>NC_133669.1:12300000-12830000 GCF_048934315.1 Petromyzon marinus
AAGCTGTACATGGTTCTGGTCACATCATTCCCTCCCCTCGTGTGCCATATCGCCATTCATAGGTGCTCGGTTACAGCCCTTGTGCCAACAGTGTGCATGGCTACACAAGGGATCTTTGTCTTTATTTACAGCAGATGCACACAGAAAAACTATGCCAGAGGTATGTTCCAGATTTTGTTTTGCAGTGTAAATCAAATCTCTTAAGTGATTATGCATTGTATTGTCAAGGATGCAATGTTAGAATGCAGGGATTTCAAACATTTTTAGAATCAACTACATACTGTGTTCCGAATTTTCATATTAATAAACACAAATCAAGCCTACGAGAGAAATGTTGAAAAATAAAAATTTTGGATTGATCTGAAAATAATCATTGATAACATTACTTCTGAGATTTTCCCTCCAAAATTGGTGTCACGTGATATCAAGTGACATCACTATTGTTGGCATGAACTTCTTTCGCGCTGGTCAAAGCCAACCGTGCTAATCGGAGGTGCGGGGGAAGGAAAAAAAATAAACACAAAACTATTTTTCTAAATATATATTACATTCGGACATAATGCCCATGGTCCAAACATCTTAAAGTGATCCAAAATTATTCTTTAAAATCCTAAATCTATTTTTTTTCAAAACTCCTCCGATATACCTTACTGTGTTTTGTCTCTATAAATTGCTGCCCTTAGTAAATGTTTGTGGGAGTATTTGCTTATTGCATGTACTTCCGTGTTTGTTACGTAAAACATCCTGTTTAAGCCTCAGGGAAACGTAACAAAACCGCAAAAATGTGTTTATTCCTAGCAACATGCCTCCTATGTACGGTCTTGTTTGGAGCACGGCCCACTGTGATGAAGTGGTGAATTTAACACATTGCAGGGTGCGTGAAGCGTGCAACATTTATGCAAACTTGCAAACATCATATTGATGGAATGATGCAGGTAAGCCTGGTAGGAATACATGATTTAATTAATACTTAGGAGGTTTATTTGGAACTAATAAAATAACATCTATTACATTTAAAGTTAAAAATGGAAAAGTGCAGCGCTACAATTGCTTGCCCATGCCACTGCCGACAGAAGGGCCTTCACTAAAAGGAGCGCTAGAGATCATGTCTCAAGGGTATTTTTGCCTACTCTTACACACTGGCCAGGCATCTTAGAAGAGGTTGGGAGTACTCACACTTTACCCCATCATACTAACTGTGTTGTTCCCATTATACTGGTGGGTGGGGAGAGGCGGGAGCTTTTACAGAAAAGTTCCCGTTGCTTAACTGCCGCATCATTGCAAGTTCAGTTTTCTCACCATCACACCATGGCAGCATCCCCTATTCCCTCTCGATTGTAATAAACTGGAATTCTTGCTCGGACAATATCAATGCAAATGCTATGGATCATCACCGAATGCATCTCTTTATATTTTCTGATTTGTGTTGTGATGAGGATACAAAAATTATGTTTTGGAATTTACTGCAGTCAAGAAATGTTTAACATGGTAACGTCATTTTGTTGTGTTTGTACCTTTGGTGCTGTATCTATGTTTGTATTTGCTTTGATTTTCCAGGCCTCCCTGGGAAAACAAACACTCGTATTATCAATGGACTATCACCTGGTCACAATGTTTTCTGTCTGGTATTGGTTTACAAGAGCAGAGTAATGTTTTGCAAATGCTATCCAGATGAAATATCACCAGAAATGTTAACTTGTTAATGTTTTCATGTTAAAGGCAATGACTTACAGTGAATACATTTTGGCCGCCAAACATTTAAAGTAACTGCCCAGCATCATTAATGGCCATGTTAGATCAGTTGCTATTATGTTAAAATAAAGTGTAACACCATTATAAGTGTATTTCCATGTTTCACATTCGCAAAAATAACTGTCAATTATCCATGTATTGGCTCCGTTAATTAATAATAGCACTGCAAAGCTGCGATAAGAGACGATAATAGCATTACGCTTAAGCAGCACGTCAGCAAGTCCCATTAATCCGCACCGTAGTCTTTTCAGCATATTTTAATTAGTCAAAACGTAAAACTCTGATTCGACAGAAAATATGAAACCTCAGGGTCTGCTAATCCTAAGCATGGTGATGCTGCATCTCGAAATGCCTTCCAGCGAATCATATTATTAGTTAGGGTGCTGCTGAGTGACCCTCCAAAATACGCTGACGTTCTTTGAACAACAAGTAAAAGCTGCATCCGGTACGTATTTAAATCCTGCTGATTGGACGTTGGTTGTAAACTGACAAAGATGGATTTGTTGATAATGTTGATAGCCTCCTCATGACCTTATATTTTCTTCTTAAAGGACGATAAAATTACCCATCCGTTAGTCGTGTTTTTTTTCATCCGTACTTGTGTCAACTCCTCAGGAGTTAATGTTAGAGAAGGGACGGTTACTGACTTTTTGACAATTTGAGTACGCAAAAGCGACGACACACGTGTGCATGTGCATACACTGAGCAAAGTTTAGGCAAGTATTGGGCCTCTGTGAAGAGCGCATCCGTCTGCGTTTGTGACGATGTGACGAATAGGATGCCGACGTGACGGCACTGCATGGCGCACGAGCGATGAGGTCTTCGCCATTGTACCCAGCAAGCCAAGTGCACAGCAACTGAGAGTGTCCAGGACAAAAAAAAACCTGCCAAAGTCAGGCCTGGCTGGCTGCCTTGTAACCGTACTGGATATTTTTTTTGTCTGGTATGACTCAGTTACAGTATTAGTATTGCATTAAAGTGGATGAGTTGAACAACCAGTATCAGAAAACTTACCAAGGATGCCTCCAGCTGTATATTTTGCGCTTTCATTTTGAGCATGGCGATGTTTGTTTGCTTTGCCATGCATTCGTAACGTTGACATGATTGCATATTCCATTGTTTTCATAAGTGGCCAATTACAAGCTCAAGTTGGCACTCAAAAGGCTACACAGGCTAGCTTCTGGCACAACTTGAATATAACAAAATATGCCATAATTGGTTTACACATTTGAAGTTGCATTATTCATAATTTCTTTGTACTCTATTTTTGCTAATAAAATATTAGCACTGGACACATCATGCACTGGCGAAGCCAGTGGGGGGGGGGGGGGGGTGTGGCACGTGCCCCCCCCTCCAATGATCATTGGGGTTTATTAGTAATAAATCGGCATTTTGCGACCCCCACTGCCACTGTGTAGCAAATTATTATGTGCCAGAGACTCTATGAGATGATAGGACAATAGTCTGAGTCCATAATTGGCAATAAGTAACGGCGAAGCAGTTTTAAGTGACTCACAGAATTGTGCGCAGTTGCGTACACAGTACACGACTTCCCTGAAGGCATCAACACCTTCAGCGAGCGCGATGCCGATCACACAACGCGGTTCGAATTCGGCCCTCGATCGATGGCTGTGCCATCGCCGCACACGCATCGAATAAAAAGCAAGGGACAAGTCCTTACTTACTAACAACTCGTCTATCATTTTTCATTGCTGGAGGGGTTGCCCCCCCCCCCCACCTGAAAATCCTGGCTCCGCCATGTACTTATTATTTTAATTGTAATACATTATATTTCATAGCTCTTATATTATTGATAATTTACCTTATAGAATATTTTATTTGTGCATCGCTGTGTATTGCATACACTGTAATCTTACACCTGATGGTCTCCTGTCTCCGTGTCTATTTTGCGATTCTCATTTGGCTCGAATAAAGGCGTTTTATCATTTGATTGATTTGTTGATTGTGTTGTGTAACAGAAGTGCTTGTTTGAGTTGGTACTCATCCATCCAGAGCATATAGTTTGAAATTTTGAATGTCTTTATGAAAAAAAAAACCCAGCAGTATGCATGATAGCCTCCGGCGTTGTGTCAAATATCTAATCAACATTTCAATTCTGTGGGCATGCAGTTTTTACCCACATATGGCATTCTCACCATGATTCCAACAAACAGTAAAAGCATTGCTCATAAAAGTGATGTTTGCAGAAACTTGGTGATGGAATCAATGTAATTGCATTGGCAACATGTGTAATAACACATGCGGCGCTTAATGGCATCATAAAACGCTCTACCCAGGGCGCTGTTTATTCATTGCCTTCCTTAATACGTTTTAGCATGACCAGTTTTCTTCTTTTCTCTGCGTGGAGCAGAGGAGTTGAACATTTAAAGTTTAGGAGATTGTTATACGAGAGCAGTGGAGATGCTTACTAATATGCAGTAAAATTTGAATTATTGCCTCCAATTTCAGGGATGGGGGATAATGAAGGGATGTCCCTGCCCCGTGCTCAAGGGTAGACGCTACCACTTTTGTGCCCTTTTGAGTGCAGTCATTTTGTTTACATATTCAATATTGAGTTACAGTGGCGCAGTTGTTGGCACACTGCACTATGAACTCTGTCAACTGAGTTTGATTTGCAGCCACGGCTAACATGAGTCGCGAGTGACACAAACCGGTCTGGATTGTCCCTATCCCACCCCACACCTCCCCACCCCTCCACCGCCATGCCCTTCAACCAACTTACCCTGACCAGCATGTTGAAGTATGTTCAAACGAATCCCACGACTGACATGACCAGAAGTAGAGTGACAAAGTGCTGTATATACAATATAATTAACCTATGGCAGCTTGTAGACAATATCTCTCCTCTAGATATGTCACTCAACATAAAACTCATTATTGTAGATAACACCCCATTGGTCCCAGGACCCTCCGAGAGTGCATAATTCTACCAGCATTCATTTAGTACAGGCAAACTCTGGACCAGTTTCCACATACCCGCACCTCTGATTAGCACGACTGGCTACGTACAGTGGCGAAAGAAGTCCAACATACATACAGTGTCTCATCAACAGTCAGGCAAATCAATGATGGAAAACTGCCAAATGTTATAGGCAAAGACCCTCTGTTTAAGAAATGTGTCCTAGTTCAACAAAAAATTATATAATACGTAACACAAAATAAAACCGCCAGCAATATGAAGGAAACATTGTCTACTTATCTAATTAGTTAATTATATTTTCCACAAAAGATGCTGATGATGATTTTATTTTCTTGTAGATTGTGTTCACCTGCATGAAGCCGAGCAGTGGGGGAGCCACGGTGGCGGGATGTTAACTACCTTTCCTGCTATACAGGAGGGCATCGGTTCGATCCCGACACTGCCGCCTCTATATTTGCATGTTTCTCTCTTCCCGTGGTCTTGTCGATTTTTCTCCTGGTCCTCCCATTTTTTCCCTCCACATGTAAAGTCAGCATGCGTTCATAGCATTTGGCTGCTGTGCATTTCCACGTGATCGGCCGCTTCGTTGAGCGATCATTTGTGGCTATACAGCTTAGTGGACCTTACCTGGTAAAATAAATATAAAATATTTCATTCATAATAAAGGTTTTTGGGTTAGATCGCGTTTATTTATAAATGTTTCGTAACCCTCCACCACCCGACACGGCCAATCAGCAAAAAAAGTGTCACGTTGACAAAAGACAAATAATTCACTACTTTAGCCCACCGGTGTGTTGAAGAGTGAATCCACAACATTTACAGTTTGAGTACGACGTTTCGCTGGTAAATACATCCAGCATCATCGGGCAATTCGCCAGAATGGATGTATTTACCAGCGAAACGTCGTACTCAAACTGTAAATGTGGATTCACTCTTCAACACACCGGTGGGCTAAAGTAGTGAATTATTTGTCTTTTGTCAACGTGACACTTTTTTTGCTGATTGGCCGTGTCGGGTGGTGGAGGGTTACGACACATTTATAAATAAACGCAATCTAACCCAAAAACCTTTATTATGAATAATATTGGTCGCGAAAGCCTACATGTTAAACTGATACAATATTTCAGTTTAGTTTAAGTGCGGTTTGCGCTGCTCGTGCCCTGCATTCTCAAAGCGCCTCGCTAGTTGCGAGACTCATAGGAAACCTCTGCCTGTGCATTTTTGTGGTTATTGACGGTGGTGCCTTTTCACTGCCAGGACTTGATGCGGATATTTTTTTTTTTAAACCAAACACCAGCGACCGATGGAATTACTCCTGGGACAACTTCTCATTCCAACAGCGTTTGCTTGACTCAGCCCACTTCTTATTCTAACAGAAGCCTCTACTGATTGACTTCACAAGTCTATACATCAATCGGCACAGCTTAACCCCTTTCTTGCTTTGGGTACATGTCACCGTACACAAAATGAAAAAGTCAAAAAGGATCACACAGACGAGGTTCATCTGCTCAACGTTGTACACCGCCAAATCATCAATGCCAAACGGCACAGCATCACTTTAGCATATGGGCTCGGAGAGACTCATTCAACCAAATAAATGCTAAAAGTATAATTGATATCGAAAAGAGACTAACATTTTTTTTAAATGCTACATTTTGTAATTCAAGTAATATTTCTGAAACGCGCGCACAACATAATTGTTGCTGCTCTGGTTAGATGTTGCATAGGTGCGTAGCTTTGTTGTTTCCAACATCGGCGTGGAGGAGGAAGTGCTACTCAGCGTGGGCTTGAGAGTGCTCGAGCTCAGTCTGGGATGTAGACGTGCATTCGCAAATACAGCCTCTCGATGTTTAATTGTTTGAAATTGGCACGCTTTGTTCGCTTGGGATTTGCAATAATTACAAATGTTCTCGTACATAGCGGCATGTTCAACAACAGAGAAATAGGTACGTCTCATGCATGCTGGGATTCCAAAAAAGGGGCAGTACTGGGACTAAACTCTGTTCTTTTCAATGCGGCTGACGATGGACTTATTTCTCTCCTCATGGTGGTCACTTTCTATAGGCCTCTTGCATGGATGGCATCTACTTATTATTCCTTGCACATGGCAGGGAAAGGCTACTAATGGTCATTTGTTGGCCTCTGTTATGTTTACGTGCCAAAACCAATAAAGTACGTGCCTTTTTATATTTTCCACAAGAGCCTCTTGCTAATCTAGTAGCCTCATAATGCGTTGGCAGAAAGGAAGTTTCCACAATGTTAGATTTGGCTGCTTTTCCACCAAAAGAAAATCTACCAAAAAAAATTAGCAGACACCGTCTTTGTGTAATCACATGAATCATTAAACATAACTCAGCCTTTTCAGCAAAATAATATTGTGAACTGCTGGAAAAACATTTTTTTTTTACAGTTGCATCGTTCTATCCAATGCTTAGCACACTGGGCTTTCCATCCAGAGGTCGCCAGTTCCATCTCCTTGTGCCACAGTTGAAACAATGGTGAAAGTTTTTTTGAAGTCCCCCCCCCACCTCTGTCCACCCAGCAGCATAAATGGATTCCCCAACGTCGGGGTGATCAGCAGGTCGTGTGTGGTGGGGTGAAGTGGGGGGCAGTCATCTGGCCAGCATGGAGGAGGAAGTGGTGTCTGGTACGGCCTCCTGTACCGATTTTCGGAAGCCACTGGGAACTATGCACTTTTAAATCTCGATTGAAAACTAATTTCCTTAAAACTACGTTTTGTGTTCAGTTTGTTGTCATTCCCCCCCCCCCGCACCTCCGATTAGAATGGCTGGCTACGGTATGGTGCGAAAGAAGTTGAACATACATACAAAATATCCTCCAGAGGGGCTATCTCGAGTGCCCTCTCGTGGAGACCCATCCACCAGCAGTGGCTTGAGCAAGCAATTGTAAGGCTGCACCTTTAAGTTTTCACATTTAGCATTGTAATATGTAGAATATTGAGAAAACATAACTTTCTAAAGAATGTAAACAACGATTATGTAGCAGGCGGGGGGGGGGGCGTTGCAGTAATTATAATGTTGCTCTGTTTTTCAGAAGTTTGTCTGCATTATTTATGTAAACGGGGAAAAATAGGCACGCCGCGAAATGAACACTACAGCATGCACTACACACTCCTGAATACTTCATTACACATTTATGTTTTACGTTGAGTCATTAATGTAAAAACAACACATCCACTAGGATAGCTCGACAAATATAGACGAAAGCTGGCTACATAAATAAGAGGTTTTACCGTGTCTGCCAATTCTGCAGCCAAATTTTTTTTTTCTAAGGTGGATAAAGATGAATGCATGGCGTTAGTCCAGTCCCTACATAATTGTCATCATCGATCTACTGCTGGATGAAGGCCTCCCGAAGTCATCATCATCTCCCACAATACTGAGATCTAACAATTCACCTAGCACCTGAACAGAAGCTCGTTTAACCACTCCATCTCCTCAGTAGACGTTCTTTCGGACACGTCCCGTTCATTAGCTGCCACTCCATTGCCTTTTAGAATCTTGGCTATTTTCTTCCAGTCACTACAAAAAATACAAACAATGCGTAGTATTCCTTTCCTTGATATACACAGCAAGAGGTTAAACCTAAAGGGGAAATTGCTGGCTGATCCAAAGGCACGTGAACTCTAGGGAGTCATGGCTAAAGGAGACTTAATTGATGAGACGTTGGGAGAATCCCTGTGTTGCTCTAGTGCATTGCTTCATCCAGCGGTGGCATGCGCTGTGAAAAGGAAAAGAAAATTTGGTGCTGCTCGAATGCAGACACATATTGACGTGCACACAACGAGAGCGGTTAACCTCTTCAGTCACCTTCTCAAAACGCAGGGCGATCCACCGATAGGCACCCTACTAAAACGATCGGCAGATATTGCAGAGAAAAACAACATCGCATTTCAAAGTCTGTACATCTCTTCCACCGATTTCACTACACCTATATAGCATCCATTAACACTCGCACGATACACTTTGTGAAACGGAGCCAGCGCGAATTGCTTACACTATGTAATGATGATTAAGCCGGGGTCATTGACGTCTCTCGGTTTTGTCGCGTGCACGTGCACGCACACACGAGTTCTCGGTGCGACCCCCCCCCTCCCGCAAGAAAACAAACAGCAGGGTCAAGTCAGGTGAGCACAGGGGCCGTGCAATCGTTCCACGTCGGCGAATCCAACTCACAAAAATAGTTCAAAAGCGTAAGTCGTGAGAAAGCCCATCATACATAAATAGATTACCCTGTATAACATTCGTTTATTTTAAATACATCACAACCTTCGTGAATTTACCGAAAGAACCAACGGCTATGGATTCCTGCAGTCCTGCAGTCACGAAAGCTTCAAATCAAGGTTAATTTATTTACCAACGAAAAGTCTCGTATATCGATCAAGGAGTGTCTTAACTATGAAAGGTTCCAAAATGTAGTCGTGGTAAATCCATTTTCTATTTGTTTTGGGACATGGCACCAACACGTGATGGTCCTTAGGTGAACAATTTCGCCGGATCATTGCAGGAAATGTAAGATTTGTAATTGGAATAAACTATTAAAATGAAGCAACAACAATCGAATACATGATACTATTAAAAGAGTTGGAACATTGACGCAGTGGCTCGCGCATTGCGTTATGAACCAGCACAATCTGAGTTTGATTCCTGAAACTGTCCTGGTCGCCCAGCCCATGGTACGAACCCACACTCACCATCGTGAGAAAGTATGGTAATGCAACCCCCATTCAGCAGCTGATTGATAAAGGTATTATTATTAATAGCAAAGTAAGAATGCAGAGAACATTTAACATAAAATTATACTTTAGTATTTGCGATGTTAATAATGCAAAACTAATATTACTATTTCAGAGGGAAAAAACTGCTTCACGACAGTACTGTGTCATGACCGTATTTTGAGTCGCGTCACAAGTGGGATTAGACTGGACTATTTGTGAAGGAGGTATGGCTCTAACTTGACCTATTTTCTTTCAAGAGTCACAGTTCTATACGCCTGCGTCATTTACTGTTTAATCTTCCAACACCCAATCCGTATTCTTAAAAAAGAATGGTCTGCAGGATGTTTAATAATTTCCTTTGAATTTTTGTCAGAAATGGCAGTGTATTTAAATCGAATATGTACCAGGTTTTTTTAAAATAAATAATCACCGCATTGACTATGTGCAGTCGGATATTATGGAACATATTTTCAAATTCACCCACACCTACATATTTTCATTATTTAAATGTGACATTTAATTATTCCAAAATTCAATATTGTGGCTCTTAGAGGCAAACATTGTTCCATATGACGGATGAAATTAAAAGTTAAAGTAATGTTGCTTAGAATATGACCATGTGTAACTGGCTGCCATGAGTAATTATTTCCATTATAAAACATATATAATGCAACCGATGTGTTAATAAAATTATATAATGCAACCGATGTGTTCATAAAAATATATATAATGCAACCGATGTGTTAATGTTGTCAATTGTTATTGGCCAAAGAAGGCCATGCTCCCAAGTTTTTTGTCAAAATTGTAAGGCAAATTGCACAGTATTCTAATTTAAATATACCAGCATTATATTTGAATTCAAATTGTGTTTATCCTACAGAAATATGTTGGAAAGTGTTAATTATGATTTGGGCTCAAGTTTTGTTCAGTTCGATTTTCAATTTCCTAGAGTTTTTCCCCTTTAATTTCTTTGGCATCTAAAGAAGACCCATCTTTCAAATGGCTTAACATAAAAAAGGCTTGCTAATTGTACAAAATTATTTTTATGAACACACATTGCAATTAATACTGTTGGCTTCGCAGTAGAAGAGTAATTTAATGATGAGAAAAAATGAACTTGCAATCCAGAAGTCATCAATCCAGAGGTCACCAGCCGTTATAAACAATACAACGTACAAGTTTCTTGATTTCCCACCGCCTCTGCCCACGATCGACAGCTTCACGCGTGGTGGAGTAAAGTGTGAATACTACCACCTCTTCCAAGTCGTCTCGCCAGAGTGGAAGAGAAGGCCAAATACCGTTTGGAGGGGGGTTCTCTCGAGATTCCTTTTGAGAAGGCCGTTCTGACATCAGTGGCGTGAATGCGCAATTGCAGAGCTTCACCTTTACATTTTTACCTTTTTACCGTGTGCCATCATACATATTGTATCAGCTGTGCACACTCAACAAAGTGGCCATGTGTGCTGAAGCGGCTGGAGACGATAAACAAACATTGCACTGCACAGACTCCACGCATGCCGTAACAGACGCTCGCAGATGGAGGATGGGGCAAGTACCACAGAGCTTTGGTGTAAAATGCCAACAAAAAGACAAATATTTATTGGCTGGATGAAAAATGGCATGTGCTAACCACACGCAGTCGTGTTACGAACAAAACCCACTGGGATTTTTTTGCACACAGCGTTGGTGTACAGTGCTTTTTTCAGGAATATTTTTGCTGGTTTTTTTTGTCCATGGATTTTCTGTTTGCACAGTCACATAGTCACTTTAAGATGTTTTTCTTGTTCGTGTTTTTGTTTTTTTTGTTTGTTGTGGTTGCACCCGATTCAAGAGCCGGATGGCTCACAGGGCTATACCAAAATAACCTGAACTGAACTGAAAGTGTGCTTTGATTTCTCGTATTTATGCGATAATGTAATAGTTTTTATTTACTTGGTTCATCCTGCTTCCGTAGTCGATACAATTCGTACCACTTTGTGGTAAATTAAGTGTTTATCCTGTGAAGAGACTGGGCTCCAACCACGGGATATTTAATGTGAGCCCTTGGCTCACTGCCACCAGCAGAGGTGAGCTCCCACCTCAACAAAGACAGCCAAATTGAAACTGATTTTTAAAACCTTATGTATAAAGTACTGAGTTCAATATAAAAGGTTGGAGTGCTTTTGGAAAGCTGGATATGATAATGAAAACTAACATACCAATGTGTCTCGAGGACACTTGTAATTGGCGTGCACTACCTGCTATGACACACGGTTCAGAAGCAGGCTCATTAACGAAACATGTATAACAAAAACTAAAAAGTGCTCAAAGGAGCATGGAGTGCCGCATGGTTGGAACATTGAGAGACAGAAAGAGGAGCACATGGCTTAGAGAACAAATGCAGGTTGACGACATCAATTGCGAAGAAAATGGGCTTGGGCAGGACAGTATATGCAAAGGGCCAATGCCTAATAGTCAAGAAGAAGAATAATAGAGTGGCAGCCAAGGAATAAACTATTTAAACTTTTTTTTTTACTTCACGAAGTAAAGCCCACTGGAGCTATATAGATTTGTTTTTTTTCAGAAACGATCTGGCCACAAATAATAGCTCGACAGAGTGACTTATATAGAGATTTATAGCAAACCATGTTCTCCAAACGCATATTTAGACATGTGAAGGGGAAAAACAACCGGAGGACCCGGAGAAACAATTCACGTGACCACGGGAAAAACTTGCAAACTCCAAATATACAGCAGCAGGCGTCAGGCTCGGGATCAAACCCACGACCTCCTCCATACCAGGCGAGGGAGTTAACATCTCACCGCTGCGGCGTCCACCGAGAACATGGAGTGGTGAAGTCAGCTCAAGTGTAGGGGCAAGGTGAAATATAACATCACAGCATCGTGAGAGGTGGTGGAGGCCTGGGGAAGAACATCAACCAGAAGTGGAATGACTATGGCTGTTGCTGCTGCTTTTTAAAATAAAGCTGAGCCAGCTTGTACTGCATTATCGATGACTTGCTCGTGAATAGTATTACCTGTATACATCTATATTTGAAAGGTGATTGTTTAATAATATATGGTTTTAACAACATAGTTCAGTCAGTTCTGCTCTAACGCGTATATAACGCAATGAAGGGATGAGGGAACACATTTTAATAACGCGGATGCGATTTGGATATAACGCATTTGAGTGAGCAGAACTACGTCACGCGAGGTAGGAATAGGCGGTTGTGTGGCTGCCTTTGCATAGCATCACACAAGGCGGGATGCTGCTGGATGCTTCTAGATGCTCCCCAAGCGCCTCAGTCTTTGTTCAGCCTAAATACGCATCTCACATGCCATTGTAGACTGTGCGTTACCCTACTCGTCTCAAGCAGCTGTTATCGTCTTGTGGCAAGTGTTAAAAACATTTTTATACCTTTATTTACATTTCACAAATTTCTTATGGTTACATTTTTTGTATTTTAAATATTTAATAATGTTAAGCGAGTCACTTTACACCCTTCATCGTTTTCTCTCTTCACCCTCCTCCATGGCTACGTTTTCTATCGTTTAGCGACTAACACTGTAACATGCATTTTCACTCATTTTCATGTTTTAATTTAGTTCATAAATTACATTATCAAAATAACAAGTAAAAATGAACAATAATATAATAAAATTATTGTGAAAATGTCAGTCATGTTGATATTTTTGAAACGTACTACACCTAAAGGCCATCATTCCCATTGAATCAACGGCTATTTTAACACGATTTTAACACGATTTTAACACGATTTTTAACACGATTTTTAGCACGATTTTTAACACGATTTCCCATAAACCGGTGTTCTTCAGGAACGCAACTACCGCGTTATAGGATAACTGACTGTCTCGTAAATCTAAATTTTAACTGCAGCTAATGAAATACAGCTATTCCCCGATGAACACGATGGATGCGTTCTATTTTTTTTTCCTTTATTGTGACAAAAGGCAAAAACGGTACAGTACGCCGCATGGATCACTTGATCAGATGTCACAATTCACGGAGGACAGTCCCAACGCTACTATGGGGGTGGGAGGTTAAGGTGTGTCAAAGGAGCTCGCTGCCCGAGGCACGATAGACGCATTCTTGAAAATCTTCATTTAAGGCGAAATCGTGTTAATTGAACACGAATTTCCCATGAGAAATAATGTAAGCCCCCAACTCGATCGACAAATTTATCATTACTTATTGATTATGACTACAGTTTTGTAAATGCTTTTAGTTGTTGCCTTTAATCCATATTTTATGCATGAATAACATTTAAAAAGAAAATAATGATAAAGGTAAACCTAAAGTAAAGAATACTGTAATCTGTGCATGTGAGCTGTGATGGGTGAAGTGGAAAGAAAATTGAAAACGTAAGGATAGAAAACGTGAGATAATACGGTTGCAAGTAGAGTAGCACTTGCACAACCTGCTTTGATTTTCTCTGCATTGTCGGATGGTTTGCAGTGAACCTTCGTGCAAGCCAGTAGCATGCACAATGCCACATGTGCGCACTTTGTTTTAATAGCGCTTAAGCACATCAAGTTTTTGCTCTAATGTTAGCACTTTTCTTTCTTGCACTGCCACTAGAAAGCATCACCACCACGCTTCTCGCCCTTACCACGCATTGTGCACACGCTGTTTAGAATATTAAAGTAAACGCAACGGCATAGTATTGCGAGATAACACGCGTGGACGTCTGAGTTTGGGTGGCTCGCTGCTTCTACCCGCCGCTCGCACCGCTCGTTTCGCCTCGCTCTGGGGTACTATGCCGTACACAGGGACGTATCGGAATATTCCGCTTCTTGAAAATGTCCACTAAAGTCGTGTGAAATCGTGTTAGGTCGAGCGCGCTAAGCGGGGTCTGTCCTCGTTTTGTAAATCGTGCAAAAACGGATTCGTTCCAAACGGACTCGCGTTAATCGGGGACTACCTGTACAAATACAAAAAATGATTTCCACCCCCCCCACCCCCCCC
Source organism: Petromyzon marinus (assembly GCF_048934315.1). Taxonomy (NCBI): domain Eukaryota; kingdom Metazoa; phylum Chordata; class Hyperoartia; order Petromyzontiformes; family Petromyzontidae; genus Petromyzon; species Petromyzon marinus. Next base: position 12,314,401 of record NC_133669.1, read on the forward strand.
ACACATTCCACCGTTTTAGAATTGTAAAGGAATCCAACTCTGAACGTTAACCTCTCTCAAAGGTAGACACACCCGTAAAAACGCCTAAAACACAACCCACCCCTGCAAACATGCAGAGCCACGACAACGCCACGTGAACTTGACCCGACCTGCCTCGTGGCGTTTACCTGACCATTCATTCACATTCCAAAAAACAGAGGCTACAAAATGACTTTCCTCTGCGCCTCCAGATAATTAATACCACGAGCTGCAAGACGGCTGTTGTGCAGAAATGTCAGCCCGGTGCGGCCCTCAGGCCAAATCTGTTGCGACAACGCCAGTCCACATTTGCCCTAGAATTGCAATGCGGTTGAAATTCGTCCGTTCCGTGTCTGTAAAGAGAGCTCTTATTTTGCATTTGGATGATGTGTTACTTCGTTTCTTGCTATTGAGATATTTTGCATCGAAAATTTCTCATCCCGGCAATGGCTCTCTGCTTTGATATCAATTCAAATATGCAAGTTTTATTCAATTATGTTTTTTTTTTACTGGTTAGAATGTAAAACATCGTCATCATTATTCATGTTCGATCTACTGCTGGATAAAGGCCTCTCCAAGCCGCTGCCACCAGCTCTCAAGATCCCGTGACGTGATGATTCGCCAAGCGCCTGCACGTGAACAGATTGCTACGCGTCCATCGACTCGGTGGATGCCCTCTTTTTTCATTGATCGAATTATGTTATTTGTTGCACCCAAAACATTTACTGCACGTGCAGTTCAAAATCGCAATGTAAAATCACGATGGACCTAGAAGAAAACAAACCATTGGAAATGAATCCGTGGCCAATGAAAGCCTTTTAGTGAGATTCTCTAAAATAAGTCAGGCGTACGCTTTGGTTAAAAAGAAGCGGAGTGTTTTGCTCATGGCTCTCCACTTCGTGCAGCGAGGTTGCAAACCAAACAAACAACACGGATACACTGAGCAGTTCCGTCAGATGTCCCAGTGGGAAAGGCTGTTCAAAGAACTCTTCAGTCAATAGAGCATTCACGTCAGCGCTCCTGTTGAGAAAGAGGTGTGATGGGTTGTATGGCCTGGCACGGGTGAATGAATCCAGAAACAAACATGACGCTCATTCTTTTGTCTCTTCTTATTTTGTACGGCGTTTGGAAAAAAAAACAAGAGGCTACGTGTTTTATTTTGCTAGCCATTCTACGGTATCCGGGATAGCTGAGAGGAGTCTGCTTGTCCCGCTGGAATGAGTGCATCCGGCAGTCATAAGTGAAATGACCGATGGTTTCCAACTCACCACAGTTGTTTAACGGAAGAAAAAAAACGCAGGAGGCAGTGTCACGATTTCGGAGGTACAATTCGGGCGTTTTAAAGACGTGCACAATCATTCGTTGTAATCATGACGTGGATTTTTACTTGGGCATAGTATGTCGACCAATTAGGCCCGTAGTTCAAATTCAAGAGAAGTATATGTCCACCTTTCTTGATGATGCAGAAATGCTCATGAAATCCCGTGGTGTTGGACGCGGACGAACGGACTTTCATCCAAGTTGAGATTATGACTTTTTGTGTATGTGCCAAAGAAGCATGGTGTATTTGACAAATAAGCCTGTACTTTCAAAAATTATAATTAACTTACAAAATGACACCCTATACACATTAAGATGATTTAGATATGTTGACTGAAGCTGTCTATTTTGTGGAATTGCCCAAAGTCAAACTATACCCAACAAAGTCTAATGATAATAATAATGTCCCTTAGTTGTCATGCAGTCTGCATTAGAGATGCTGTATAATGGAAACCACTAATTGTACATGTCAAAAGTAACTTTTAATATGCCCAAATATACATTAATCGAATTATGTTATTTGTTGCACCCAAAACATAGGGTGGTATCGTTTGAAATCCCGTAACAAAGTTAAATACTTCAACTAATATCCCCAAGAGGAATGTTCTCTTGGTAAGGTTAAAACATATAGGTTCACACTACATTGAGGGCTATCTTTTGTTTTCAGAATTTTACGATATATTTAGAGTATGTGAGTGCGTGTGTGTAGTCACATTTGGTGGGGAGACGTAGGACAGCGGTTAGCGTACTGCGGTACGAACCCGGCAACCCGGATTCGATTCCTGCTCACGGTCAACAGCAGTGACAATCATCTGAACCGCTCCAGGGGCCTCCCCTAGGTCGACTCAGCCTCGAATGAGTAATTCTGGTGCAGGGTGTAAACATGAGAACTGGGAAGACAAAGCCAACGGGGTGTGGCTCATGGCCACACCATTTCCCATGTGCCACACCAGCCTTAATGGGTGCTCGCTAACAGCACTTGCCCAACAAGCTATGTATACAATGTGGGGGTTTTTGCGTGTCCTCAATGGCTGCAGAACATGTGAATCGAGAGCGATGGGCCTTCTTACAACCCTAGAACCTGGAAGAGGTCATGTCACACTTTCCTGCAGAATTTCCACTTTCTAATCATTGCCAGATGTTCTGGGTTGGAGGCGGGGGAAATAACTGTTCTAATTGTGGCTACCGTCATGGGAACATAGAATTGTCACGGTTTTCTTAGTGCCACCGACAGGTGAACTCTGTCCCATCACTCAAGAAACACACATTTCTTAGCTTGAACTCTGCATGTACCATTTGAAAAACTAGAAATGCGGTATTGCTTTCATTTTATATTGCATTTAATAATGCAATTAGAAACCGCACGCTACTTCTTTGTAAAAAAGTTCAGTATTTTATTTCAACAGAGTATGTTATGTTTACATTTGTTTATCGAAAGTAGTTCATTTTGTTTGAATTAGGTACAGCACCACTTCTGTTTGCTTAGAACAAAATACGATGCATTGCTTTGGATTTGTTAAGATTGTGCGCTGTGTTCTAACAGCAGCTGTTCCACATCAATCTGCTTTAATGTCTTTCTTGTTTTCTTTTTGTTATTTTTTTTCTTCCTTTTTGTCAAGCCCTGCTCCGTTCCAGGCTCCATCTTCACTCATTAGCCTTTATCTTTCCGTGTAGAGTAATCCGATCACTCTCTGCATCATCCCAAACAGCCTCCCGCTTCCCCGTCCTGCCTAATCCTACCCAGAGCTGTCGTTAGGGTCTGGCAAAGTCATTAGTTGGGCAGCAAAGCATGTGGTAGTGTTACTGATGATCAGCCCCCCCACCTCCCCCCTCTGCCCATTCGCCACGAACCCCTGCCTCTCCAGACGTACATGCAGCAGGGAGCCTAATAACAACGATGAATAGGAGACCGAGTGAGCAAAAAAACGAACATATGTTAACCTGTGCCATATAATGTCCACAGGACCTGTTTTATACAACGGCAGATGCAATGCAAGCACACTCAACTCTGCTGCCCATATGGCGCCTTGAAAGCTGATCACGTGTCTGTCTCACAAAGGAAATGTTTTTTTTCAGAATATATTTTACGTTCAAGTTTACGATCACCTCGATTGTCATCATTAGCTCTCATTCACCCGTGCAGCACATTCTAGACCGTTATCAATAGGTAAAGTTAGTTATAACCCTTGCAGATGTGCTTGGGAACCGTTGTTGGACCAACGTTGGCCTGACAGCGGTCCAACATTTTGTGTTAATTGGGAATTGAGCACAGGTGGCAAGTGTGGAAAAAAATCTATGCAAACTGCGGTGGCAAAAATGGCACAACGAATTTTCCGAGGTGATCTCACACCACGGCACATCCCGATGCAAAACATTAAAAGCACACACACCTCATTGTTACACCACCGAATTCGATTCTGGGTGCACGGCGGGTGGCGTAGAATAATCAAGCAACTACAACAAACAAAGAAAACGATGACCAAGAGATGCCTGTGTGCTTCAGCTCGAACACGTGCGGGTAACGGTGATGGTGGTCGCTGGATCGGAACGACTGAATGAAGTGCGTGATGACATGCACCCTTACGGACCCAGTAATAAACGTTGCCATGTATTGCGTAGAGAATTGGCAATGCAATTTTAGCCGGTTGTTCTGAGCAGAATCAACATAATCCCGTAAGTTATAATATCTGGTCGATGTACACACGTGAATGCTGCCACCGGACGTAATAAAAGGCAATAAAAGCCACAGTACTATTATACGAAGTGCATGCGTTCATGCAACTTAATTTGTTGGCGCAGTCGTTTTTATTGCACTTATTTGGTGCAATAACATTATATTAAGTCCAACATTTATTTATTTTAAAATCAACCTTTACTGCAATAGTCAAACACTACATCATGTTAGTGTATGTCTCCATACATAAACAGATTTGTAACAAAAAAAAATAGCATATTCCCTCCACACCCCCCCGCCTCCCAATTTTATCTGCATTGTGCCATCGGCATCACATCGCACGCCATTTCTCACTAAACAGTGCAACCCCCCTTGTGTTAGCGAACAGCCTGCAGAAGTGATTATCCCAGAACTACTGCTGAAATTCCTTCAAGTGACCTCTGGTCCACACAGTAGGGGGGGCAGCACTTTCCCAATCGGCCTGCCAGAGAGGGCAATGTTTGTGGTCACGTGACAGTAAAAATCGATATTTTCATTTCTCCCACAATTTTGTTATACCAACGTGACCAGCTGTGCAGATGAAGATTTTTTGTTTTGTTTACGTGTTGTTCCTTTTCTAATTCCTAAGGTTTCTTACGTACACTTGGCCTGCCATGCCTTGCTTGTCACACGTGGTTGCCTGCACAGTCATTCTCAACATCACCGCACTTGCCCTTGCCCGCATACAAGAAGGCGGCCAAGGCCGCTCCATTGCAGAGCACCCTCCCCCCCCCTCCCGAGACCCTCTTAAGTGACTTTGTCTCTGCTTGTCTCCTGGCTGCAGCAGTGGAACTTTCCACTTGCCTTCGCATGCACAAACACTGCCTGTGGATTACCGGTGACCCGTGCCAAATGCCACAGCAATGTGTGTTGCAGCACAGGCAATCCGAAGCAGCAAAAAAAAAGGTGACCGCTTTGTTAATTGTAAAATGTGATGGTATTGTTTTTCCCATATAAATTGTGAGTATAGGACGTCACATTAGTGTCGTATTACACTGCCGAGCAGTATTAAAAGGATAATAAAATGTAAATATAAATGAATGTATGTACTGTAAGCAGGTGCTTTAAGTATACAAGAATAATCATATAATCGAGTACTTTGTCAATACATTGCTAGAATGAAGGCCTCCCTAACCTGTGTTATTTATGGATTTTATTGACCATACTTCACCAAAATGGCTTGTGCAGATTGGTAAAGAGGGAAGAGGTTACCGATTTAATAATGTAGTGCATTAACCACTGCACCACCGCTCCCCTTTCTCTTTCTAGCGGGTGCGTACTTAGCGTAACCAATTCATAGCGTTATCGTCTGCAGTGTTTAGTGCTCCCAGTCCTTCCTCCAGTCTGATGAGAAGGTAATCCTCCTCCACAATATGCATCATGGTCTTTTACACCTCTTCACATTTACAGGCTGGGCTATCCAGATGGCAACCTTTGGCCTCAATGGCCAGATAGGGCATCATCCCCGTAATGTAAATGTGCGTACGTATTTGTGGCATGATGCCACTGGCTTACAGAAGTGTGCTTTCAACACTGCAGAATGATTACCCTCATGCATATTTCATTAAGCATTGTGGTAATATATGAAAGCATTGACAATTTCTGTGAAACAGTCTGTCATAATGCTGTGGTAACAACCGTTATCCGAAACAATGTTATGCAAATCAATGCTATTCTTACGTAATTATGCATCATCTTTGGAACCTATATTTCAATCATGCTGCAAATGGAAGAAAAAAACTCACGTAAATCAATAACAGCGCCTTAATACGACTGTAATATATATTTCTGGCAGTGGTCCATCTTCTTATCACATTGACGAATGTTTTGAATGTATTTAAAATACTTGTTACGTTTTATTACAGCACACTGAGGTCGTTTAGAAAACGAATGTAATCGTAACCACCACTATCTTTACAGCTCTTTGGTAATGTCACCACATCATCATAATCCTCAGTCACGATCCACCCCACTGCTGGCTGTCTCTCGCCGTCCTGGGAAAAGCTCCTTCACATGCAGGAATATCATCGCTTCGCCTCGGATGGTGGAGTCACGTCTACGTAAGACAACGTGAACCGAATATTTGGTTGAGTGACATTCATACATCACCGTGTTTGCACCTGCCTCAAGTACCGTCAGCCATTGACGAAACGTCTATTTTGCAAACAGAAAATATGTTGAGAAATGCCCTTTCTTCGTTACAGATTGAGGAACGTCCGTGGCACGGAGCCCATATATAGCCACAAAACAAGTCTGTCCTTCACCCGAGCTAGATACAGACTTGCATACAGTTACACCCAAGCCACACATTCCTCCAGAACATATTAGTTAACATTTTAATTGTCACTCCCTTATCTGTGAGAATCTATCTAACAATTTGTCTGTGAAAAAAAATCTACAAAACCTACCAAACATGTCCACATTATTTCGTTTATCCAAATCACCACAGCTCTATAAACAAAAAAGACCCGCTAAATAATGTATACACACTCATTGTACACATGTACGAGACGTAACTTTTATTGTTTTCATCCTTTATACATTTAAAAAGCGCAGCTGTACACACAGTAATTAGGTTAACCAAAAAAAGCAGCATTTTCAAGTCACTTGTCCTGGAATGAATGGTAGTGGTGACAATAATCAGCCTGAAATGCATTGCATCTATTGTGCCTGTATGGTGCCTCGCTGTAAAGGCATAGCTGCATTTTAATGTTAACACACATCAGCGATTAAAAGGCAGGGGGCTTGTGGGGGGGGGGTGTCGATGCACTTGCATCTGTTTCCCTCTCGCGGAAACACGACCACGCAATGCAACTCAAATGACCCGGATTTGTCAAAGGACGTCGGCGGTAATGTACACACACACACTTGAGGAAACCACGGTCTGGTTGCCTACTTACAGCACAATGTGTGTGTACACAGACGTCGGCCTCTACTCAGCGGCACTCACAGCTACAGTGTCGGACACACACGCTCCCCGCTGCGTGTGTGGCCGAATGACTGGCCCAATGCTCCGTTTGATACGAGGGGGGTCACATGAAGTCAATACTATAAACGCTGAGTATGGCTATCCACATACTGAAACTCAGCTCCAACAATCAAGGAAATAGAAATCAAAGTTAAATATTTCATAAACTCTTGGTCAAATATATATTTTGTATATCACAAAAAATAAAATTTGTTGCATAATAAATTACACGATACAACATTTGAAATTTGCCCGGACTTGCTTTTTTACCTCTTACAGAGCCCAGTGTCACGCGGTAGCCCTACTGCAATGCAGTACGTTGAGACTAACGGCAACCAAGGATTCGACGATTTTTTTTTAAATGTTCAGGATAGTTGTTTTGTTGCTTACATTTGAATAGGTTATAATCTGTGTGTTTTATCTAGAGGATAATTTCTTCACACACACAATTACTATATGACCACTGTTGAATGCTAGGTTAATACCATGTGACGCAACTCTTGGTTTTATGAACGGTCACGTAAAAATAACACTTCAGTCTGGGCCAAATAAAATAAAAATGAACACAAATCGACACTTTTTTCCAAACATAACACATTATTTAATACTTGAAGACATTAATTACTAGCTACTTGAAAATGCCAGTCATCAAAAGTGCTATTAATTACTCAAAGTAGCATATTGAGAGTCTAAGCCTAAAACTGTGGTCCTGCACGTAGGAAGGTAGATCAGAAGCAGGGCATTCCACACATGCATCACGCTCCAAATGAAAATCACTTGTAATGTCCTTGCAGTCTCAGTTGGCAGCAAAAATAGCAGAAATGGAAAATAAATTACACATTCTTGAAACAACTAACAAAAACGTTTCCGGCAGACGGGTATGCAGGTGGCAGGAGAAGAAGGAAAAAAAAACTCCGAAAAGCCCAACCAGTTTTGTCGCAAAAAAAATAAAATCAGTCTTTTTTCAACGCTCCGAGGGCTCGTCTGCAGGCATAAATCCACTTGATGACGCGGGCGTTGCGCTCAATGATCGACACGGAGGTGGTGGGCAAGTTGGCGGAGCCGTCGTCCTCCTCGTCGTCCTCGTTGGGGTCTTTCTCGCTACGTCGAGACATCTCCTCCGCGTCGGGCTCCTCCAGCTCCACCATGCTCACGCTGCGGAAGTGGAAGGAGCCGCGGTTGCTCCCGTCCGGGCTGGCCCAGGACATTCGCCCCTCCGCGAATGCCTCGATATCCTCAGCCTCAAGCCCGCAGAAGTTGAAGAAGCGCTCGTTGTCGGAGGCCGAGCGGGAGCAGCGGGCCGTAAGGTCGGACTTGGAGCGGTAAATCGCCCGGCTCTTCGCGCCGGGCGGGAGTCGCGCCGGCGGGGACGTGACGCGTCGTGGCGAGCGCTCCAGCTTGCGGATGACGCTCCCCAGCTCGTCCACCAAATCAGGGGGGTAACACGGGGACGGCTGGTCTTGGAGATGCCCACCGCTGGAACTGTTGGGGCTCTTTGGTTGGTTGTCGTCATCTTCTGAACTTGTGTGGATGATCACCGGGCTCAAGGGCCCCTTGGGAGCCTCGGAAGTCGGGCTCAACGGAGGCGAAGTGGACGGCGACGAGCCGCTGCGCTGGTCCTCGTCGTTGCTGCCGGGGTTGCCCGCCTGGATCTCGGCACTGCTGTTGCTTGGGCTGAGTCTCTCCTTCATGTGCGCAGCCTGCAGCAAGCGTCGCAGAAAGCTCGTGGCGGTGCCACCGCCGCCGTTTCTGTTCCCGTTTTTGCCACGGCCACCGCCGCCGCCGCCGCCGCCGCCGTCGGCCGTTTCGCTCGAGTCCTTGACGATGGTCAATTCTTCGTTGCGGCGGCGGTAAATGAGCAGCGAGTCGGGCCTCGGCTGCTGGCGCTTGGAGCCGCTCCGGTGCAGCGTGGCGGTGGGCCGCGGTGAGTTCTCCCAGTCATTGCGAGCATTGTTCAGGCTGACCAGCCCGTTGCAGCCTGCCTGCGAGGTGTTGTTGTTGTCGCAGTTCAGCGCGCAGCTGTTGGCAGACAAGACCGGTTTGGCGTCGGACGTGGGACTCGGTGGCGCTCCGTTGCAGCTCTTGACGTACTTGTACTTGTCGGCCGCGAGTCGCTCCCGAGCGCTGAGACCGCCGCAGTTGGAGAACTCATTCTGCTGGCGGAAATACTCGGGTCCCTTGTTGAGAATGCGCACGGGCAGAGGTGACGGCACCATCAACTGGTTCTCAGGCTGTTCCAGCTGAAACACTTCTGTGTGCATTTCTTTCATTGAAAGACGGTTGCAGCTTTTAAATTGTATCCTTGTCGAGCGGAGCAGTGTGTGGAATCTTCAGCGAGAACACTTTTTGATCTTTGGTGGGGCGGGGGGGGGGGGGGGGTTCAACTTAAAACAAAAACTTTGACACTTTCTAAACAAACAAAAAAGTCCACAACTTCTCCAAGTTTGAGTTCTTCTCAATGCAAAGCAGGTAAATATGTATTGTTGATCTTGAATCTACAATCAATATCTGTTAGTAGTTTCATAATAAATACCTTCGTGTACATTCGTCAAAGAAGAAGAGGGAGAAGAAGTTTAAAACTAACTTTCTTTTAGCACATGTTGCATTCCTCCAGCACAGCAGACAGGTCCAAACTCCAGATTGTCAGCTGGGGCAGTTAAAAACAACTTTTCTCTCCGCTCAGAAACCAGACCCTGGCTCAGAAACCAGACCCTGGCTCCTCTGCTGTCACACGGCGGCGGCGGCGGCGACGACGACCCGGGTGTCGAGTGTCAGCAACGGCACAGCACTGCTGGGCGAGGGACTCACTCCGCTTCTCTCCAAACTCTGTGGGAGGACACAACAGAGGGAGAGAGAGAGAGTGCGCAGGCTAAATAAGCCGAGCAGGTTTGTGACATCAGAGTACCCCCCACACACACCCCTCCCTCCTTCTCTCTACTGCTGGGAGGGGCCTGGAAAAGATGCTTTGCCTGGGGCACAGATAAGCACTTAACCCCCCCCCCCATCCCCTTTGCCTGGGAGCCCAACCTAATCATCCACCCCCATCAACGGGTTTTTTTTTGTTTTACAATGGCAAGGACTGCGCGCTCATTAAACCCAGGAGGGGCAGTGGCTAATATGTCTTATCTTAGCTTATTCACCTCATTACGCACACATAATCCACGTTGCGGTAGGAGAAGAAACGCGATCACGTGAGTTCCAACGCGAGGGGCTTTTGGCGTGGCTGGCACAAGTCAGCGGCGTTTTATTTCGTTTCAGCGACAACGTGAGAACGAGTGGAAATGAAAGCGCCAATGGATGAACGGTGGGAAAGTATGCGGCACTTAAATTTGCAGGCGACAAACGCGCACCTCTGGGTGTTGGAAGATGCAACAGCATTTGCTGTTCCAAGCAGCTCATTAATTCACGCATTCTTCAAAGTTTCACTTTCAAAGTGTTCGTAAGCGTCCATTGCAGAGGATTAAGCGCCCATGCGCTTCTCTCCGATAATGTAGGAACATCGCGTGGAATGCTAGTTCATCAAAGAAATACTGGGCAAAACACACTAATGCAGCATTCCTACACTATTGGAACCAATCGCAACATTACATTGCTGGCATTGATTTCGCGCTGCTGTGAAAGTTCACCGCAAATGCTTGCGCAACCGCTTGGCGTCGGTTTTGAATCTTCCCCAACGTAAACTGAATTAGCGCAATAAGCTGCGGTCCCATTTGTTTCGCATTGTTGTAACACAAAGGCCCCCAGTGATCAATGTCTTGTGCTGCGAGAAACAAAAGCCCCTCCCTCTCTCTCCACCCCGACTGGACTGCAGCAGTACTTAATATATAATATAATGAATATATAATATACTTAATATATAATATATTTAATATATAATACACTGAATATACTGAACATAGGCAAGGGCACACCTCTGAGACCTATTTTCATCAGAGCAGAGAAAGATACAGAAATGTTAATAAATATAAAGAAAAGCATCGTTTCAGCAAATTGACTACAGTACTTCTGTTCCATCACCCGTGGGAAGGGACGCAAAAAATGTAAAGACGTCAAATCGATTACAGTTTGCCCCCATTGTCATTCTTTTCACAGTGGCATTCGCTTTTAATGCTTGAACTTTCAGGGAGGGTGGTGAAACTAACAAGCGTGCCCCCTCCATGTGTGGCTTGGAGGAGTTAATGCGGGCATTACATGACAATAGGGAAGCGTGCAGGCTGCTTTCTCTATCGTGCCCATATTCCTTCGTGTAATTTAGCAATGTAATGGTAAAGTAGGATAAGACCGTTTGAAATGGTCGGAGAGCTGTGGCAACACTCATGCACGTAGTCTGTTTATACATTGGGTAAAACAAAATTTCACCCTTATTCCAGCTCCAAAGCATTCTACCGAAAATAGTATACATGTAGGGAAATGTTTCAAGCCAAGATTGCTCTTAATTATTCATGCCACGTTAATGTGTTGATAATGTGTGTGCTTGTGCTGAGTATTCTACGAAAAGGCAAGCTTCTATATATTGCAGTATAAAATATTTTACCGTGCATTTCACAGCACTTGGTAGGCTCATTTGTTTTTTTTTTTGACGGCTTTGTACAGTCTACATTAATCTTAGCCCGTCTGTGTTATGCCGGAGTCTCATTCTGAATGCCTTACCAAGAGAGGGAATCGTAAAACTGTCAGGCAGCAAAACCAATTGGCAGACCCTCTGCCCAGAACAAATTTTTATTTCCGGCGAGATGGGATCTCACCACATGTCCCTCAAGCCCTCTGAACTAACCGCACCGGGACAACGAACACCATGATAGGGATCACCTGGGGATAGTGTAGGATTGTGGTTCGCTCGGTGCGGTTACCCTGCCATCAACCTCTCCAGATTCTTCTTTGCAATTTAAAGTTTCAAACAATGTACAATAACATGTACAATACCCATGTTTGCCTTTGTGCATTAAGTAAATACTAACAGCAGCTCCTGAAGTTTACCAATCTGACTTCACATTCTCCTGCAGGTGTGTACAGGAGCGAAGGTTTGTATGTACATTGAAATTTGTTCACACCGTACGTAACCAACCGTGCCAATCGGAGGTGCGGGGGAAGGACAACAGACTAAACGCAAAAAGCAGTCCTAAAGAAATGAGTTTTCAATCTCGATTAAAAACTTCCCAGCTCCAATGGTTTCCTAATATCGGAAGACCGTTCCAGACGGTCGCGGAAGCGCACTTGGAAAGTGCGCGATGCAGTGACCGTCTATAGGTGCGCAATCCTCACTGGCACTGGTGTAGCTATCGAGTGCACAGGTGTTGCAACTGAGTTGGGATCCACAGGCTGCAGCGGTCCAGGTGTATGGCTATGAAGAGAAGTAAATTTGGGGAGGTGGATTAATTTTATTCCTGGCACCAGGGCCCATGCTAACCACGCTAAGCCGCTGCACACTGTGGAACCGTGCAAGGCTACGTGGCTACCGTGGCCTGGATCTCATTCGGTTTTTTTTTACTACACGAAAAAAAGTACTGGGGGTAGGGGTGGCAGGGGAAGTGATGGGGGCAGAGAAGCTGCCTCCAGCCAAAGATCCTTCCCCCCCACTTCTCTTAGCTGCAGATTGATAAGGTCGGCCCACACAGTGGAGTACACACTTAGGAGGAATTCGCAGCGGCAGTCAGAGTGACAGATTGCAGGCCGTGGTCTGCACCAGAATAGGAAAGTGCGTGCAGCCTTTACGAAATGCTTGCTTGGCTCAGGAGTGATGTGGACTTGTTGATTAAATTTAGACCAAAAAAAACCCCCGATGGCACTGTGTGGGTTTTTGCGGTTGTGCCGGAGAAGCTCTCGTGGGTTTTCGGATTTTTCCGCGTGTCGTTCGGGCCCAATGTCCGACGTTTCGGCTTCAGTTGCCGGGAGATTCTTCTGAAGAAGCTTCCCCCTGGACAAGCTACCAGCACGTTCAGCGAAACATCTGACATCATGCCATACAAGACGCGTGCAACTCGATAACACATCGGAGAGCTAACCCTACGGCGATCCGTCCATGCACTCAAATTAAAGAAATACATTGTGTGGTATTTTTTACGTACGACAGCACAATACATCTACTACTCCGCTCTCTTATTACGCCGTGTTCATTCAATACAAATATATTTCAAACGTACATTTTCATAGCACTCTGTACATATATATGCTGACGTGAAATATAAAAAAACGCGTGCCGACGTCTATGTCGTTTCACCGGGATCTGCTTGACATCGTTGTCTAAGGTCCAAAAGTTCGCGCGATTTACTTCATGTGTTCGTTGGCTCTGGGTTTTTGTTTAGACTTGTCCCCGGGTCTGGGGTCACTGGCCACTCAGGAGACAAGCGTCATACAAGGGTGGCCAGGATTAACCCCCAGTGCTGAAAGCCTTAGGTCGCGGTGACCTTTGCGAGCTCTTCAAAGTCGACTATTGTGCGCAACTTCAGCCATTGACCAAAGCTGACTTCTACTCAACTTCAAAGTAACTAGTACGTGGATCGTTAAACTTACATAATTGTTGCAATTTGTTACGGGTAAACTTACAATTGCGTGTCAACACAAAGCGTGTTTTTGTTTTGTTTTCTCCAAGGAATCCATATATGTATTGTTTCCTAACAGTGCGGCGATGTTCTCCTCCACCATATATTCTGGGCAATTTTAATTTGCAATGAAGTACCCCCAGAGCGTAATACAAGCCCCCCCCCCACTCCCCTGCAGCGGTCTAGGGATCCCCATGTGGGCACATGTTTTTGTGGCAGATATTCTGCCTTACACAGCTTTGTATTCAAAATGCTATCACAGTTTACAAAAAATCCTCCAGCTAATATTACGTAGTAGTAGTAGTAAAAATAATAAGCTAATAATACGTAGTAGTAAAAATAATAAGCTAATAATACGTAGTAGTAGTATAAATAATAATGAGGGACAACATAAATGAAGACTGTGCTCTGTAACGTGCTAGTTGTTTTTAAATGTCACGAAGTTATTCCCTATCTTCCGTTAATCTCTCCCACAAGGATACTGCTCTTACCACCTCATATCGGATATATAAATCAAGCCAGACTTGAGTCAGGGATTTGCTGACCCGCCGGCTTATATGAGACTGTTAAATTAAAAACATAGCTTTATCATCCTCGATTGGCTAAAATCACAGCTGCTGTACCAAAGTAAACATCTGTATATTCTCCTACACAGAATTTTGCATCTTCACAACATTCATCACCACAGCAGCGCACACTGTGGGTGGAGTAAGTTGGCCAATAGTTAGCTACTGCTCTCGATTCGTAAGTGGTGGCTCTAGTTAAAAGAAAACCAGCAAAAGCTTTGGGCTCCAAATAACTCAGGAGGCCCTGGATCCATGAAGCAATCGGCTTGTCCCAATCTCCAATTCAAATCCTAACAAACTTAACAAAGGAAATTAACATAATCGGATGAATCTGTCCTCATCTCTAACTCTTGCCTACAACTCTCTCATTTCATTACATCTGTATTATTTGCATCTCTCCTGTCATCTCATTACATCTCCATATTTTCTCTAAATCTCCTTCTGTCATCTTCTTTGGTTCTTTCGGTAAAGTCACGTAGAATGAGAATAAAATAATAAATTGATAAAATAAAATAACACAATAATATTCTCACGACGTTTCGGCCACAACACAAGCGGCCTTCATCAGGTGAAGGGAGCGAGACTGTCTGGTAGGATAGCGCTGGAGTGGAATCCTACCAGACAGTCTCGCTCCCTTCACCTGATGAAGGCCGCTTGTGTTGTGGCCGAAACGTCGTGAGAATATTATTGTGTTATTTTATTTTATCAATTTATTATTTTATTCTCATTCTACGTGACTTTACCGAAAGAACCAAAGAAGATGAATCATTGCAGTCACGAAAGCTTTAAATCGAAAAATTCCTTCTGTCATCTCACTAGAAGTTTAGAAAACCAAAGGAGGGGGCCCTAACATAATTTCTAGTTAGGGCCCCCAATGGGTCAGCACCACAACCACTGCTGCATGACCACAGAACAGATAAACATAACCATTTAAATTCCTCATCTTCACGCATTCAGAACCACAGGGTGCAGACGGAAAGTGCAGTGGAGAGTTAGATACTGCTGTCACCAAAGCCAGACATACACTGGAACAGGTGCTTCTGACACCGTTTGTTGTCTGTTCCTCTGTCTGCCCACAAATTGCTTTACCAGAATAAAGAGATAAACAGATCCTAGTCGCCCAATGGATGACGCACATGACTGCAGAATAATCTATAGAGCATGTTACATGGATGAAAGAAAAGGTAATATATATCTTAAATGACCTTCAAAACTCCAACCCGCATCTCATTTTGGGTGCTCATATTATAAGAAATGAGCGCAAGATCATGCCGTGTCTGGATACCTTGCAGCACGTGACCTTGAAGGTTGACATTAAGGAAATCCAGGTCCAAAATCTGGTGTCCACGTGAGCAAACAACATTTGACTTCACAAAGGTCGAATTTTGCCTCTGAAATCAAGACCAGACCCATTTTTCAAGAAGCCCCATCTTGTAACCGTAGCAACAAAGAGCCCCCCCCCCCCATCTACCTCACAGGTTCCAAAAAACAGCCAAGCAACACAAGCTACAGGACCCCATGACACTACATCATACAATTTAGAGCAGCGATCGTTTATTTTCATAAATAATCCTGATGTAAAAAGATTAAGGCATCCAAAGCTACCAAAATATAGTAACACTCCAACTTAAGGAATATATTCATAGAGGTGTTATGTATTCATATTCTTAGCTCTTTCGGTAAAGTCACGTTGAAGGGAAACAATAAAATAATAAAATATGTATTGCAACATTTTTACATGATTTTTTTAACATACTAATTTATATGAACATTAAAAATCTTACACAACACCTAACCATTACACTCAACACCATTCCCTACACACCAAATCACCATCACACTCACCACTATTCCATACAAACTAATTCACCATCGCACTCACTACCCTACAAGGGCAAAGGTCCCCCATATTGCCTTAACAGACTGTTGGGGAAAGTGCTGTTAGCGAGCACCTATGAAGCCCGGCACACACACCGCACCAGGCACTCATTTGTACTTATGTTGAATGTATTTTTCGCACTGTACGAAGCCAGCCATGCTATTGGAGGCTGAGTCGACCGAGGGGAGGCCCAGGACCAGTTCAGATAATCGTTACTGGTGTTGACCGTAAGGTGGGAATCAAACTCTGGTCACCAGATTCGTAGCGCAGTGCGCCGACCACTACACCACCACTCCTTTACACCACCTCACCATCGCACTCACCACCATATGCTATGCACCACCTCACCATCGCACTCACCACCATATGCTATGCACCAGCTCACCATCGCATTAATCGCCATTTCCTGTACATCTCACCATCACACTCGCCACAATTTCCTGCATACCACCTCAGTCAGATTTACCATCACTCCCTACAAAAAAAAAACACTCTTGCACATGCACGGAGCAAACATTTTAACATAACTGTGCAAATTATATGTTTTTTTTATTATTGTGCATGCATATTACGTGCAACATGTCAGAGCCGGTGGTTGGATCTTTGATTTATTCAAGAAACTAATTGGCCACTGCTCTAAAGGGATACATTCAACACACCTGGGGTGGATCGTAGAGATCATTACACAAGTTAAAAGAAACTTACAAAAGAAGACCGATTTATAGCACACAATTTGAAATGCATAACTCTCTATTCATGTTTTTCATCTTCTTTTCAGCACACCGTCGACAGACTAATCACTTAGTAAAAACGTGTGCATTAAAGCCAAACTGCAAAAAGTGTCCATGCCCAAACTAAAATTGGGGTGTTGCTATATTTGCACTGTCAGCCTGAGCCAGTGGGTGAAACTCCACATTACCATAGCAGGAGCAAAGTATTTTTGTAGGACTATCACCGTTGAGTCTGCCCCAAAGCGGTACAGTAATTTCATCAACCGAGGAAGAATGATCCCCAACTAGAACCTAAACTAGCGACCTTAAAACTGTGAGTCAACCTTATTTGTCAATGTGAACAGAAATAGATGCAGTAGTTCTATTAATATTGATACTGTAGGTGATTTACTACAGTTCAGTATTTTATATTTATATATGGGGTAGAGCAGTGGTGTGTTTGCTAGCATACTGCATCATGAACCCAGAAATCCGAGTTCAATTCCTGGCCACGGCTATCACGAGTGACGAGCGGTATCACAACCGGTCCTGGGTTTCCTTTGACCAGCATGGAAAAGCAAGTCAAACTCCCATGACCGACGTAATTTTGGGAGGCCTTTGCACAACACTGGATTCACCAAGGACTCTAAATGAGTATTGGTTTGTATTTCTCTATCTATTTAAATGTATCAGTAGTCCTCCTCAATACCCAACAGTGAGTGGTGGGTGCTACAGTGGCGAGATGTTAACTACCTCACCTGGTATACAGGAGGTCGTGGGTTTGATCCCAACCTTGACGCCTGTATATTTGACGTTTGCATGTTCTGCCCGTGGTCGCGTGGATTTTTCTCTGGGTCCTCCGTTTTTTTCCCCCTCCACATTGAGAAACATCCATTTAGAGTGTTTGGCTGCTATAAATTGCCACGTGATAAGCCACTTCATTGGGATATAATTTGTGGCCAGGTCGCTTCTGAAAACGAGCTACATAGCTCAGTGTGACTTACCTGGTAAAATAAAAGTAGTATAGTGAGAAATAATTCCCCATGTTCCTCATTCCATAGCTGTGAGGAACGTAATCCCTCGACAGCTGGGTAAGCCCAAGTGGTGCATTCACAGCCATTACCTACGTCCACCTTTGATTGCACAAAAGAGGGAAGCCAGTCTTCTATTACCAGAGCTGTTGACCCCGAATAAACAAAATAATGGCCTCCACTACCAATGCTCATTCTCAGTGGCACTGTGTGGGAAAGAGAAGGTGTGGAGGGCTGGGTCATGGTCAGCCGGTTTTTATGCTCGATAAAACTGTTCTTCAACTTCCTCTATGAGACTAATTGTTCAAATCTCCCGCATCATGTAAGAGGCACTGCTCCGCGTGGCGCCATGCAACAGTCGTTCATTTAACAGCCAGTGTTCATCTCAGGCTGCGACCAGATCACCCAGGCTACGCCCGATCTCGTCCGGGTTGAGTTTTGACAGCACTTGGACGGACGACCACAGATGCGCAAAACGGGTGCGGGACTACATTGGGGGCAGTGCCGGTTTACCCTGTTAGCAAAAGTAGCTACATATGCTACGGACCCCGCACTTTCAAGGGCCCCGCACTAAATGCTTTCAAGCTATCAATTCCGGTTCAGGGATTTTGCACTTGCTCTATTACTAAAGTACTATATCGCCTTCAACTCTTATGAACGACTGGGTGTTTAAGTTTAACGATTTGTCGTATTATCCGGCTGTATGGCAAATGAAAAAATACACTTTACTAGGCAAGTAAAAAAAAATTGTGTTTAAATACTTGTGTTTTATTATTTAGGGCCCCTTTATGACATATGCTACAGGCCCCGCACCAGCTTAATCCGGCACTGGTTGAGGGGCAGTGCCGAACAAAAATCATAGTTGTACTGTACTATGCTCGTTGCCTACCACGACTCGCGTTGACCAGCATGGACTCGCACTGTGTGGGTGGTGGGCTCTCATCCAGCAGCGGACTAATCACAGGGTTTCACGCCTCGATGTTTATCTCAAAACTCACAGCACCGAGTGTGAAACTGCAAGTCTCAATGTATTTGGCCATGGAGAAAAACCACCTCTCCATGTGGCTTTTCCAGGTGAATTTTTAGAAAGAGGAAGCCTTTTGCTTTCTTGCAGCTGCAGGTAGCCATGCCTCCTGCCTCCTATTCAACCAAGAGATATCAAGCCCCGCTTAAAAAAAACCGAGCATCTTTGCCTCCAATAGCCAGCCATTGCTTGACGTTTCACATTTCCTCGTCATTTTATCCCACCGCACGAAAAACAAGTGAACCATGCGAACAAAAGTCCAGTGAAAGAGTGCTGATGCGTTGAATAATGCTTATCAGCAAAGCGATGAAAGCTGCACGTGTCCCTTCTTTGTATTCCATGCGTGTCACATCTGAAGGGCACTGGGGTGCAGTAAACAGAAGTTGACCTCACAAAGGAGGAATTCTTAACCTGCTGTGCGTTTGATTGGAATAGCGCGTGTGTCCTTGCTCCATTAATCCTCAACCTCTATATCGTGATGGCTAGCACAATAATTATTCATAAAGAATATTGACCAATTGGCTTAATAGAAATGCATGATGTATATACAGTACTCGGTAAATAAGCATGTACAGTTCTGTGTCAGTCTACTGGCGAATGAAAATTTCACCACACCGTGTTGGTCATGGGGGTTGTTTAACCATACCGGCCTGTGACCTCCTGTCAGCAAGCCTTCGACACTTCACGAGGCCTCAAAGTGCACCTGGCCTGGCACAGGCCCTATAGTGACGTCACCGCCACTTAGTGGCGAATGGTGGCTGTTTTTGTTGTTAACCATACTTCACCATGCTGAGCAGTGTGGGTCGGTGAAAGGGCTGAGCACCGGTTCAGATACCACCGGATTCTGATGTTGGCTGTGGCCCAGAATTGAACTCAGGATGGAGTTCCGAGCGCAGTGCACTAATCACTAATCTCCCTTATAGCGACATGCAGTACCTTTTATAACATTGTTATTTATAAACCATTAATTCTTATCATAACCTAGCCTCATGCTTGTGTAGTGGAAAGCGGTATCCGTTACAAAATGAGTCACTCAACATAATTCATATTTAGTTGACAGAATTAACTTCCAGCTAATAAATAACGGTGGCAGAGTTGTGCAGTGGTTTATTTCTCCCCCATCAATAACAAAATGGCACATCAGTCACTGTCGGTCCATTTCTTTGGGGGCGGTTTGGGCCCATCTGTTCTTGGGAAATTACATTCAATTATGGGGGCGTGAGCCTCTACTTATGCTCAACGTGTAACACCGGTAAATGGCTTCAGGTCTTCTCAGAAAGAGAAACAGATCAATTGTCCCCAAAGTCCTGGTGACAGAGTTGGGGTTTTTCACAAGCCAAACACAGACCAGAAACTATAAGCCAAACTGCAACAGGATAGGGCGCACACACACTTACTCTCTAGAGCACTTTGG
Source organism: Petromyzon marinus (assembly GCF_048934315.1). Lineage (NCBI taxonomy): Eukaryota > Metazoa > Chordata > Hyperoartia > Petromyzontiformes > Petromyzontidae > Petromyzon > Petromyzon marinus. The sequence goes on from NC_133669.1 coordinate 12,334,583, forward strand.
CCCGAGACGAAACTGTACTTTCAGCAAACATTGATGCAAGACCGAAAGCTATAGGGCATTTGAAATGCACACGCGCGAAGGGAACGCAGCCGAATGAGATGCATTCCCGCTTGTTTACTTCACATTGACTCGCTATTTGAGTGTAAAAGACAGTGTTTAGACATAACCCATGAAGGCTTCCCACAAACCACACAATCAACATACATCAACGTTACGACTTCACTCAAAATTTTGACTTTAGTGAGCGGTGGGTGGGGGGGAAGGAAAAATCGAAGAGTTGTATTTGTGAGGAAGTGAAAGCTGCTCTGTCTTTCCATGGTTCTGGGCGGGGGATGGGGTTGGGTCTCCTCCGCCACGGTGACCCACGGCAAGATAGCGGTGGAGGAGACGGCGAGATGAAATCAAAGAATTTGGAGACCACGGCTGGGCAAGGGCAACGAAGGAAAGGGTAGGCGGGGAATGAAATCGGTAAAGACCTTTGCCCAGCAGTGGGAAATTATAGGCCGACGACAACAACAACAACAACGGCTTACCTTTCATTAATTTCGACAGACATATAACAGCAAATCATATGTGCGGAGTGTAATGAAGCTTTGTTGTATGCCCCATCATGGCACAACCAGCAAATGACAGCTGAACAAGGGATACACATTAACCCTGGGGCAGAGTACAGCAGCAGTATGCACCTTTGAGGCCTTAGATTATTTATACTGTGGCTCGTTTGTGCAAAGCTGACGCATGTTATACTTCGCCCTGGGATAATTATACTTCGCCCTGGGCTACCTGGCTAAACTGGCCAATCGCGCCAGCTTCGTGCCCGTCACATTACCAACTGCAATGCCACCACTCAGCTGTTGTGCCGTCTAAGTTACACGGCACCAGCACACCTCCCCGTCTGTCCAAACTCGTTTTGACCACCAGGCAATGCCAAGATGAAAAACAGAAACTGTTATACATTCACTTTCGGAAAACGCTCCGGTGATTAAAATCTCAATCTAGGTCTCCCACATATACTGCGAAGCGATGTCGTCAACTCTAAAGAGGTGGGAAAAGCTTCTGTTTTATTTCAAGTGAACAAGTGACAATTTCCCAATTTTCAATGCAACGACTACTTTTGTATTGCCACAGCGCACAACTTAACGTTAGGCCTCATCCGATGGTTTTACTTCACAAAAAATAGTTTTAAGGGCCGGTGTATACCACCTCAACTATTCTTCACCAGCTATTGCTCAACATCAATAACACGTGGTATTATTGAAGGAAGGTGAAGAGCGGGGAGTGTATCTGATAATATAAGGGGAGTGGGGGGGGGGGGCTTGAGCAGTGGACCTGTCCATAAGCAGGGAACTTGATAAAGATCAGAGATATGCTTTATTTAAACATAGGTAAGAGGCTGCTGGGACCAAAAAGTCCCTTTTTCAATGGAGACCAGGCTCACAAAGCCACACAGGTATTATGTACCAAGGCTCATCACCATTGCGCAATACTCAAAAAGCGTGAACTTAACAAATGGTTTTGGAGCTCGAGGCTGCACAGGGATTGCTCTAATGGCAAGGATCACGCATGGAAGACTTCATGTCCAAACCCCTTACTTGCCCTGCCCGCAAAGTGGGGACAGTGGCCCGATTCGCGCCGACGTTTACACCTAAACACAGCATGGGGATGTGAATTGGGTTTCACTTCGGCTTACAATGGAGTGTTCTCTAGTGTACAGGGCCATTCTCCCTTGTATGTATATATGTTGAACTTCTTTCGCATCGTACATAGCCAACCGTGCTCATAGGGGGGCATGGGGGGGGGGAGGGGGGGTGTTACTGTGGGTAGCAATTCGCGTATTGCATTAGGAACCAAGGGACTTGGATTCGATTCCCCCGTCATGTCTCACATCCGTTGCAAGTGATTTAGGAACCGTTCCTGGGTATCCCCCTGTGCCAGCCTTCACCTTCCCGCACTCATCAAAATGGTGAAGTATGGTCAATCGACCTTTACAAACAACATGGCATGGGGAGGCCATCATCCAGCAGTGTATTGACAAATTAAATAATCTTGAAGTATACAGCAATTGCTTTTGTGTAATATAAGTTGATGAAAATGTGGGGTTTTGCATTATTGTCACGAAACAACCATAGGCAAATGTTTATGAATGCTGAGTAAACATGGTTGCCAAAACACAAATGCCCGAAACAACAACGCTTCTTTAAGTTATGTCAACTATGGCAGCGCTATAGTTTTATGGTAAACACACACGCCACACTAATTTGAGATTCGCAAGGAACCTGCGCCTGGCATAATGTGCCAGTGTTCAGAGGCATGTGTTTTTGTACAGAGCATGGTGGCACACGCCTGTTATCCAGCCCTCTGAAAGGCAAGGGTTTGTGGATCGTACACACAATTGTAAAATGCCCAAACCCGCTGGGCTGCAAGGTGGCCAGTAGATGGCATTATGGCAAGTGGATTGAATCCATCTGTTCAAAGTCGTGATTGTTTTCCTCCGGATACCCCAGTGGGTTTTCAAATGCCAATCACTCATTGATGACATTGGCCAAACATACCAATGCAGGAGTCTGCTGGAAATGAGTCATGAGACTCAGTAAGGGCTTTCTTGGATATAATTTTTTTGTATTTAATAACACCAACTGGCAATCATTAAATCACCATCATTATGCACCTTGCAGTACAATTGTTTGCAACATTGCCCCTAATTCAGCGTTTCCAAACTCGTTGGTTGCAGACCCCCAGGGATTGTAAAAACCTGTCAGGGGGATTAGCAGCCTTTGCCATGGATACCGTGCAGGATACATTTTTGAATGTGCACAAGGGGCACGGCAGCACCACGTTTTGGTAACAAAATACACAGCATCAAATACCTCGTCGACTAGAGCAGTGGACGTTGCGAACTCTATATTGTCTCAATGATGACCTTAGTGTGTTGGGGGTTGGAGGTGGGGGGCACAGGGACCATTGGTCTTGGCCGGGAGCTGTCGTACCTAAAAGGTTGAGAACCACTGTTCTAATCGTTAATGCTGTACTCTGTTTGAAAAAATACATTGTCTGCTGTTCAGGCAGGGCTGTTGTATCAGCTGTTGTACGAGCACAGGTTCAGTGTCAAGGGCTCAGCAATGAGAAGGTAAAATCCACGTCTCTCTTTGATTATTTTGTTGATTGTGAAAGTGTTTAAAGGTCGCATCTTTTGAATGCAACACCATTCATGCTCTAAAACCAATAATAATAATACAGTACAATAGCACCACACATTGTGCGTGAATGTCTGGGTTATTGAATAAAATAATAAGCGTCGCATTGTCAGGCAATGTACTTCGGCTGAGCAAACTCCAGCGGACTCTTTATGCTTCTGTAACAATCCATAGTGTGCCCATTTTCTATAACCTTTCTTATTTTAGAAGAAAAAAAACATTTAAAGCCCTTTGTCAATCCACCCCTGGATGATCGCCTCTTCACATCGCTTCAGTCGCGGAAGTTGATTGACCACATGGTACTTTTAAAACCTTGCCCATGAGTGCGGGGGTTAGCAAAGGAGGATCCAGTGGAGGGGTGGGAGGAGAGAGGTCAGATATCACTCGCCACTAATGATAGCTCATAATCAAGGTTTTTGGGTTCGATCGCGTAAGTATAAATGTGTCGTGACCCTCCACCACCCGACACAGCCATTAAGGTTTGCCATGTAAACAAACGCGCCAATTAGTTACTACTTCAGCCCACCGGCGTGTTGGAGAGTAAATCCACAAAATTTACAATTGGAGTACGACGTTTCGCTGATAATTACATCCAGCATCATCAGCGATTTGCCAAAATAGTGAAGCAATCCACCTGCTTCCGGTCTTAAATAGAGCAACATGACATCACTGATCCCATCAGCCGGGTATCGAACTCAGCCCCCCCTCCCCTCTCAGCTTAATCGAACAAGTGCAAAAAAGTTTGAGACGCCATTCAACGACCCCACCTATTTTCACTTACAAAACCTAAAAAAAAATGTCAATGACACGGACGCAGTTCTCCATTAGCAACAGAACCAGTGGTGGAAACTACACATTCCCACTCTATCAACAGTATAATCACTGTTCACGATCCACAAAGGGGTATGCATTTTATGGACCCAGGAACAAATGGGCTAAGTTAATGTTAGGCTGGGATTTGAGCTCAGGTCCATAAGATTTTGAATTGAGCACTCTAACCACAGCTCCATCCAGCCGCACAGTCAATTACTGGCTGTCAGAAATGTCTTTGCATATAAATTCAAAAATGTAGAATATGTATTCAAATTTAATTCGTACAGAAATATCACTGCAGGTGGCATTTACAACGGATCTGTGGTCATCCAGAACAGACCGTACAACATATAACGACTCAATGCCCGATCCACACATATGAATGAGACATCACAACGATACACTCCACTGCTCCTGACGCGGTTATCTGGCTTAACCACCTGAATGTGAAATTGTAGTCTTGTGCTCTGCATCTATATCAGCCGTAAGAAAGAAAAAAAAGATGCGAACACGATATGAATGTTCGTAAAAACCTCACGATTTTCGTGTCTGCGTCTCAATGCGAAATCAATAAAGCATTAATTCCCAAGTGTGTTTAATGCAGTAGAGGAGTTTGTTCAAAGCAGGCGATGATGTCAAGAGTCAAGGGAGTTTCCATTAGGCAAGCTCTCCTTGCGCTTACATGTGCTTCACACACAAAGCAGTGTTATGCAATGCACATTAACCTTTTTTGAGTCAGACCTTCGTGAATATTACAGCAGTTGTTGTGGTAACAAGTTGACATTCGTGCATTGTAAAAACAAAGAAAAAAAATAGACCTCGTTAATTATTTAAGAAAAGTGCATGCACAGAACATGATAACAAGAGCACACATTTTTGGATATTCATCATCAGTAGCCATGATCCATCAACTGCTAGGTGAAGGGCTGCGCAAGTTGTACCCATGATTCACGGTCTCATGAATGATGCCGACGGCCCAACTCGCTCCTGCACACAAGCCACTCATCACTCCATCGGCATGGTGAACGGACTCTCGAGGGTGAAATACAGTACGAGTCATTTCATTGTTGCAATATCTGCTTTCAACTGCTGAACTTGGATTATTTCTGCATTACTATATTCTTATAAAACTACTTTTTTTTATTAATTTTACCAAGCAAGGCCCACTGAGCGATAGAGCTCTATTTCAGAGGTGACCTGGCCACAAATTATAGCTCAACGTGGTGGCTTATCATGTGGAAATTTATAGCAGCCAAATACTCGAAACGCATGTTTCTAAATCATCAATGGAAGATGATTATGCTTGCTATGAATACATTATCACTACATTTATAGGATCACAAAATCAAACTCTTGATATTTTTGCAAATGCAATGTTAAGAAAAACATTACACATTCGAAGAATTGCACGAGATACACAGGGTGTCCATTATTAATGACTTACAATTCGACAGCAGTTTAAACTATGGAGTGTAAACGTTAACTACAATACCGCTTATATTTTAACTTTCACCCAAAACAACTCGAGTGATCTTCGTCAAGCACATAAAGAGTGCAGGATGGAGCACAGGAATGAGGTTTAGGGTTGGTCAGTATATGTTAATAAAATAGAAATAACAAAAAAAATATATCCCTTTCACTGGACTAAAAAGTTTAATCCTTGCTAAAGTGCAAAAAATGTATTGGCATTCAACAATCTGTGGCAAGAGATGGCATTTATGTATGGTTGCAAATCCCGTAAAAATGCTTCTGCAAACACAGTGGAACCCTCTGGCAGTGTGAGCTTGAGGAGAATAAAGGAGGAGGCTGCTCAGACATGCCGGATCGCCCCTGCCAAGCACGACTCCCTCTCAGAAGATAACTTGCTGCCAAAGGAGTGGCCGTGTGGTATGTTGCTATGTTAGCGGTATAAAATTATATAATTCTGAATGTGGAAGCAGAAATCTTTCCACTCTAGAGAAACGTACATTGAATTGTTTTGTGACAATGGTTGCAGTAGGCTGAAATTATTTAGTTCGAGCATGAGTTGATGGCATTAAAAAATAAAGTGTTTTAGATTATACTATACCCACACCATCCTTGAAATCGAGATATCCCACTAAATTCATAGGGAGAAATGAGAGAGAAGCTACATTTTATTTTAAAGCCTCTACCTATCATCCATCAATCTCAATGCACTCTTTTTATATTTTAAGACATGGAGCCATTGCTTCCACGACATTTAATCAGCTGTTGAGAAGAGTGTAAGAGGGGTCATTAGCAATCAATGGGGTATCTCAAATGGATTACCCTGAATATAAAGTTCATGTGTATGTGCAAATACCAAGTGTTCACCAACACAGGGGGCTATGAATTACGAGGAACGTATCTGGCCAGGTAGCTTGCGGTTAGAGCAAATGGCTCATAATCTAAAGGCTGCGAGTTCAATTCCTGGTTGGGGGTCGACTCAGCCCAACATCTCTCCAGGGGTGATAAAATAGTACCACTTTGTGGGGAAGCCAACAGTTGTTGTCCTATGATTAAACTCGCCACAGCCATAGGAATGTGGCATTTCCATGACTGGCTTCGGGCTGTAAACAGGATTTGAGCACTGCCTCAAAGCTCAGTTGAACAAGAAGTCGTTGGCTTTTTTTACTTAAGCTGAAAGGATAATTCACTATGCAACACAATTTTTGTTCCTAAGTAGTAAGTGTTATTTCGTAATTGCCTATGCCTGAAAAGTATAGAAAATGGCAAGTATTCCCCACAAACTTTGCTTTTGTGACCAAGACAGTGATATTTTGAAATGTATCTATTTTCAATGAGAAAATGTGCGAATTTTTCTTTCACATGAAGTCAGAAAAAAAAAACATGTGAATCAAAATAAACATGTATTCATACTAAAGTAACACACAAATTACTACAAACGATTTAGAAGCGAGTAGTTTTTCGAGATTTACGATTATGCTGTAAATCACTTTCACGAATCAGCCCCCAAATGTAGTCACATGTTCTCGTTATACTGTCCTTGATAGCGGAGTTCAAAGTCCAGTACAGTGAGGGAAAAAAGTATTTGATCCCCTGCTGATTTTGTACGTTTGCCCACTGACGAAGAAATGATCAGTCTATAATTTTAATGGCAGGTTTATTTGAACAGTGAGAGACATAATAACAACAACAAAATCCAGAAAAACGCATGTCAAAAATGTTATAAATTGATTTGAATTTTAATGAGGGAAATAAGTATTTGACCCCTCTGCAAAGCATGACTTAGTACTTGGTGGCAAAACCCTTGTTGGCTATCACAGAGGTCAGACGTTTCTTGTAGTTGGCCACCAAGTTTGCATACATCGCAGGAGGGATTTTGTCCCACTCCTCTTTGCAGATCTTCTCCAAGTCATTAAGGTTTCGAGGCTGACGTTTGGCAACTCGAACCTTCTGCTCCCTCCACAGATTTTCTATGGGATTAAGGTCTGGAGACTGGCTAGGCCACTCCAGGACCTTAATGTGCTTCTTCTTGAGCCACTCCTTTGTTGCCTTGGCCATGTATTTTGGGTCATTGTCATGCTGGAATACCCATCCACGACCCATTTTCAATGCCCTGGCTGAGGGAAGGAGGTTCTCACCCAAGATTTGACGATACATGGCCTCGTCCATCGTCCCTTTGATGCGGTGAAGTTGTCCTGTCCCCTTAGCAGAAAAAAAACACCCCCAAAGCATGTTTCCACCTCCATGTTTGACGGTGGGGATGGTGTTCTTGGGGTCATAGGCAACATTCCTCCTCCTCCAAACACGGCGAGTTGAGTTGATGCCAAAGAGCTCCATTTTGGTCTCATCTGACCACAACACTTTCACCCAGTTGTCCTCTGAATCATTCAGATGTTCATTGGCAAACTTCAGACGACGGGCATGTATATGTGCTTTCTTGAGCAGGGGGACCTTGCAGGCGCTGCAGAATTTCAGTCCTTCACGGCCTAGTGTGTTACCAATTGTTTTATTGGTGACTATGGTCCCATCTGCCTTGAGATCATTGACGAGATCCTCCCATGTAGTTATGGGCTGATTCATCACCGTTCTCATGATCATTGCAACTCCACGAGGTGACATCTTGCATGGAGCCCCAGGCCGAGGGAGATTGACAGTTCTTTTGTGTTTCTTCCATTTGCGAATTATCACACCAACTGTTGTCACTTTCTCACCAAGCTGCTAGGCAATGGTCGTGTAGCCCATTCCAGCCTTGTGTAGGTCTACAATCTTGTCCCTGACATCCTTGGAGAGCTCTTTGGTCTTGGCCATGGTAGAAAGTTTGGAATCTGATTGATTGATTGCTTCTGTGGACAGGTGTGTTTAATACAGGTAACAAGCTGAGATTAGGAGCACTCCCTTTAAGAGTGTGCTCCTAATCTCAGCTCGTTACCTGTATAAAAGACACCTGGGAGCCAGAAATATTTCTGATTGAGAGGGGGTCAAATACTTATTTCCCTCATTAAAATGCAAATCAATTTACAACATTTTTGACATGCGTTTTTCTGGATTTTTTGTTGATTTTCTGTCTCTCACTGTTCAAATAAACCTACCATTAAAATTATAGACTGATCATTTCTTTGTCAGTGGGCAAACGTACAAAATCAGCAGGGGATCAAATACTTTTTTCCTTCACTGTATATCCTGGTGGAAGCACTCGCCTTGCTCCTCCGAGTACGTTCCCATGTTCTCCTTGTATTTATCAATATGAGCATCAAGGATATGGACTTTGAGACACATCCTACAGCCCATTGTGCCGTATTTCTTCACCAGAGTATCAACCAGCTCCACATAGTTTTCGACCTTGTGATTGCCCAGGAAGCCACGAACCACAGCGACAAAGCTGTTCCAAGCCGCTTTCTCCTTACTAGTGAGCTTCTTGGGGAATTCATTGCACTCCAGGATCTTCTTTATCTGTGTTCCGACGAAGACAACGGCTATGACCGTTGTCTCAGACAACTTAGGGAAGAAGTATTGAAGGTACTTGAAAGCTGCCGACTCCTTATCTACAGCTCTGACAAATTGATTCATAAGGCCCAATTTGATGTGCAGTGGTGGCATCAGCACCTTCCGGGGTTCCACCAGTGGCTCCCACTTGACGTTGTTCCTCCCCACAGAGAACTCGGTCCGCTGTGGCCAGTCCTGCCTGTGGTAGTGCACCTTGGTGTCTAAATGTTTTGTAGTCATTTTTTTAATTACTTGAGAATAAATACATGTTAATTTTTATTCATGTTGTTTTTTTCTGACTTTATGTGAACGAAAAGACACAAATTTGCCCGTTTTCTCATTGAAAATGAGTAAAATTCAAAATATCACTGTCCTGGTCACAAAAGCAAAGTTTGTGGCGAATAATAGCCATTTTCTGTACTTTTGAGGCATAAGCAATAAAGAAACAACACTTACTACCCAGGAAAGGGAAAAAATGTGTTACACAGTGTAATCATAATTAACAGCCCTTTGTCATTCCACTGCTGGATGAAGGCCTCCCCATGGCATATCAGTCACGAGGGCTGTAATACTGCAATACAGTGCCAAATTTATACCCCTCATTTATGATCTCATCATAAAATAAAGTACCTTGATATTATCAGGTAATATGGTTTCTTCATTATCATCACTATTCTTGGTTCTTTCGGTAAAGTCACGTAGAAGGGAAACAATAAAATAATAAAAATATAAAACAATAAAATTATCACGACGTTTCGACTGCAACACAAGCAATCATCATCAGGTGTGAAAACCACAACAAGCCATCTGGCTACCATGAGAGATTCGTTCATGAGGCTATCCACATATACAAACACAGAGACAATTTCAACTGAGAAGATGGATTCTGGCTTAGCAATCATTGGAAGGATTTGATAAACCGATTGATCACACTTAAGGTGGCTTTCAGACCGCATCCATTGTTTTTCGTCTCCCCCCTCCTCTTTTCCGAGCATAGATGGACTCGTCCATCTGAACAAACTGTCAAATCACTCTCCGTGGTGCTAACGTTAAAAAACCGCCACTTTTTTCAAATGTTCTTATTGTGGTTTTCACACCTGATGATGATTGCTTGTGTTGCAGTCGAAACGTCGTGATGATTTTGTTGTTTTATATTTTTATTATTTTATTGTTTCCCTTCTACGTGATTTTACCGAAAGAACCAAGAATATCATCATCACTGCTGAATGAAGGCCTCCCGGAGCCATAACCATCTCCCACACGTGTTTCTTCAACAGTGGTTGTTTGTTTTAAGTGACACCGTCATTGGACACAGTTTAACGCCATACCCAACCTCCATCAGTTTGTAGCGTACGACAATACCAAAAGTAGTCAGTTGCATGCCAAACTGCGACTTGTTCACAGAAAAATAGAGCAAAACTTTTCCCATCTGCTCGAGTTGCCTACACCATTTAAAATCAGATTTGGGACACTTACCATTGGATTTCATCACTGCAGTGTTTACTGAAAGTGAACGTAAAAAAAGTTTATATTTTTCATCTTGGCCTGTCTGGTGGTCAAAACGAGTTAGGACCTGCAGGGAGGTGTGCAGGTGCAAATGTAATTTAGATGGCACAACAGCTCAGTGGTGGCAATGCGTGTCGGATTGCGAAGGGTAGCAGGCTGGCACAATTGGCTTATTTAAAGTAAACTATTGCTTTTTTTTTCAAGTCAATTTTTTATATTACCAGGTAAGGCCCACTGAGCTATATAGATTTTTTTTCAGAAGCGACCTGGCCACAAATGATAGCTCAAGGAAGTGGCTTATCACGTGGAAATGTATAGCCAGGCAAATGCTCTAAACGCACGTTGATTCTAAATGAGGGAAAAACAGGGGGGACCCGGAGAAAAATCCACGTGACTATGGGAAGAACATGCAAACTCCAAATATACAGCAGGCGTCAGGGTCGGGATCAAACCCACGACCTCCTGTATACCAGGTGAGGTCGTTAACATCTCGCACGCTACGGCGAGATGTTAATTCGGCGAAGCATAATTATCATCAGTAGCAGCCATTGCCAATCTACTGCTGTATGAATGCCTCCCCAAGCCAACGCGAACCTGCAAAATAGTAATCCATCTAGCACCTGCACACGAGCTGATTGCATTATTCCATCTCCTCGGTGTACGCATTCCATGCCTTGGCTGCCACTCAATCATTGGTCTTGACCATCGGCCATCATCCCTACTTGTAACATAGCCTGCCCAAGCCCAATAACTTTACTTCACAGTTATTATTGCGTCTTTAACTTGCGTATGTTCGACATAGGTTCTCAAATGTGTTCTCTAATCCACGTGCTCCTCTTTCTGTCAATATAATTGTGAGTGTACTTTCAGTTATTGATACTTTTTTTCATTAATAGCCATACTTTATTAACAAAAAATATATATATTTTTGTTTCTACGTGGCTTTACCGAAAAACCCAAAGAATATGAATTCCTGCAGTCACGAAAGCTTTAAGTCAAGATTTATTAACACAATAAAAAAACTATCTGATAAATTTCGATTTAAAGCTTTCGTGACTGCAGGAATTCATCTTCTTGGTTCTTTCGGTAAAGTCACGTAGAATGGAAATAAAAGAATACAAATAAAACATAATAAAATAAAATTCTCACGACGTTTCGGCCACAACACAAGTAGCCTTCTTCAGGTGATGAGACAGGACTGTCCAGAAGACAGCGCTTGAGTGAAACGTCGTGAGAATTTTATCTTATTATGTTTTATTTCTATTATTTTATTTCCATTCTACGTGACTTTACCGAAAGAACCAAGAAGAACTATCTGATACTTTCAAATATTTTACATCCCATTATAGAAAAGCATTCATCAATCCTTATTTAATTAGTAAAACTTGCTTTATCATTATTGGCAACTGTGGCTAGTGTTTTTTTTTTTCTTCTGTTGAACAAGACGAACCCACAACTGGTCTCACATTTAACACTATCAGGTTCATAGGTTAAGGCATGAGGTACAATACTGTACTTCGGGTCAAAGTACACGTTCTGCTATGAACAACAATAGTTCTCTGGCTGTATGTATGTTGAACTTCTTTCGCACTGTACGTAGCCAACCGAGATCATCGAAGGTGAATATGTATGTATACATAGACAGATCTTGAAGTAGATTGACACAGGAATGTATATTATTTATATACACATGGACTGTCTTTGAGGACATCAAGAGTCATACAAAGTAAAGTTCACAGATCCTCAAGTGTCAGGAGGGTTTCCTCCTTTTCCGTTTACTAACCTGAGCCAGAAGTGAAAATTCCACATTCATATGTAGGGGGCAAGGCTATCTATATGACAACTGAGGTTAACTTCATTACAAATAGGTACTAATTCTATCAACCCTAGTAATAGAATCTGACCCAGATTTGAACTCTCAACCTTTCCGATTGCAAGCCACACAACTGAACTGTGAAGCCATGTGGCTAAGTACGCCTGATAATGTAAGATATTTCTCTCAGTGGTCAACTATCCAACGCTAGCTTTGCAGCCCCGCCAATGTTGAAATGAGAAGGCTGTCGCCATCACCCGTGTTGACAAAAGGAGCGCACTTACTGAGGATGTAAACACCATAATGAGCTTTTGGAGGCTCAATAGGTCACTGTTTTGACGTGTTCCATTTCCAGACACATGCCTTTTTTAAGGATTAGCTGCAACATCTGTTTTTTTTTTCTGGGGGGAAAAATAAGCCAAACCTGGCATGTTTTCTCTCTTCTCTGCACTCGGTTCATATCACAAAAAGTGACTTGTATTCACTCGCGTAGCACCAACAGCTGATCGTGTGTTCGTAGCAGGTGTTCACGCTGGGATTATATCTCGTTATTTTTCTTTGTTTATGTCATCATAAACAAAACATCACAGTCAAGCACCATAAACACTTAAATATCTGGTTAACACGGTTTTTTTTGGTCAACTTCTGCACCTTATGTAATGCTCACTTTTTTTCAGGTCCCTGCAGAGGGAATTGAGAATGTTTTTTTTTTCCCATCAAATGATAGCGTTGTTTTGATTTTTATATATATATGTATTAATCAATGAGTAGAAAAAATAGCAAAGCTTTGTTTTGATAGACATCTGTGATTACTTTCTTTAATCAAGCAAGGCCTATTATAAAAGCAACAATGACTCCTTAGATATAACACTGTTTACCTGCAGAATCTCCAAGGGGTATAGAAGTTGCTGAGGGGGGGGGGGAGATTTTTCCCAGATGAGTATTTATGAGAGAGTGCAAGGCACCAATGGGTTTCCCATGCAGTAGCCAGGAAACCTGGGGAGATTAAACACAAGAATAGCTTGTCAGAAATTTCACAGGCCATCACACCAACGGGACACAGGCCATCACACTAATGGCACAGAGGTCATCACACCAACGTCACAGAGGCCATCACACCAACAGCACACAGGACATCACACCAACACAGCACACAGAACATCACACCAACACAGCACACAGAACATCACACCAACAGCACACAGGACATCACACCAACAGCACACAGGACATCACACCAACAGCACACAGGCAAGTCGTTTATGAAAGAAGCTTCTCTTAAATTAAAACCTTTTAAAAAGCATTAAACCAGTAGGTGAGCAACGAAGACTGCACGACTCAGCATTCAAATTAAGACCTCATTTCTCACAACATTGGCTTTTTTATTTTGTTGCATCTTGACGTATTTTTTGTTCAAGTAGTAGTTGTACATTTTTTTTTTATCTACATGAGGCAGCCATTCTGACCATAGCTAAAGAAATGTTTACCTTTAACTTGTTTTGTCACAGTTGGTTTATCTCAATTTTATGTGCGTGCCGTGTTTCAGTAAGGGACCTTATGCAGTGAGCAGGCTATTTCTGACAGTGCTCACCTACACAATGACCGTTGTACTTGTGCACGTACACAATCGTGCAGGTATTTAACGTTTTGCCTAGACTGTTAATAAATACAATATGAGGCCACTTTTCATGACAGTGTGATCATCATGACCAGTAATGGTAAATCCACTGCTAGATGAAGGCCACCCCACGTCGCCATCACACAGTGTCTTGCGATATCATGTCGTTGCGCTCCTACACATGAGCTAATTCCATCACTCCATCTCCGTGTCGGTTGGACCTCTCAGTAACGTCTGCTCTTTTGACATGTGTCCTGCCCAAACCACTGACTTTTCTTTAAATATAATAATCCGCCTCATCATAACTGGCAATATAGATTGATTGAGAACTTTTCTCTTATGGAACATTGGTCATATTGACTTTCATGATCAAATCTTTTTTTTTTCCAGAAGGATTATATAAATCTGAATAATGGGCAACAGAGGGCAACCAATCACATAAGAACATAGAAGAAAGAAATCTACCGTTCACCGCAACACGTGCATGCGATTAATCAGACGGTAAAAGACAAAATTATACCGTATACCATTATGCCTGGCTTTTATAGATGATGAAAAGGAAACTGATTCAGACACTCAGGCACTCACAAACCAAGGTCTTTGCAAAAAATGCAAATAAAATTAATCAAAACCATTTATAAATATGGAACAGCTGCACTGATATTGAACGTAGACAGTAACAAAATACAAATCAGGAGGAGTCAGGCTATTTAACTTGATGTAAAAGTATATTTTTTTCAAAATTGGATTTGAGAAAAAAGGGAATAACCATAAATGGAGGAGATACTAACGTCTTTGATTTGCTACTAACAGACAATATGACAACCGATGAAAATGAACTAATTCACTGAAAAACGTAATAATATGTTTCAGAGTGATGAGATCAGTGAATGAAATGAAAGCGTGACTTGAAGGACACACTTGGTAAATATAACTGAGTACATATACTTATGGCGATTGTGAATGCAGACTGGGATCAAAATGATGAAAGAAAAAGGCGAACCAGAACAAAGCACATTGAGCGGCCATATCTATCGGTATGAAACTGTATTCGGTATTTCATTTTTCAAGGGATGTATAGTCTTGAAACACTTGACAACACAAACGACACGTGTAACATTAAGAGTCTAAGTGCTTTCCTGTGCAAATGAGCATCGGGATGCACTTATCTCCTTCGCCGAGGTTGAGGCACTAACGGAAATTGCATATTCCTATGGTAGGGGGCATGTTAACCTAATAGAGCAGTTTCTGTTGACATCCCACAAGAGCAGCTGATATTTTTTGAGCCAGAGGGATGAAAGGGCTGAGTTGACCCTGACTGGTATGTGAACTTGCAGCCTTCTAACAGCAAACTATCCACCGCACTTATCGATCAGATAACAATCATCATCATCATGATCACCATTAGTCAAATATGCACACCTAGTACGGTTATTAAAAGTCGACGGGATCAGTATAATGAAATGAGGCCAGATAAAAAAAAATTGTGCTTTACAAAAGAAATGCAAATTGCCACATTGTATAAAATCCCTCACGAGATAGTGTGAAGGTTTATTGCCATTGGTGGAAACACTTCTTGTACAACATATATATGCAACTAGGTCATAGAATACAATGAGGGTGTGTGCACTTGTGTGTATTTGCATGTGTGCTCTGGATATGCAGTCATCATATAAAATTTAGATTTTAGTTGCATTTCCAATACAATTTCTGAATAATGACTTTATAATCACCCTTCATGATTGAAAGTTCGAACCGTGCATTTTATACAAATTAAACATTTGCATTTGTTGCAGCAGTAGAAAATTGTATTACATGTAAAATGTATATGCATTAGTCAAATTGACATTGTATGTTATCTTACTTTTTTTATTAACAAAGAAAGCACAGAATTATTTTGTTGGCTCGAGATAAATAGAAAAATAGAAGAGCTTGTATCAGAACGTTTATTTTTTTTCCAGTGGCTGCTACGATCAGTTTGTGGAATGGCCAGCGAGCATCCAGCTAAGACACCCCTGAGCGATTTAAAGTCACATCAAGCTAAGCGGAACGTAACGCTTGGTCTCAAATGAGGGCAAAGCGTAATTGGCGGGACAATGGGACCGATTTTTTGACCAGGCCCGACCCCCACGCCCCAGTCAGCCGATACGGTAGGCGATATGGTCACCACACATCCCTCCGGCTCGTGTCAAATGACCGCTGTGTGTCGGATTAGTTCCACTCCATAAAAAAAACTTTCCCACCCATTCACCCAGCTTCCCTTTAATGGCCAAGCATGGCTCATAACCCGCTCGATTCAAGTCCTCTTATCCGAGCCTTTTTTATTTTCTCCAGGCTTCAATAATGTTCCGCAAGCACGGTCAAGAGAGCGGCGTTCAGCTCACTGTTGATTTTTTTTTATATATATAAAGATTAATTAAAGGATTTGTGTGTTTTGCAAAACTGGAAGACATGGGAGTCCCATTTTAAAGAGAGCGCAATAAAAAACAAGTCTAAGCAATCATTGATAATCCATAAACAGGCCAAGGTATTCGTTTATGGGATTTACTCTAAAAACACCTGAAATCTGTATTACGGCGGTACCAACTCCGAAGAGTGGCAGTTTGGTTGACGCCTTGAAAGGCGACGGAATTTGTTGAGAGGCATTGTGGAGAGTGACAGCGCAGCCAGAACATCCCCTCAATGCTCGCTGGGATTTGTTGACAGGGGGTGCTACTGACAGACAGCCCTATTGCGCATTTAAAGTCTGAAATAACTGTTTTTACCAAAACAGATTAGCGGTAAAAATAGCATTTTTTTTACACGCTCCGTAACTGGCTGTCTCCACAAGGTTGCAAACCTTTTTTCTGAATATTTCCAACCATATCCCAGGATGACAGTATTTGTTACGGGATGTAATCAATGTACTAATTATTTTTCTTCTCTGAATGCAGCCTTAAAATGCTGTGCCAACTTGATCATTTTAAACACAGTCTGTGTGTATGTCTATGTGTGTCTATGTATGCGTGTCGACAGCAGTGGTGCAAACTCATATAGCGCATTGCTCTGCATTTCCAAAAACCTCAGTTGGATTCCTGCCCATGCAAACAATCGGAAAATTGATACATGAACCTCACCTGTAAAATCAACTCGGCTTAAAATGAGTATGGAAAGCATGTTATGTGAACATTTGCAGTGAAGATATAAACGCCGCTGGGCATGATACTGACCAAGTGACTGACCCTTTCGGGTGTGTGCTGTGGGGGCCATAATAGTTATAAAGCTATATGGGGGAGCTCTGTATATATATGAATGTGTACAGTCTGTACTTAGTTATCTATATTGTTTTGGATAACAAAAGACAGCTTATAATAATATTTTGTATACCGTTGTCATTTCACGACTGAGTGAAAACCTCCCTATGCCCTTTTGGTCATGGGCGAAGCTTGACCATACTTCACTGCACTGGTCAGAACGGGTTAGTGAAGGGGAACGTGAACCCAAGACCAGCTGAGATGTTACTCGCCATTGATGTCAGTTCTGGCCGGGAATTAAATAGGTTTCCGGGTTCATAGCGTGGTGCGCTAAGCACTTCATCACCAGTTTCCCTGTCACCAATGACAAAGTGTGCATACTGAAACTATTTACCTAATCGAAGAGAAGAGCAAATCTAACTTTGCCAGATTCGTAAAGAACATTGCAAGATCCTACATCACCAGTGGCATTATTTACAGTTGTACAGAAATTTGAAATCAAAGCATTATTAGAAATACAAAAGCAAAACAAAAACTAATATCTTAGCACGAACTTAAGTCAATGTTAATCACATACACCACCGAAACAGCCTTACAATGTCAATAGAAAAAAACTGAATCATTTTTTTTGTGATTCTCTGTGGTCACCATAGCTACAAGACAGCTAGGAATACAATTACAAAGACTGTAGGCATCAGCCTGCCCTGTCCGGTTAACGGCAGATGTGTCACGAGACAGATCATCTCAGACAGGAAACAAACGAATCGCGTATTCTATAACGTCACGCTTAACATTATGTCAACAAAGATACTACCTACGCAATGGTGACATTAAGAGGTACTGCATATGACGCATACTCTGAAATGTTGGTGTGGAATTTTTGAGATTTATTGTTTCCTTCGGTGGGTTATGGATGAGTGTAAATTATACTTCCGTAGAAAACTGTTTTCATGCAATATTCATATGCGTAGCGTTTTATCAATGCATCACAGTATATAGGCTGTGTATTATTTCCATTCCAGAGAAAGTGTGCAGTAAAACATAAATATATGCATTAATTTTTTTCGGTATCAAAATGACTCCACTCAATATGCAGAGATATCATCAGCAGCACAGAGTGGCGGAGTTAAAATGCAAATATTTTTCACTTTCCATTACTATGTTTAGACCATTTTTACACTTTAGCACGCATGCATGTGAATGTGCGTATGCTTCTGAAGACCATGGCCAAGACGCCGATGCATTTTTTTAATGCTTGCATCATTTGACCCCTTGACAAACACGCCTGCCTCAATGAAGGACATTTCCATATGGATTCAAAGTGTCAGTTGCACTCTAGTCAAGAAAACTGTGGCTTCCTAATATCCGAATATACAGTAGTTCCAGACGGCCGCAGAAGCGCATCTGAAAGCGCACGATGCAGTGACCGTCTTTGTTCGATGGCTTGCCAATATCCAGGGCAAGGAAAACCGGAGTTTGCGTGACGATCTATGCGTCTTTCTCACATTCTTGTATAAAAAGACAAGGACGATGTCAGCCACGGGTGTAATGGTTAGCAGACTGGATCTTCAATGCAGAACGACGCAAATGGGCGAGTTTCTTCTCCAGGACTGTACTATATATAACCCCCCAACTCCGCCTGTCCATCCAGCAGTGTGACTTAGTCTAACAGTCGATCAGAATGTCGCATGTGGCGGGGTAAATTATGGGTTCTGCCACCTCTACAAAGACGTCTGCTCTGAATGGAAGGCTCTCCTAGTGGAGACCCTTCTGCCAACAGTGGTGTGAGCACGTAATTACAGGGATGCACCTTTGCCACATTTAAAAAAAAAAGCTATTAGATCAAAACGCGGTGGCAAAGTCGCGAGGTGTTTTGGTTAATTCGTGAGCTTTTATACATTTGCATTTTTATCAAATGAAGCGTGGCTAAAATAAAACTTTAATTGCAAGACTGTTGCTCCTTTCAAGACTTTTCCCAATCGGTTGTCCGATTTAAAACTGACAAATTTTCCCAGAAACAATTTGCGTGCCCTGTTCGCCCCATGGCCCTTTGGGCTGCAGTAGAATCTCACAGAACTGGTTTCGCAGAGTCCTCTTGGGGGGCCAGTTGATTCTGAAACATGGACGATTGTATCTTTGAGAAAGTGTGTGTGCATAATGAACAGTTTTTTTTTCCCCCCCACTAGTTGGTTGGGATACAGTCACATTGCTTTCATTATTTAATGCGTCTTTCTCACATTGGTCTACTAAAGCCTATGGAACGGAAACATGAGAATATGGTAGCTCAGGTTGGAGTCGCAGTGGAGAGATTGTTCACATTTTTTTTAAATGCATGCTTTGAACATTGTATTCTTTGGCGCAGTGGCAACACAAAGTGCAAGGTATTTCGATTTTCAGGTGAGTTCTCTTGCATTTTTTCAAAGACAAAGAATGTGATAATCTGCACGCAATAATGCCAATGTATAAATATGTTATCAAGGTACGTTCTTATTCTTGGCTCTTTCGGTAAAGTCACGTTGAAGGGAAACAATAAAATAATAATATATATAAAACAATAAAAATTCTCACGACGTTTCGACCATAACACAAACGGTCGTCATCAGGTGTGTCGTTTTTAACACAAACGGTCGTCATCAGGTGTGTCGGTTTGCAAACCGACACACCTGATGGTCGAAACGTCGTGAGAATTGTTCTTGTTTTATATATATTTTATTATTTTATTGTTTCCCTTCAACGTGACTTTACCGAAAGATCTAAGAATATGAATAACTGCAGTCACGAAAGCTTTAAATCAAAAAGGTACGTTCTTATTCTTGGTTCTTTCAGTATAGTCACGTAGAAGGGAAAACAATAAAATAATAAAAATATTGTTTTATATTTTTTTTATTTTAATGTTTTCCCTTCTACGTGAATTTACCGAAATAACCAAGAATATGAATCGCTGCAGTCACGAAAGCTTTAAACCAAAAAGGTACGTTCTGTACAAAACAACCTGTCATGGCTTGAAAACTGCCAACAATTAGAGTAATTTTCCAAATAATAAATAACTGAAAAACAGTCACAAAACTAAACTAATTAAAACTAAATATATGAGAGCATGGGGAGGCCTTCATCCAGCAGTATATATACAAAGCACTGACGATGATTATACATTAATTAAGCACATTTTTATCGTGTTTAATATTGCCATGAATATTTAAATGTCCCCGCCACTATGAAATGTATTTTTCTTCTTATAAATGCAGTTGTGATTATCGAACAAGGCAAAATATCATCAGTTAATAAAAACGAAAAAAGTAAAATTGCACACACATGAGTTCATGTGAAGATTTTATCGTTTGACATTCATCCCTCCAGGCTCCAAAAATCCACACAACCGACAGGGACTTGGTGGCCGACGTCGGATCAAGATTCACCAACATCTTGGTGTGATTCTTTTTTAATGCTTCTATAATGTTTTGTTGAAGATCACTGAAGAGTTTATAGGTTTAAAGCCTGCAGTATAGAACGGAATGTTACCGACATTTCAATCACACAGTAAAAACAATCTGAATACTGTAAATGTTATTGTTTATTAACGTTTGATGCATTCATGAATCCTCTGCAGATGATTTAAAAGTGCAACAGGAAAAAATATCCATAAAATAGGGGACTATTATCCTTTAGGATCAACTGCAGAATTTTTTAAGAAGTTCAAGAAAACAAGAATGAATGTCTATCCAGAAAGTACAAACTTGAAAGCATTACACTTTGTGTCGAAAGTAGACGTTTTGCATATGCCATGCATCATATACTGATGGTGTAAACATACCTTATTTCCGATACACGAAACACCGCACACAACTGATATGTACAGTTGTTCTACTTGCCCTTGGTAATAACGTAGTACTGTACATACCTTAACCCAAGGATCCTTATCATTGCGTTATCATTGCGGTACATTTCTCAAAGTCAGCTTTAATTTATACTGTACTGTAGTTATAAATTGACATATTGGGCATCAACTGGATACATTCATTGACACATTACTTCTCTGTATGGCACCCAGGCTCTGGAATTCCCTGCCCTTGGAGGTCAGGAAATTCACAGCTGATGGGAGACTTTTAAGTCCCGACTGAAGACCCCACCTCAAAAAAACGCCTTCTCTCTCTTTCTCTAGTTCTCTATCTTGTCTCTTCAGGCTTTTTCTCGCCAGTTACTTTTTCCTCATATTTCTCCTTTACATGCACGGTGCACTGAGATCCATTGCCTGAGGTGCCTTATATATCTAAATAATGAATCATGATAAAAATGCCAAACAAATAGACCTTTTGGTATTTGTAAAATCACTAAGAAAAGTTTGAAACATTAACAGCACCATATAATGGTTTACAAGCAAAATTGTCTGGGAGTACGAAACACTTGACTGATCTAACCACTTGGGCACTGTGCCCAACCTTCCTGTAGTAACAAAAACACTCACATTTGCCCATGACACTGTGGCCTAAAAGGGGGAAAAAACATAATCTGTGACGTTTTGGGCAATGGTCTTTTTTACCACATCATAAGTTCTGGAAAATACTGTGTCATGCCGCTGAATGTAATTCCACATGTACATTCTTGCATTGCTCATTGTGGCAAAGATGGCTTTGTGAGCCGTTCCTTTCCGAGCCGTATTAGTTCACATCATCTTATTCAAGCATATGGTAAGTAGGTGCAAATCACACGTCCAAGTTTAAGTATGTGAACCATGCGATACTTTCGGGAGTAGCGTGACTAATACTGCTTCCGTTGAGCAGGCGTAGGATGCAGTTTTTCGCGATATGGCCCATTGTCTGGTTCTGGTGGCTGCAGTCGCACTGTGAGTTAGTTCACACCATAGCACACTGTGATGCATTGGAGGGACAATTGGCCTGTACAGGTGTGCTCGGCAAATTAACTTTTTCACAATCTATGTATACCAATAGGGATTGGCAAATACAGAACGAGCATGAGGTGCAGCTGAATTTACGGTGATATTGTAAGTTGTCTGTAAGAAAAAAACAATAAGCAATTACACTTACTCAACAGTATTTTGTTATCATTATGTATTTTTTTGTTAGATATATTTTTGGTTTCAGAACTTAATGTGTTTTGCAGATCGTGCATGTATTTTTTTCCTAATAATGCTGCATCGGTACATGGTTTAGTATGTCTTTATTATAAATATATATTTTTTTTACCCCAAAAATGAACAGAAATGTAGGCTACATTCCATGCTACTATCTTTGCCTTAATCGATAATCTCACCCGAGAAGCAATTCTGGAGGCCATCGAATATACGAGGTCAAAAAAAGGCTCCCACTCATTCATTAGCATATATGTAATGGGTTTTTATTGTGGGACAGAGTGCATCTATGTCGGACAATCTATGATGTGACAGCCTATAACTGCGATGTCATCAATATGTGCTCACGTACAAATTGCTTGGGAGTTTGTGCTGATGTTGTCTTTCATGCAAAAAAAATCCTGCACCCCTGGGCACCCAGAGAGGGACCTATATTTACGTTTATTGTTATGTCAAACGAGCACAATCATAATATTATTTTGTGTCTTTCGGTAAAGTCAAGTAGATAGGTTCAAAGTAAAGTCATCAGGATGACTTGTGTAAATAATGCGCACTGCCTGTAGTAACACACGGATAAAAAAAAATGTGACACCAACACACATCCAGAATAAAATGTCCTCTAAGTAATTGCTGTATAGTATCGTAATTAGATAGAATTGTGCAAGTAAGAATCGATTCCAGCATTTCAAATTATGCAAAGGACGTGAATTGCAGATGGAGAAGTGGCACAACGATGAGCGGACAGGGCTCAATACCCGTGATGATAGCAGAAGCGGTCCTGGGCCACTCTAGGGTCGACTCGGCCTCAAATGAGTACCCAGTGTCGCGTTTCAAGATCACCACTTGGGAGACAAAGGTGGCCAGGCGTGGTGCTGGCCACCCACCCCCTCGTGTGGCGTGTCGACCTTCATAGGTGCTGCTCGCTAACAGCGCCTTCTCCAAAATGTCTGTTCAGGCTTTATGTGTGATCTTTGTCTTGCTTATACCGAGTCACAGGGAAAATGGCAACCCCAATTAAATATATAAAAGAGTGAATGGGTAGTCAAGCACTCATCTTGCTCGCTGTCACATATGGGTGTGAGATCATGCACTCATTCATATCGATTGTTGATTCTTAAACTCACGGTACATGCACCGAATCGTGTATGCACAGATGGATGTATTTAAGTTGTATGTATGTTGTATGTATGTTGTATGTGCTGAGTTTACATTAACCCTGTAGCCACGACAAATGCTGCCATTTACCTCCATGATGAAAGGAACATTTATTCTTGAAACGAATCCGTTAAATAATTAATTGAATAGCATTGCTCTCCGTGCAGTTATTCTGCAGGATATTTTAAAAACATAGCTTCAACTTTTAAGCACATCTTATATCAATATTACAGCCCAAATCCTTGTAAAATTATGCATATGAAATGTTGTCAAATTTATACCAGCTATGTTCCTCTAATGGTTACAAATATATTACCATTGCATCACAGCAGTTCTTACCTGGGGCTAAAATCATTTGACACGTTAAATAAATGAATGTTTGTGCTATAGGTTAGTGGGCACAGTGCATTGCGCATACATTTTCCCCCTTGCCGAGATTTGGTTTAAATTGTGCAGTTGAGTGCTTCCATACTATCGCATTCATTTAGACTTCAGAGAGTGAGCACAATTGAATGCCACTGTGTGCAGAAACCCATCCCCGTGTAATGTCAGAGATGGCAATTACGATGTCTAAAATGGGCTGGAGGTCGAGGGATGTCATTGATAGTGACACATGCAGAGACCCTTTCTAACGAGTGAACGGAGAAGCCATCTCGCCACCAGGCAATAGGGGAAGATGCAGTTTGGGAGCTGACCACCGTAATTACAATATCCATTAAGCTTCAGGATGCAATCGGAAGTGTATCATTACAGATGAGTGCACTTACTGTATTTGTTGAAAAAGCAAACGACATTTCAAATTTCTCATTCAAATGTAATTTAGAAAGTTTTTTTTTTACAATGCAGTGGAATTATTAGTATACACGGCAAATTAACATAAGCAGGTGCAATAAGTAGAGTGTACTTCAAACTATGCAGTGGTTTTATGTGCCATAAGCCTTACTGCAATGTCGTCAGCATGTGCCCATGTCAGGGCAACGGCTACAACAGCAGGGAAATTGTGGCTATTGACTGTAATTTTGGCTATGTCCACCACCCATAGCAGTTTTAAAAAGATTTATTGTTCAGTACAATGCATTAAGATAACCCAGAATTGCCATATTTCGTTCTCAGGCTACACAGCTGCAACCTTTCGCGAATGTCTTGACAAACCATTACCTTTTGCTCGCACAAAGTGAAAATGTGTGCATGGCCGTGAGATGATGATAGGTCTGTTGGCTTGTAATGGTGGGGTTACGCAAGAGCATCCAACGCCTCCTCTTTTGAGTTCCAAACCATCCTGGCCACCGTTTAAAAGTGAGGTCCTCTGTCCAGTGACACGAGAGACGTTTGTGCAAGTAAGCTGCGGCCAATGATGGCGATGCTTTGACAATGGCATGCAACTTATAATCCAATCTGAGTGGCACATTCACTTTCCTGATTCGGCTAACTATTTGAGCTGTGGGTAGTGCCTTACAGGCATTTGTATATAATGCAGTATCTAGATATATATTATCAATGCATGGCATCATTTAAAATATGCTTTTAACATGTGTATTTGTTGAGCACACTTTGTATGTATGCGATTCCCATTTGTGCATGTCAATGTGGAGTCATCTCAATTAACCCAATACAATTGCGTCGGTCCCGTGACCTGCCAGCGAACCTTCCACACTTCATATGAATCATTTGGCGGGACCCCAGGGTCCCGCAAAAATCAGGTCAACAATGATTATTTTTCAGTCCGCCCACTCAGCAACGCGCCGCCCGCCCAGACTCGTGCCAACAAGCGCCAGCAGGCGGCGATCACCACGATGGGCGCCACCCCACCGGCCAAACGCGAGCCCCGGGGGGTGTTCGCCGCAGTCGCGCGCGGCGACGACGCCCTCCGGTCAGCCGTCGACCCTCAGCTTCTTTGCCAAGGCGAGCCCGCCCCCGCGGTGAATTTAACGTGTTTATGTAATTTTTCAACTTTTTACGAAACTTAGTGCCCCGAGTAGCTCTCGACGAGGCCAATCGATTGACACTAGTTTTGTTGTCGGTAAGGCAAGACTCGTGTCGCTACGCGGTTTTTCCCACCCCGGGGCAGTGATGGGACCCCGGGGTCCCGCCAATTGCTTCATAAGGCCTCCAAGTGCACCTAGCCTGGCACAAGCGCTATGGTAACATCACCGCCACTTAGTGGCGAATTACAGCTACTCTTATTGTTGGTGTGGCGCATTGGTTAGCGAACTGCACTACCAACTCGGCAACCCGATTTGATTCCTGGCCATGGCTAACATCATCTGACGAGTGTTATCAGAAACGGCCCTGAGAAATAAGTACCTGGTGCGGTGTGTAAAGATCAGCACTCGCCAGACAAAGGTGGCAGGGCATGAGTATGCATGGTCACACGACCCTCTCACGTGCCTGCCTTGGCTAGGTGCTCGCTAACAGCACTGCTCCAACAGCCCACACGCTTATACGAGATATCTGCCATCCTATCAATGTGTGTGCGTGTCCACGTGGTGCTGTTGGGTCACATTGAAGGTTAAAACTGATGGATGGTGCGATAAGATAGAGCAGCATATTCACAAAACATGGTTCCCGAGCCAGTAATAATGCTGTTCAAAGAGATGCCGCGACATTGATCAAGATATAGTGAAGGTAAAAGGAATGAAGCTCAATATCCTGGCAGTATTGTATCTTAAGGGGTTATTTTTAATAAGTGTGGTCTAACCAACATAGATTTGCGCGTTCGTTTTGTACGTCCCACTGTCAAGAGGTGGAGTTAGATATCAAGAGCCAATGCACATTTTCCACATTTAGCATACAGTATACTGTGTTTATACTGTAGTTCACAATACGGTTTAAGAGATGGGTTAAGTGTTAGAAATTACAAGACTTGCTTTAAATTATCTAAAAAACACAATTATAATTAAAGCAGTACAGGCTGTTACCATGTAAATGTGGTTCATTATACTTACATTAGTTTTGTTCTTTTACCGAAATAACTTATACGAAACATACAAAATGTATTTGTTCTTGATAAAGTAAAAACAAAATACATCTAATTACATATTTGTTACATAGATGTACCTGCATTGCTTTTAATCACACGATCCATTGAAAGTAGTGAACTCGGCACACGTTGATATTAAATCAATTGCCAATGATCACGTAAACCGTTCGAGTAATTCAACTGTCGTACTCACAATCACAACAGCACAATTTCACACCATTATAACTTCAGAGTCTAGCTAGAATCCAGCGTTGTCAATGTATAACACTGTAATCTACTAAGCAGGTGAAACAAACCGATGAAAGCTTACCTCTGATGTGGATGTGTACCCCCCAACACAAGCGTTTAAAAAAATAAACTCAGCATGGACCTGATTTTTTTTAATAACGGCAATAACACAAAAGTGAGCCGGGGTGAGAGGTATTGGCGTGGCGATGGAGGAGAGGGGTGTGTGGTGATGTTATTCCTGAACTTGTGTAGAAACTGGCGAAGACGGAGGCTTGCTTTCTGGTCAGGTGAGCTTCGCTGGTGGCGTGTGGGGAAGGGGAAGATTGTGGCTGGTGAGTCATCAGGTCCAACCCCGGGACATGGGTGGATGTTTTTGTATTTTAAAACTCACGGCAGCCAGGAGCCCAGCACACCTGTGGTGGTCGCCAATGATGATGGCACTGACGCAGTCGTGTCAGTTTCCGTTAGGGTAGCTGACCGGAACGCTCTAGAACACGCGAACACACGGTTATATTATCCGCGAGGAAAAAAATATATAAAACTTCTAATTTGGAAGTTTTCGTGACTGCAAGGATCCATACTCTTTGTTTTTTTTTAGGTAAAGTCACGTCGGTAAAAAAAATTTTTTTAATGAAAACAAATAAAATGTAATTGAAATGAAAACAAATAAAATTAATATTCTTGGTTCTTTCGGTAAAGTCACTTAGAAGGGAAACAATAAAATAATAAAAATATAAAACAAAATTCTTACGTTTTGACTGCAACACAAGCAATCATCATCAGGTCTGAAAGATAATTTTATTGTTTTCTATTTGTATTATTTTATTATTTTCCCTTCTACGTGACTTTACCGAAAGAACCAAAAATATGAATCAATAAAAAATTCTCACGACGTTTCGACCATAACTCAAACGGTCATCTTCAGGTGTGTTGGTTTGCATAACACACCTGAAGATGACCGTTTGAGTTATGGTCGAAACGTCGTGAGAATTTTTTATTGTTTTATATATATTTTATTATTTTGTTGTTTCTCTTCAACGTGACTTTACCGAAAAAAACTAAGAATATACATTTTATTTGTTTTCATTTTTTTACCTACGTGACTTTACCGAAAAAACCAATGAGTATATAAAACTTCCCTGGCAAGTGACCATAGCTCTAAACCAGAGCAGCTTGGTGTTTGTTCAAATGTTCCATGCGGCCGCGCAAAAGAGAGATGCGATTTGGCGGAGTAACCTAACCTGACCGTGGCTTTCAGAAAAAAATATATATTTAAAATGGCGTTTGTTTCAAATTCATTCAAGCATCAACGATTCCCTTCCCCCACCCCTTATTTCTTTTTCAATGCATATCCTGTCTGTCAAAATGTCGGGATGAAACGAGAGATAGCTTATTGTGAGGGAGAGAAAAGCATCGTGTCAATCAGATGAAAGCGCACACACCTAACTTGTAACTGAAATAGCTTGCGATGAAAAAAATCTTTAAAAGACCATTTTACATTTCCACAATCGGTGTATAAACACACATTCGTCATCGTGATTTCTTGCTCAAATGAACATTAAAACGGTACTCATCCAGTTCACAGTCCTGAGCCAGTGGTGGAAATTCCACGTTAATATGGCAGGAGTGAGTTTATCCACAGGACAACCAATGTTAACTTCTTCATAAAGTATTACTCATTTTTATCAACCCTCGAAATGAATGTTGAGCTGGGTCAACTCCCAACCAGGAGTTGTAAACTTCCAAATGCAAGCTGGGCATTGATACTAACTCGCCTTTGAGAATGTTGTAAAGTGTATAAATGCTTCGTTAATTTGAAAGCGTTATACAAAGAGTGATCAGATAATAGAGTACTGTAATTATGAAATCGGGATTTTATTGGCAGGTTTTTTTTTTATCTAGCAGTGGATTTGGAATAGTTATTACATCCAGTACAGTTCCAGCATACTTTACCTAAAATCTGAAATGCACAGAAATATAAAGATAATATTATAATTTGCTAAATAAAGCATTACTGTGTATCCATATAAATGATGTGAGTATTTAATGTCCAAGTATTTAATATTTTCTGTACAGTTTAGTTAATTAATGTGTAGGTCTCCTAATGAGAACATATTTTATCCAATCAATACTATTGACCAAATCTCACATGCGTGCAAAAAAAATCAAAGTGGCCTGTTTGTCTAATTGGGTTCAATTTAATGCGCAGTGAAATTAATTATTCAGTGACTTAAATACACGAGCAACTAAAATCTAATTTATTTTTATGCGTACAAAATGTGTTCGGAATAAAAAAAATGTTTATTATGATGCTATAATTAAGTATGGGGACAATTATTACGGGGCTGTATTTTGCCCCTCCACGCCAACAAATGTATGAAACCATGGCTCCCAAAACGCAACTGGTTCGATTTATCTTGTGTTAATACAGATCTTTTTTTTTCAATCCACTGCTGGATGAAGCCCTCCCCACACCACATCAAAACTTGCAAATGCATCACCTCCCTTAACAATTCCTGTGTGTGTCGAAGTTTAGGGGTGTTATGGTATGTTCTTTACACGTCAATTGCCATGAATATGAAGGTGGTTTGGCAAGACTTGGTGGTGACAAGCTTGCGTGCTAAGGTGTGTGTCCTTTTTTTCTACACCCGTGTTTACCAACTATACTGCCGTTCCTTGACTCTGCACACAAGAATGTTCCGTTTGCCATTAAACCTTGAACGCCGCCTCGATTGTCGCCAATGTGCTGAGACGGAAGTACAGTATTGTGGGGTGTGTTGGTGTGTGCCATTTGCACAGCAACCAGTTAACTCGACACCAGACTCTCACGGTAGTGAGGGTGTCACACAACCCTCGAGCGTGACCTTGTTTAAAGGGGGGTCGAACAAAAACTCAGGATTGGCGAGGGGTGGGGGGAAGCAGTCAATGTGAAACAAACATAAATCCAGTGGCTCTCAAACTCTCTGGTATGGTGACTCTCCGGTCAAATCACTGCACCCCCCACACACAGCTCTTCAATCCCAAAACACACAACTATAAAAATACAGAAAAAGAACCTGTACATATGTCCAGTGAACGAGGTACTTGCAAGGCATTCATCGTGTCTCATGTTGCTTATAAGTGCGCGTTGTCACCACGATGTGGTGACGACGTTCCTTGAAATATCTCCTGCACGATACCCATGCCACAGCCTGCGCCCCCCACCCCTCAAAAGCTTTCGTGCCACGAAGCCAATGGGGGTCACACCGCACGGGGTTAAGACCCGCTGCTTTAAAGTTTAAACAATGTCGTTTTTTTAGAGGGGTTTGGCCCTCTTCAGCCACCTCCTACGCTATGGGTCTGGAGCCACGAGACACAGTTGAGTGGCTGAGTGATGTCTACATTGGGTCCTGGGCACCTTCACTGTCAACGACTCTCAAATTACCAAGTGTAGGTAATGTATGGTGAAAAAAATAACCCCCCATGACTGACGCAGTATGGGGAGGCCTTCATCCAGCAGTGGAATGACAAACAATGGAAATTATTATATTTTAACGAGATACTGTGGCAGAGCAATAGAATAGCGATCCGAAGGTTGTCAGTTCGAATCCTGCACTGTGATTGACAGTCCACCATCCCTCCGTAGTGAAAAAAAATCAGTAATAAGTAATATTTTCAAACAAACTTTTTTTTTAAACACGCTTTAATGAAATGTACTAGTAATGGAAGAATTCCACGACTCCAGGAAGTGGCCCCGAAGTTTGCCACAACGTAAGGGGGACCGTGGTCAATGACAGCCAACGTCAGTTGTGCGTGGACAATTAGACCCAAGCCGAAACATAACATATAAAAAATGATGTTTAAAAATATATTTCTAATGATAGAATATAGTATTGTCATCAGTATGACATGAATATACAAAGTTTGCAGTCGATACCAAGATTTGAGGATACAACAAAGACAACAACAGACAGAGTTAAATGAAAGCGTGTAAAAAGAGCATGTAACTGGTATTGGTTAAACATCCCAATGCTGATAAATTAGAGTACCTACAAATTAGTCTATTGGTATTACTCTCAGCAGTAACATCTCCTACTGTAAATAAAATAGGCAGAATCCTCCTAAAAAGAATCTTGACACTCGGTGATGCTTTCCTGGGTAAATACACACTTTAATATTACTATTAGTACCACTTTGTGTACTTTCTAATCTCCACTCATTGTAACATGGAATTTCAACCTCCAATTCAGAGCCACCAAATTACTTAATGCTTGTACATTTAAACACTTCGACTTTTTTCTTTAAAAGTGCATATTGTGACAGCTTACAATTACATTTAAATTCGTGTTTCTGTTGTTGAAAATTGAAATAAATGAAAAACATGTGACATTGTGCCATCATACCGATGCTCTGTAATGTTTTTTGGTGTGATGCAGGCTGCCAGACTTCTGCGTATGTGTAGTGACGTCAGTGATGCCACTGTATGGTGCCGGCCCGAGAGGGCCGTGGCGCGCGATGCAGCGTGTGCGCTGGGATAGCGATGGCACCTATAAGCTAGCACGTTTTCTGTCAGATACCTTGCTACCTTTCACTGGCAAGACCTCCTCAGCAGTACTTAACTCAGCTCATTTGGTCTCTATGGTCAAAGACGTTGTGCTGTCCCCTGACGATACCCTTGTCAGCTTCGATGTAGTCTCCCTGTTCACCAAGGTCCCGGTACCTGACACCATTGAAATCATTGAAAATTTGGTACAACATGGACGAGACCCCGATACACCTGCGCTGATTAGACACTGCCTCACCAATACCTACTTTACTTGGAATGGCACCTTCTACACACAAAATGAGGGTACCCCCATGGGTTCTCCCTTATCACCAGTGATAGCCAATGTTTTCATGGAGAAATTTGAATCAGACGCCATCCAGACTTCCACCCTCAGACCTTCCCTGTGGAAGAGATATGTGGATGACACTTTCGTCATTTGGCCACATGGCCTCCCAGCTTTGAACCTTTTCCTACACCACATCAATTCTAGACTTCCCGCCATCAAAATCACCATGGAAGTGGAGAAAGATGGCAAGCTACCATTCTTGGATGTTCTGTTTGAGAGGAGACCTGATGGCTCACTGGGGCATTCTGTCTACAGGAAACCCACTCACACAGATTCCTACTTGAAACCTGATTCCCACCACCACCCAGCTCAAAAGAATTCTCTCATCAAAACGTTATACCACAGGGCACATTGCATTTCGGACCAACACCACCTGACCAGTGAATTAAAACATGTACACCTGGCCCTCAAGAGAAACGGATACTCTGACCTTTTTTATCCGCCAAGCTGTTTCTCCCTCCATACAGAAACAACCACTTGATACTCCGGTCAAAACCATCAGACTACCATATATAGCAGGCGTTACTAAAAAGATCTCCAAAATTCTAAACAAACACAACATCCTGGTCCGGTTCAATACAGTACACAAAATCCGTGACCTGATCCCATCCATGAAGGATGTCGTTCCTGACTTACAGTACCCCGCGGTTTACAAATTGAGCTGCACCTGTGGTGACTGCTACATCGGGGAGACGAAACGACATGTCTCTGACCGAATTCGCGAGCACAAATCAGATTTGAAACACGGCAGAACGAATTATTCTGCCGTAGCTGATCACTGTTACAACGCTGTGGGTAATCACGATATAGTTTTCTCCGATACCAAGGTTCTCTGCAAACCCACGGGTTTTTATCAGAGATTTGTCCACGAGGCAATTCAGATTTACAAACACAGACACAATTTCAACCGAGAGGAGGGTTTCAAATTAAGCAATCATTGGAAAGATGTTCTAAATCAAACCAAACATTAAACTAATTTTCAATGGTACAGTATATTTATTCAAGTAGTGGTATCCCAAACTTTCACAGCAGCTTATTTCCCTTCACACCAACATTATGTAAACTCTCCCCCCCCCCCCCCACCATGCCGGTCCAGTACATCATTTTATGCTAATTCCTTTGTCAAGGCGTTTTTTCTTTTTTTTTCCTCCCACACAGCTTAAAGGACGCGACCTGGGCTTGTTGTCTTCACTCCAACGCTGTCCTCTGGACAGTCCAGCCCCTTCACCTGATGAAGGCCACTTGTGTTGTGGCCGAAACATCGTAATTTTTTTTTTTTACCTACGTGACTTTACCGAATAGAACAAAAGAGTATGGATCCTTGCAGTCACGAAAGCTTCAAATCTAGAAAAGGATTAATTTGTCACCAAAACATTTCCTGGGTCACTGGTAGACCAGGAGGTGGCACGTGGCTAGTTGTAGCCACAGTCATAGGTATACTAGACGTGGTGTGCCAAGTGCAGAATATATTTTGGGTTGCCAACCTGGCAAGACCCTGCAGAAATTAAACCCTGCTTCTACGCAACAATGGTCAAATACAGACTCGGTCTTGAGCAGACATTGTGGATGGAATGTTAATGTCACATCTGTGTGTCTGGGCCAGTTACAATTGACGCTCTTTTAAAGGATATGTGTTTTCACAACGTAGAGTTTCACCAAAGCTGCAAAAACTACCCATTGCTTGACATGGTCTGGAATAATTTTAAACAAGCATGCTGCTGTACTGTAATCTAAGTCGTGCTGTCTTCAGAAAAAAATCTTTTGGTGATAATTAATGGTAGTAGTTTGCTAGAGTCTAGGCTGTGTTATTGTTATGTTCATTATAACAATAACACATGGGAGACATTGATAGTGCCTATTATTCTCACTCTAGTATTCATAACGTAAGACCTTATGTCACAAAAAATATTGTGTAAACAGTTTAATTGGTGGCTCATTCTAAAACAAAACAGATACAATCTTGTTTCAGAGACATTATTACATTGTGTATGTATATAAGCATCAGTTAATGAGAACACGGGAGGTGCGCGGGTGCTGTGGATCATTGGTTATCCCACTGTGCTATGAACCTTGGTATTGTCAGTTGGATTCTCACTCATGGATAAACTCAGTAGAAAGTGACATTTGTACTGATCCTCGGCTTTTATCCAGTCAGGAAATTAGAAGGGCTCAAACTTTAAATTGTAAACGTAATAGAAACCAAATTTCATCAGACTACATTACAGTATTATGTTGTTTTCTTTGTCGATTAATAGGTAATATCGCGTGTATTATTACTGATAGCAAGCAGTGTGTACAGGATATCAGCTAAGTTGGAGGTCAGCTAATTGAACCTGAAATGTGTGATTATTCCCACAAACTACACAGTTATAGCACAGAGTGAGCTGGACAGTTTAAGCTCGCAAATGAAAATTAGAAGCCATTATCCATTAATATTTAATAGAACAGAAACGCTTTGCTGCGCGAGGTTAGTCCAGTAATGTTGATATATAGTGCTAATAATCAATTCCGTAAAAGCTGAGAAAACCCCATCATGTTATTTGGTCACATTCAGTCTAAGGCTAGAGGACTAAGGCAAGAGGAACACAATGCACTTCTTCAGGAGATACTGATGGTTTTTGCATAATGCACAAAGGCCATAATCTATTTAAACATTTCTGTGTGTTGCTTGACATAATGACAACATCGAATTGTATACGTTTTTTTACTTTTCTAAGGACTTGTTTTGGGGTGCACTGAACAGACTGCTTTATGGAATATATAGAATGTATAGAATATATAGAATGTATTATAATTGTTAAATCTTCATTTATGATATTTAATTGCATGTTATATTATGTACTGGCAAATATGCAATTAATGAAGTACTGTGCACGACTATCCAAAGACAGCTGCCAGTATATCAGAGATTAACAATGCATCTATTGATCAATTATTACTCATTCTTAAAGCGGATGAGACATCAATTTTGTGAAATAATCATGTTTCATTTCATTCGCACATGTTGTATCTCACGGGTTCCATGTCACCCTTCGAGCCACTGGAAGTCCTTACAACAGAATCGATGATTGAATTGAATGAAGACCATGAATCCCTGGCCCTCCTTGGATTAATCGACCACTCATGCCTTCCACCAAGTGGCACGATTCAGGTTGTGCTCATTTTCTCTGACTACAGAGAAATGTCATGGGGTGATGTGAACTCCTGGAAAAAAACTGAGTGCTGTGTGTCGGAAACGCCATGTCGAAACGCCTGGATTAATGGGTAATCTTTCCTACCAGGTGCGTGCAATTTCCAGCAGACCGCGCAGACCACCCAGAAAGCCAACGAAACGCAAAACACCTGTTCAGCCACAACATCTATATAGGTGTGTGTGTGCATGCACATTCTTTGATTTGGAGTGGTACGAGTTTGTGCAATGGTTATATGGGAAACAAAATCTGAGAGTACAAGCGTTTCCTCAGTGTGTGTGTGCACGTCACCCTGCAAGGTCGCCACCGACGGAATGCGCTTTACATTCGCGTGTTTGCCGAGCAAGCGGGCCAGACCGTATCGTCTCACCCTGCCAGAGTCACGACACAACCCCCTGTTCAACGCTGTGAGGGTAGAAATCCTAATATAATAATAGGGTTTTTCCCCTTTTTTCTGGCAACAAAACTTAAACCTTTTTACAAGGATTCATGTCTGCATTAACCACAATACCTGCAGTCAAAATGCAAACAAAAAACACACTGATAATATATGCATTGTCCTTGAAACTGATTGGTCCACACCAAGGGACGGCTTTTAAAGAAAAGCCGTCTCTTGAAAGCCGTCCCTTGGTGTGGACCAATCAATTTCAAGGACAATGCATATATTATCATAGTGTGTTTTTTGTTTGCATTTTGACTGGTTAATGCAGACATGAATCCTTGTAAAAAGTTTTCAGTTTTGTTGCCAGAAAAAAGGAGACAAACGCTATTATTATATTTTGGTACTGGCAAAGGAGGTCTAATGGTGAAGGTAGGAATCCTGTCTGCTAAAACGGGCAACTAATTTAGCACTGGCCATAGTACAGTATCATGGTCGTTGCCCATTTGTCGGTGAATATTATCAGCATCACAGGGTAAAGGTTCAGGTATTTGGCTGCTATACAATTCCACACAATAAGCCACTTCGTTGAGCTATCGTTTGTGGCCAGGTCGCTTCTGAAAAAGAGCTAAATAGCTCAGTGGGCCTTACCGAGTAAAATAAAAAAAATATTCTAGTTTAATATATATAATTGCTTGCTTATACCACTACTGGCATAAGATCCTCCACGGAATTAAGCCCCTCTTAATGGGTATTTGGCCTACTCTTCCACGCTGGTCAGTTGTCTTGGAAGAGGTTGGAGTACCCACACTTTACCCCACCACACACGTGACCTACCAGTGACTGTGGTGTACCCATTTATTTCATTTCTTGATTACTGCTTCTTGTTTTTTTTGTTTAATGTCCTTCCCCAGTACCTCTGATTGGCACGGTTTACTACTTACGGTGGGAAAGAACAACATACATACATTGATGCTGCTTGGTTGGCAGACGCGGGGGGGGGGGGAGATTTAAGAAACTTACTGACAGTAATGCACAGATTATAGACTTCATCTGAATCAAGTACTGAAAATCTACAGCCCTTTTGTCAATCAGCTGCTGGATGAAGGCCTCATCATGCCAGGTGTGGAAATAGTCACCTACTCACACAGAGCCAAGCTGACATTCAGACTCAGACGAAGAATCTGTATTTAGACTGGAGGACACTGATGAGCTATGAATATATTTTTCACACAGATGTCCAATATGGGTGGGTCAGCAAGTTACAGCATTAATCCCTGCTTCTATGTGTAGGGGTGTTATGGGAAGGAAACACACGGTGTGGGAAGGTGAGGCACAGCCACACCTGGGTGGCTACAACCACGTCCGCTATAGCCCCACCCTCAGTGGGGTATGGGTATAAAGGGCGGGGCGCCAGAGAGCTCGGGGCAGTGTGTTGGGGCCAAGAGTGAAGAACCAGTGAAGAAGGAAGGCCGGCTAGATAGACCCTGGAACTTCCCTGACCGCTGTCCTTTTCAGGGCCGGCAGGGCAAGCCAGTGGTACGGCCAGTGGTACGGCCCCAGAACGTACCACTGGCCGGTCTGGTTGGTGGGGTGCCGAGATCTGTGCTTGACCAGGGCCAGATCAGATAGCCTCCTCTAGCGCCTGTAGCTGGAGGAATTGGGAGCATAGGGCTTATGCTAGATAGCCTAAGGGTATCCCTGAGTGTATACGGGTGAAGGGGCCGTTACCCCTTTCAGTGTAACCCCTTGTTCAATAAATAGTGCTGCCTCTACTCTACCGTCTAAGTGTCCTGGGAACCCACTACATATGCAACAGTGGGCAAAAACAGACTTGCTCATCTTATAGTTTTGTACAAAAGTTTTACTGATTTGCACGTGAAAATATAAAAAATATATATGCACCACGAACAACCAAACAATTCCAGTGAGTGGCACTTTTTTTTATTTTCGACTCAACACACATTTCATACATAGGTCTGTATGCAGCGTTTGCTTTCACGTTTGGGTTACTGCGCACAAGCACATGCGTACAGCATAATGTTTCTGGCTGCCTTTCATTAGGCTGGGCCAACGAGATAAAGTTTTGGCATCAGCAAGTTTCATCTGACACGGTAAACTCAGCAAGAGGAGACAGCTGCGTCTTTCCAATTTCACGTGCTCATTGCTACACACTGAGCGTCGCTGTACTGCTAAACTTGGTACATGACACGTTGAATAAAAAATATCCAATCATACGCGAACAGCAGGGGAA
Organism: Petromyzon marinus; assembly: GCF_048934315.1. NCBI lineage: Eukaryota > Metazoa > Chordata > Hyperoartia > Petromyzontiformes > Petromyzontidae > Petromyzon > Petromyzon marinus. Next base: position 12,371,854 of record NC_133669.1, read on the forward strand.
TATTGATTTCATGTTTTACCTTTTTTGCGTTTCTGTAAGCGTAGACAAATTTCAAGTGATCTCTGTTTGCTTTTGAAGGGGAGAAGCTGAGAATTACAAGGATATTGTTGATATTACGAAATACAGTATATTATTAAATGTTTACAAAAATGTGTTTCGTTTCTGACATACCATGTTCTTTATGACCCCTTCCTCACAATTTTTACTTCATGCCGATATCCTGTCACTATTTTAACCCATTTAACATCGGCACGCTCCAATTACAGTACAGCACAGTTATCACATAAGTATTTGAGGAGTATCTGGTTAGCATAATGCATCACAAGAAATGACTATGACGTATACACTGCTTCTGTGTTACATTTCCTATGGGCAAAATCATCCGCAATGTGGCCGGCCTCATCACTTGTCAGAAGCTAAGCAGAGTTGAGCTTGGTTAGGTCATCACCACTATGCATTTGTAGTGAGTCCAGCTGAGTCTCAGACGTTTCTCTTGAGAGGCAACACATTTATTGTAACATCAACACGTTAACACAAAGGGGTAACTGCCCCTTCACCAGATACAGCCTAGGGTGGTGACCACCCAGCTGACTACTCTATACGTAGGAGTTATCGCTACAAAGGTTCAGACCCTCACTCGGGTGCCCCGACCACTTGTTGATGCCTCGTAGGACGTAGAGCTTCCAGCTTCTAGACGTAGAGCTTCCAGCTGTCGGACGAAGAACCCCGGTCCTTCTCAGGGACCCGCCTTATATCCTCCCGGGTCGGCACCATACAGTCACTACACATTCAACTGGTGTCAAGAGGCTTGCGCTGGGGCTACCTTGTCAGAAAGTGCAGCAAATGCTATTGTTGTCATATGCTATGCTCCATTCCCTGATTCCCGCCTTCAACAACCCGCACTGACAAGCATGATGAAGTATAGTTAAATAGTTAAATAACCCCAAACGACTTGCAGAGCGTGGGAAGGCCTTCATCCAGAAGTGGATTGACAAAGTGGACGCGCAATTGTTATTCATTGTGTTAAAAATATACTGAATTTTACATGCGGAAGACATTTTCACACCTAAAATTGTCTGCGGGGTTAATTTCCAGACCAAATGCACGAGACTTAAAGTGTCAGCAAAACGTATTAATGTGGAGATTTTTTTTTAAAGAAGTTGAGCTTCGGAAGTGGAGCTTCGCTAAATTGACTTCATGCAGCAGGTTTACATCAGCACCTTTACGCTGTGAAAACCCAGTACGTATTTGTGAGACAGGGGCAATGGCTCACAATGCGTGTGTGGCCAAACAAAGGCCAAGGTTGTTGAATTGCTTGAAGATGGCAGCCCTATATTTTGAGCAGATACCAAGCAATGGAACAATACAATGTTTTTCCAATTGCATACTCTGTGCGCGATGAATCTATTCAAGGGCAGCAGTTGTGGGGGACACAACAAAACACGTTTCAGACAGAATAAGTAAAGCGCACGGGCACAGTCCTCCGTTTATGCAATTCGTTCAACAGTAAAGCAAGTTATAAATTCAAGGGAGGGAGCATAGACTTTGGACCAAAGCAAATAATATAAATACTGCATTAGGTTAACAAACTGTGGATGTGCACTGTGTGTGTTACATCATGTGTACTTGAGTATGTGTGTTCTACAATCCCAGCAACCTGGGTTCAAATTTTGGCCATGTACAGCAATGACAACTGGTGACGTGAGCTTCCGTAACTGGTGGCCCAAGCCGATCCACAGCGGTGTGTAGATGTCCGCAATGTGACCATGTGTCGTGTCGACCCCACCATCAACGTGTACTGTGCCAGATTTAATGGGTGTTCAGCAACAGGATATTTATCGAACAATCTACGTAGGCTAAATGAGCACCTTGATGCAGTGTGTAAACATCAGCATCCGGAAGACAAAGGTGGACAGTCATGGCGCTACGCCACCTCCTTGTGCATAAAATAAAAAGCCAAGGTGATTTCCTGCTCAAATGATCGTTGAAGCGATGCTTAGCTCCTGCTTGCAGCCCTGAGCCAGTGGTGAAACTCCACATTCCAATGACCAGGACATGTTGATACATAGGATATACAATTCCCCTTGGTACCTATTTGATCGATCCCCAAGTGGATGATGAATCGAGTAAATCCCAGGATTTGAACTTGCAATCTTCCTAATGTGAGCTGTTCGCTCTAGCGCTCAGCAACCTTGTGCGTCTTTTCGGCCTTAAAAGGTGCTTTCTGACACTGCCCCAACAGTGTAGCTAGCCCAGACATGGGCAAAGTACGGCCCCTGGGCCGTATACGGCCCGTTGGGCTTTTTAATCCGGCCCGCCGAATTTGTCCAAATATTATTATTAAATTAAATTTTACCTTTCTCCTGTAATGCTCCCATTTCCCCATTAGATGGCGCACTTTGACCGTGAGTTACGACATGTTTTTGTATTGTTCATGTTCGTGCAATTTGTTAAATTGCCTTGCAAATAATGCTTTGCTACCTGTTAAAGGCCAAATCCTTTCATGCAATGATTTTTACATGTCATTTATATTAGTTCACACAAACACTCCATCCATCTGTTCCTGGCCCGGCCCCTCTGTCAAATTTTAGAACCCATTGTGGCCCGCGAGTCAAAAAATCTGCCCACCCCTGATCTAGCCCATATTTGGGTTTGGTATCTTCGTGTGATACGGACAGTGCTCCATCGCATCTAGAGCTGTGTTCGGCCTAGTCAGGTTGCTATAGAAGATCCTAAGACAATGTAACTCCCAGGGGTGCTGAGGCACAGGCGGTGATGGGGTTAGAGACGGCTGCCCCACAGCCCTTAATTAACGATTAGTCCCTGGGATTAAGCCAGTCACTCCACACGAGGCACAGACTTCCACCGTGTTTGGCCTGGACACTCAGGCACGATGTGACAGTACTGGCTTCGATGTAACCAGCATGTGCACAGGTGTGTGTGCACAAGGATCTTTATCGGACAATCGACTCCGTTTATAAGATGAAAGCATTAGTCTACAAGGACATTAATAGCAATCGTTCAAAAAAAACGTATTGATCATACCAATGTAGAAAATAAATCAATGCTTTCTCTTGTAATACACACTAACTGAACTTATTAGGTTTGTTGATTTCAATTAAATGCATGTCCTTCCTTTAATAAGACTTAGAATTACCGTATGAACCTCAAATTACCGACTACATTAAATTTACTCCAATAAGTACACCAAAAAAGTATATCTGATATAACACCAGAAATTATTATCTACTCGTCTAAGACTATCTGTAACACAGTATAAAACCACGCGTTTTTATTGCCATTCGAACAAATACAATTATTTATTGTGAAACAAAGCTTGTGGAGTGCTGGATAATTAACAAGCTCAAGCTCTAAATTTTGATTTAAAGCTTTCGTGACAGCAGTGATTCATATTCTTGGTTCTTTCGGTAAAGTTACATCGAAAGAACCAAGAAAGTAAGCTCAAGCTCTATTAATGTAAAGGGAAATACTAAATAATGAAACTTTGGAGTCAATACTCAGGAGCATCCCTTATCCATGCATAGTGTGCTAATTCACAGACACGAATAGGAAGTACTCTCTCTCTCATTTTTATCCCGGCCTTCACAGCCTTAGGGGATAACCACACACCGGGTCGGGACAGCCAACATGCTGCCAGACCCACAGCTTGAAGAGGGTGAGGATCACAACGACAAGACACGACGAGTTCCATTCTAGATCGCAGCCACCCCAACTGTGAGTCGGAGCTCGTCCTTTTATCCTGCCCAGCGTGGCCAGGCTCCGCCCTCGGCCCCCGCACCTCTGTGGATCCCCCAGATGGCTCCGTGCTTTGCCCACAGGTGCAACTGGTAGAACGCGCTGTTTACCCCTAATTAAATTGTTTACCAATCTCCCAGCGGCACGCGCTCCAGTGCCTCATTCCACGTCACTACACATGTATCGTTCTCTATTGTGCGCATTCGTGATGGACTGGAGTCATAATAGTGCTCGATAAGAAATGCTCAGACATATTTACTTACAATGGAAGGATGCTGCGGTGTTGTAATGGTTACCACACTGGACTTGCCACTGATTCAAATTTGCGGGATGTCAGTTGAAACGATGGGCAAGTTTCTTAAATTCTCCACCTATCGATCCATCAGTATGCATGGGTATACCATAGTTACGTCCATCAGCAGGTCACGTGCGGTGGGATAAAGGGTGAGTGCTCCCTCTTCAAATACATTCTGGCCATTGTGGAATAGTCGGCTAATATCCTCTCGAGGGGCCATCTCGAGCTCTCTCTTATGGAGGCCTTTCCACCAGAAGTGGCGTGAACAAGCAAATGCAAGGCGGGACCTTTACATTTTGTTGGTATGGATATATTGACAAATATATATTTTTAAAGAGGTCCTTCATGAAGTTAATCATGACCATTCGACAACCATGGATCAAATTTCGATTTAAAGCTTTCGTGACTGCAATGATTCATCTTTGGTTCTTTCGGTAAAGTCACGTAGAATGAGAATAAAATAATAAATTGATATTCTCACGACGAAACGTCGTGAGAATATTATTGTGTTATTTTATTTTATCAATTTATTATTTTATTCTCATTCTACGTGACTTTACCGAAAGAACCAAAGAAGATGAACCATGGATCAATAAAATAGACCAGCAGTGTATTTCTTTACACATGCAGTCTCTGGGCTCCGACTGTCACAGCAACTCACTCCTTGAATCTCAGTACCTTTTACAACAATTTTAGAGCTGTCAACAAAGAGTGCTAACACTCCAGTCATCCTTCATAAATCCTTATGGAACTTTATCCACGTCTACTTTGAAAGTCACCAACTTCAGAGTTTGATGCATGACTATGGACACTTGCAGCACTTAACCAATACCCTCTGGGACAAGTCTCCTAAACCTTGATTCGCTAACTGTTACACTGAGAACGTGAGTGTGCTGAGTATGTTGTGAGCATTGTCAAGCGCTTTAACCCCATTATCAATTCCTCTTATCGTTTTCAATGCCTGTATCATGGATTTATGGTGATTTGTTTTATTGCTTCTGGGGGGGGGGGATCAAATTCCTCTAAAGGTGCTTGCTCATGCCACTGCTAGGATCTCAACTAGAGGGAGCTCCTCTATAGAGTATTTGGCCTACTCTTCCACACTGGACAGACATCTTGGAATAGATTGGAGTATTCACACTTTATCCATGTCACACGACCCGCCAATCAACTAGGGGGTACCATTTATACTGCTGGATTGATAGAGGCAGGGAGGTTTATAAAGTGCATCATTGTTCAACTGCCGCATTAAGAGATGAAATAAAAAAACATCCGGATTGCAAGTCCAATGTGCTAACCATAACAGTTACACCATGGCACCATCTGATGTGTATTACACAAACGATATAGTATTCGCTTTTGGTATTTCAGAAGGTGCTTAAATTATTGACAAAATTCGTATTGGGCATACGTCCAAGTGGTGAGCGCACTGCACGATGAATTCGATTACTTGAGTGACATTTCTGGCTATGGCGAACATCAGTAGCGAGTGATATCTGACCGATCCTGGTACACCACCTTCACCAACCCACGGTGACCAGTACGGTGAAGGTCAAACAACCCCCCACAACCAAACTAGTGTGGGGAGGCCTTAATTCCACAGTGATTTGACAAAGGGCTATACGTCTATATTTTAACGAAAATTTGCCCTGTGGTAATTAATTCATGGCAAGTATAATAATTTTCCATAAACACAGTGTGCTGTGTTTTCCTCCTACTGTGAACCACTTTAGAGCCCGTAGATCTGAAAATGTTTCCTGGAAATAGTGAAGTCCATTCAAGAAGTCCTGATGTTGGGAAAACATTTCCAATGGACCCATTTGCAAACATCTATGAAGTAACTGGTACTGAATATTATAAAATAGAAAGCTTTTGTTTGGTATATTTTTTAAGAGTGTGCTGCAAATATTATTTGAATTTTAGAAAATACAGACGATAAAGGGAGGAAAATGTAAAGGCTTTTTAGTTAGAGCTGCAGAGAAATGCAAGCTATTGTGTTTGTAGCACATATTTAGTCTTTTTTTTTACATACTACAATAAATACAGCTGCTCTAATTCCAGCTGCAATGGTTGAGTTCCAAAAACGTAAAAACGTGCAAATATGCTTTTGCACAAAACAGTTAACATAATGTAAAGCTATTAGAGGACTTGTTCACTAAGATGGTGGAGGCAGTGGAAGTGTGGGATAGGAATGGCAGGTTGAAGGGATAGGATGGGATATCTCTGGTTGTAATGGAAGACATTCCATTCTGCAGGTGAAAGGAGAAGCCTTGTAAGTCAAAATATCTTCTGAGAAGTGTCTGTCTAAAATGGAATTGCGAACTTTGAAGTCAGGGCTTTAATGCTACTGTCCTGTTTCCCACAGTAATCACATCCATGTCCTCTGAAGTGACAGCTTTTATTACAGTGGCATCACTGAACAAGGGAAAGGCATCATCATGAACGTAGGTAATTTTGCATGTCCACCCTCTTGTGACAACTAAAATCTCCACTGACCTTTCCTAACCTCTGGGAGAGTTTGTCCGTTTTTTTAGTCTCCTGCTAACATCCGCTCGTTAGATGATGAAAAAAAGAGCTCTACCGTCACGTCCATCACCTGATTTCTTCGTGACCCATACAATTCAGAAGCATCAAAACTATTTTTTACAATCAGGTTTTTGTTTGTTCAACTTTTTTTTCCTAAACCTGACATGAATGCCTAGCAGCACAATAGTGGTCTCATTTAATTGCTCCCTCCCTATCATGATGGAGGATGCATAACCATTTTGTGACCAACCAATTTAGCCACGTTGGCACCAAATAGCAAAACACCCCTCACCCCAGCCCCCTCGTATTCTCTCCACCTCGTAGCAAAATGGAGTGTCATAAGGCTTGCACAACACGGCATTGAATCGTAGCTACAGGGTGAGGCTTTAGTCCAGTTTTTTTTGGACACGATACGGTCTGCTGCATGTTTTATTCATGCCATTGTGCAGTGTAAAAGCCCATTCATTTCAGATATTTTAAAATATATATAAAATATTTCCTTCACCGTTAGTGTCCATTGCATTTGACACCTCGTTTGGGTCATAGATAAAAGAGAGAAAGATTAGTCACCAAAATCTGGATTCGTACATTGCTACACTTGTCACAATTTGCATTCCTATTACTCAAGGAAAACAGAACTCTACGGCAAAGCATATGTAAGCGCTGTACGATTTGACACTGCCATACTTTTTGAAGGATTTGTTTGTGTGTATTCCAAACCGAAAAGCACGCATGCCATATAGAATGGCAATGCATGCAGACTGGCCATAATGCATGTGCAAGCTTTTTTTCATGTGGCTCTCAATTAAATGAAGGTTGCACATAATGTCCAGGTTAGTTGCTATGGGAATGGAAAATGAAAAGCTAGAGTGTGGTTTAAAATACAATTATATTCGTATTGTGCCAGCTATAATGCATCTTGAATCCCGCTTTTGCCAGTTTACAATTGAGAGTAATTTAAAATTGCAAGTGCTGCAGACCCAATAAAATACAATAAAAGAATATGTGCTTGCTATACCTACCTCGGGAAACGGCTGTAATTATAAGGTACTGCATATCAGTCTGACCTGTTCTCAGCATGCTATTACAACTGTAGCCGCGGGGCTAGGAAAAGTATAGATTTACTGTCAGTGATGTGCTACAAATTGGTAGTTACACTACTTTCTGGAAACACCATTGATACAGACAGTATTCACACAGTGAATGTAAACAGTAACACTTCATTACTCTTCGTGAGCACCAGCCACTGCTGTCTGAAAAAAAACGGCCTCACTATACAGCACGATACACAAAACACTATTTAGCTGGGTTGTTTCCATCACTACAAATTTCTACATTTTGGTGTTTAAACCAAGTTGCATTGGAATTGCATTATCATTGGCATTATGGCTTAGATCGCAAGATTGAGAACATTTATATCCTGTGGGGGAAATCTCAAAAGTTGATGGGTAAAAAATTGGTGGCTCTTACATTTATCAGCAGCAATGAACATTTAACTTTGTAAAGCAAGGTCAGTAGCACATTGCCCTTGTTTGATTAGCCAATCACCAAACAATGAATTCGAAACTTGGATATATCAGACAGGTTATTTAGGAATCACTAACAGTGCTTTCATTTGGCAGTCACTGGCAAGTGCTTGGACATCAATCGTCATCTTGCATCTTCAGATAACCGTTGCTGATGATGTTGAATTGATCCATCTGTTAATATTAAGGCTAGGGTCATCCATATACCCTGCGTGGTGCTTTCAAATAAGCTATATTAAGGGTCTTCAGGCAAATGATATGAAATGTAGCACAATGGAACCATGCACACGTTTGTAATTTACCATATACATTACAATAGACACATTTTGAGAGTAGAAATTACTCATCCACTTATCTACACTGAAGTATTACAGATAATAAAATTTGCAAATGTTAAAACCCAATCAGAATTAGTGTTTTAGATGTCTTTAATTTATCAAATTCCTATAGATTATGTACTGCCATTCCATTAAGTATATAGAACTTAAGGCAGCAGTACATTTCAAATATAGTAGAAATTATATATATTTAAAATATATAAAACTTACTTTTGATTATTGCTGTAGTTGAAAATTATACTTCAGTCTGTGGTGATTTGGCTATTTCAGAGGATTGAGAGGCCACATTTGCAAACGATTGAGCTTAATAAATCCACACTGAAATTGGCTAGTAATGCATGGCCCAGAAAGCCCGAATTACCCACATGCGAACAGCTGCCATGGTCAAACCCACAATAAAGTTGCACTTACACACAATGTCCAAAACTACATTGCAATTTACTGGATAATCGTATAAACAGGGTTTTCAATCGTAGGAATTATGTAACCAAGCGTGTGAAATACTGGAAATACATGTTTACATGGACATTCCAAATCGTGCCAAGCGTAATCACGTTGCCTTACACGTACTTTTGAGCCTATTTTCAAGCTGGGGGGAGGAATGAGCCATAACTAGATGATTAGCAGCCAATCTGTCTAATCCCAATGGAGTTGTAAACAGACCCAGGAACACACACTAACACCGGATCATATCTGCTCCACCAAGATAGCAAAACCAGCTGAAATGGGCAATCGACGTCACTGGCTTGCTCAATGATTTGCCCAGGGCAGCTGGATATGTATTAGTTCTGCATGAAGCAATGTTTTTCTTATAAATCCAGAAACTTAGATATTGCTGCTGAATTTTGTCTGTCAATGTAGAGGCTTGTTTCTTATCTGGCAACACCAAGTTTCACGGTTGTCATATTCACTAGACTGAAAAACCATATAACGGTAGTTATCTCCATTATCAGCACTTAGCCAGAAAAGGAAATTATTCCTATGGTGTGGGCCTGTCTCTACATAAGACGACTCATTTTATTCACCGGAGTGGTAATTGGCTTGAATAAGTTCAAAACCAGAATTTGAACTCACAACCATACGATCGAGCCAAACCATGCAGTTGTGGAAGATCAACTCATACTACACCCATGTAGCCGACTTGACATGTGCATTGCAACAACCAAGGATTTGGCATTAGGTAGAAAAGAGTGTAAAAAATAGGAAAAACAGTCTACCACATTCTTCCAATTATATATTGTTATAAAAGCTATGTGACTGTCGACTTGTCTCATAGACCCTCATATCATGTTTAAATTACTCATTTCTTTCTGTTATGATGCCCTCTACTGGCTAATACATATAATTACAAATTACATCAAGACCATATAAGAGGAATAGAAATGTCTTTCAGAAGTGGTATGTGCACGTAAATATTTTATATAAAACTTCTATGCATAAATGATAAATGCAAAGTTATCTCGCTGTTATTTTCATTCCTGTAGGTCCTGCAGTTTGTACTGAAACATTGCAAACCATGTTACCCAAGTCATTGCAAAATGGTTTTTCAAAAAGCACATTTTCAGGTTTCAAAGCATAGACGATTTATATTCAACGAGGTGCACAGGCATTCAATTTCAATTCAATGTTAAATTGATCCAATCCAGGCTTAGGATACCGTTTGAATGTAGTGCCTAAATAGTCGTATCTAAAATTGCAGAGGCAACACAGGTTAAATAAGGTTTCTATATATTTTTTTTCTGGGGGAGGCAAATGATATATAACCTACACCAGCAGCAATTTTTTATCTTCTCAAAACATAAATAATGAATGACATGTAACCTGCAGCTTGTTCAAACTGGTAAGACCTTTGGGGGTCACCAGTTGGTGACATGGTTCTTCTTTAAGTCACCAAGACTGTGTGGTGCCACATCAACGAAGCAGCTCCGTCGGACCGTGCCTGCCACTGCGATGCCGCAGCAGCAGCAGCGAGGCCGTCCTGACCACTCCGTGGCCGCGACGCCGCCACCTCCGAGCGACGGGGCCGACGCTGCTCTTCCCTCACCACCCCCCACGTGAACACACACACCCCCCCACATGAACACACCCCCCCCCCCACATAAGAGCCCCCACATGAACACACACCCCACATAGAGCGCCCACATGAACACACCCACATAGAGCCCCCGCATGAACACACCCCCCCCACATAAACACACACACAAAGCCCCCGCATGAACACACACAGAGCCCCCACATGAACACACACACCCCCCCACATAGAGCCCCCACATGAACACACACACACACCCACAAAACCCCCACATGAACACACACACACCCCCAGAGCCCCCACATGAACACACACACCCCCACATGAACACACACACACCCCCACATAGAGCCCCCACATGAACACACACACACCCCCACATGAACACACACACCCCCACAGAGCCCCCACATGAACACACACACCCACATAGAGCCCCCACATGAACACACACACACCCCCACAGAGCCCCCACGTGAACACACACACACCCACATAGAGCCCCCACATGAACACACACACACCCACATAGAGCCCCCACATGAACACACACACCCCCACATAGAGCCCCCACATGAACACACACACCCACATAGAGCCCCCACATGAACACACACACACCCCCACAGAGCCCCCACATGAACACACACACACCCACATAGAGCCCCCACATGAACACACACACACCCACATAGAGCCCCCACATGAACACACACCCCCAGAGCCCCCACATGAACACACACACCCCCACATAGTGTCCCCACATGAACACACACCCTCGCATAGAGCCCCGAGGGGAGGTCACCTGGCCGACAGGTTTTCACCCAGAAGCCCTCTCATGGGACCAAACTTCACGGTTTCCTGCGACCAGGGAATTGGGCGACCTCCCCCGAGGCTAACTCGCACCGCGGCGCCGTGACTTGGGGTGTAATCACGTGGTCACGACGGGGCTGCTGAGCCACCGCGGATAGAAAACACCCCCAACACACACGGGTCAGCAGGCAGGTAGGGGGTGGTACGGAGTCACGAACGGTGGGAAAAACAGGGCCGGTCATCTGATTGGTAGGACAGATGCACTTGTTTAGAGGGTGAAAAGCGGACGTCTGAGAGAGCACCGGTCCGGGGAGAGTGGCGGGAAATCCGAGCCACCTGATTGGACGGGAGGCCAGCGGATCAGCGCCGATTTATCTTTGATGTAGAGGACAATAAAAAGAGAGAAGGTAGGGATAGAGTTAGTTCGTGTTCTACTCAAGCCAGCGCTCGGGGCCGTCAACTTCCCAGCCACTCGAACGTCCGTGTGACGACCCGAAGTGCAGCGAGGATCTGACCCTGCAGCTCCGTACGAGTCGAACCGTGAGTACCCGAGAGTGAGAGATTGAGGCCATTGTGAGATTTTCCTAGGAGTGATTCGAAAGAGGCGGGACAGAGCGCGTCTTAGACCATCGGGAGATAGGTTAGACCTGCCCTGCTGACTCAAACTGACTCGGGTAATTTAGCCTCGGACTTGCTGAGAATAAACTGTTGGTGATCAATAAACCTTGGCGTGTGGTTTCTGCGAGGGTGGAACGGGCACATGGTTGTGTGCGTCGTTGTACCCTGTTTGTGCGTGTGTGTATTTACACACGTGTTTGCGCTCGCCCATGCGTGTAGCTCGTGGTTATCGTGTGGTGAGCGGCGGCGGCGGACTCGTACAGGGGCACGTAAGATTACCCATACGCCCTTGTGTTTAGCGTGTGCGTGAGGCGAACGGGCGGCGTACCCGTGAGTTTGTTCATACAGCCCTTTAAATAAATCTCCGAGACAACCTCCCAATCGGCTGCGCGTGTGCGAGTGACGTCCCTGCCCTCTGACCCCCGACCCCCAGTCCCGCGAGCGTGATTGGTGCGCGGCACGGGAGAGGAGCGACGTCGGATTTCGAGTGAGTGGGTGTGAGTGTGCGCAGAGATTGTGTAAATTGACCCCATGTGGCTAAGCGCCAGCCGCGAATCATGCCCCGAGGGGTCGCGGCGAAGGGGGGGGGGAAGTCGGTGAGCAGTAACCCTCCCCAGGACACGGAAGAGGGGAGCAGCGGATCCCACGTGAGTGAGGAGCCGGGGGTCAGCCTCCCCGACAACTGCACATCGCCTTTATTGGTTGCCCAAACACATGAAAATTGCTAACACTCCACTAGATGCATTACTTCGTATTATTCTACGGAAAATTGTAATAACTTTAACACTTATGTTAATTGACGAGGCACACACGAATAGCGATACATTCTGTAAACAATACAGCTTTGCAAATGAATTTTAATATGCGATTTTACAATGAGTATAATAAAAAATTCTGCAAGAAATACAGTATACACAGTCAAACTCTTTAGTCAATCCCTTGTTGAGGAAAGATTTCCCCACACCATGTGGCTTATAGGAGTTGATGGATCATACTTCACCACTCTGGTCAATGCGAATTGAATGTCAAAACTGGTTCAGAGATCACTCGCCAATGTTAGCGATGACCAGAAATTAAACCAAGGTTACTGGGTTCATAGCACAGTGTACAAACCACTGCACCCAAAAAAATGCAATGTGACAACATTTTGCATTACAATATGAAGCAGCAGTTGAGAACAAAAATGTAAAATTTAAGTCACAATGTTTCACTTAAACATTGCAATATATACCAATATAAAGCAGGCCACTACTGAATACTTCCTGCTCTGCAGTAGAAGACTGCATACTGCGGTATAGAAAAAATGGAAAGATAATCAATAGCAAACTCTTCAAGCTCTGCAGTTGCTAGAATCACTTAAGACCTCTCCTACTCTGGTGCAGCATGAAACAGCGAGCTCATGAGAGTTCCTCTTGGAGCATGCGAACAATATTCTCGGCAGAGGGACGCTTCTGCGGGTCCTCATCGGTGCATGCTACGAACAGATCAATGACGCGAGCATAGCTCTCATCCAGCTCCTCCATGTTGAGAGCAGGCCGTGAACCCAGGGCAGCATAGTACTCTTCATCATCAAAGCTGTTCTCATTGTACTCCTCTGTCCAAAATCCATCACAAATAATTAGAAAAAAATATATCAACTGCTGTTTACATTTTCGTGGTTGTGCTGTATAGTTCCCCAAGTGCTTTCAGAAGCCCCCAGCACTTGGAGCTAAAAGTCGGACATCAAGCGTAACAAGCTGTACACACCTAAATTATATCTGCGAGCTAGCTCAAATGGCTGTCTGATATTACCATTAAAATTATGAGGACAGTAAGTTTACATTCACACAGGTGATTATAGAACAACTTAGTTTTTACAAAGATGTGGCATGAGTAATGCATGTTGGATTGAATGGTACATAAGTTAATGCGTGGATGCACATGATATAGCACTTCTCACTTGGATGAGCATGAGTTAGTTCATTAAAAAAATACATTTTACCACAATAAAGTGAAAGGAACTGAAATAATTTAACTGCTCACCAGGATTAAGGTGGATACAAATCTTGAACATAATGCACACATTTCAAGGTGGAGGTCAGTAGTATTTTACAAATTATCAAGTGGAAACTGACATGACATTATTAAAACATCATTAGCTACAATAACACACATTTTCCCAAGTATACATTGCACACAAAACACTGATACCCAGAAGAATATCCTTACCTTCACTGTCCTCATCAAGGATGACTACATGTGGAATCTGCAGGCTCATCATTTCCCACAGAGTGAGGCCATAAGCAAAGATGTCAGCTCTGTCTGTGATGACACCACCTATTAGAGCCTCCTTTGGCTTCCAGGGCTCTGTACCAACATAAGTGTCTTCCTTGTTTTTCACTGAACAAACAGACATGTTCTTAATAATGCAATTGCAATACAACTTTGATGTTAGAGCAGTCATACCAATGTAGGAAATATTAAAATCCTTAAGAGTGTTCAGCTGCCCCTATAAGCCTGCACCCGACAATGCATTCCACTACTATTTAGCTCAGGAATATCCTTCAATGATTCTACACTTCATTACAAAAGCATGTTACCATGATGTGTCTAACAAAACCTAACAAATAATTATTGGATTTGATTATAATTTTAATTAACTTGTGTGATCTGCATACAGGCAACAGTTAACTAAATCGAATTATCCAAAGGGACCTTTGACGCAACTACTAATTTCGTACAATTATTATTTAATTATACAACAGTATTGGCCTTGCCAAGAAAAAATATTTTGAGAGCAACCTTTTTGGTATTCATGTTGTAGAATATACTACAATAAGACTTGCAGATCATTTGGCTGAAACATGCATGACAACTTCTAAAGTTTTGTAGCAGCAGGCACATGTATATATTTTTTCGCAATGCATCGTTACAATATGAAGAGCACCATACTAAATTAAGTGAAATGGATGTTTCCAGCTGAAAATCACATGACTAGGTAAAATAATTATATTTAAGCTGATCTTAATGATCGTGAATGCGAGGTAGGATATCGCTAATGTACATGCATTTCAGATTTGGCCAAATTTGGTCCAGTTTGCAGTCACAACCACTTATACAGGCAGTGGTTTTGGAAATTGGTGGATGACAATACTTGCACATGGTCTTTTGATATTAGCACATTTTACGCATGTTAACAGGATGTATAATTTATTCATGACGAATGAATGTTGCCCATACATTTTAAAATGTAAAACCAGCATACATTATAATTGTACACTTTCCGAATCGTAAATCTGCTACACGTTCATTGCAAAGACAGGTTTCTTACATTTCATATTCTCATCCAATGCCATGGCATATCCAACATCACAGAGTTTGATCTGTTGGAAATCCTCCATGATCACAATGTTTGCAGATTTGATATCTGCATGGAGCAGCATCTTTTCTTTGTGTAAATACTGAAATACAAAACATGAAAAGTACATCTAGTTTCAAAAGGGAGAAGGGCCCCTGGGGATGGTACAAACATATCCCCTCGCCTTCAAATTCTGCCTAGATGTTGCAAAACTTTACCATAACATCACGAGCTTTTTTTATGACCTGTATGGCACAAATCTCTCCCCGTGAGTAGAAGAGACCCTGTAGGGTATGAAACCTGGCACAGTAAAGAGACATCAACATGCCCTGCTCGAGACCTTTAACATCATAGCCAAGAAGACTATACTGGTCAACTGGAAGGATCATGAGCCCCCTTCATGGAGACAATTGCACAGTACACTACAAGCGCATGTGGGCATGGCGCACTTCAGTCATAAGCTTAAGGGAAAGGAGTAGGAGTTCGAAGCCAGGTGATCCCCTTTTATACAGTTTGAAAATGAGCTGGTTGGAATAGGGGGCCTAGGAGTCAGCCGTAGCGAAACTCGGAACGGTGGAGGGTCAGGATAAACGCTCATTAGCCGTGTATGTCATTTTATTTTCAGGGTTTTCTTTGTCCCCCTCTCCCTTTCACCCCTCCCCCAACCCCCTCTTACCCTCCCCACCATCCCACCTCTACCATATATATGTGTCTCTTCAAAATGTTTAGCGTACTTCCCGACATGCAACAAACTTGAAATTTGCCATGTGGGTACTTTCCAAACTGTACACCATGCAAAAATTATGAAAATACACTTTTTGGGGGGGGAGCTCAATAATGCATTTATTTTTGGCACGGCAAGCGAACTGTGACGTCAAATCTGTCACGTGACCCGCGCATTTGGAAGCGTAACTTATTGTAGTAGTTAGAATCGAACACGGCGACCCGAGTTCGATTCCCGCTCACGGCCACCACCGGTGACGATTATTTAAACCGGTCCTGGGCCTCCACTAGGTCGACTCAGCCTCAAACGAGTAACTGGCGTGGTGTGTTAACATCGCCACTGGGGAGACAAAGGTGGCCGGGCGTGGTGCTGGCCACCCACCACCTCGTGCGCCGTGCCGGCCTTCATAGGTGCTCGCTAACAGCACTTGCCCCCTACAGGCTACACGGGGGATTTTGTCTTCATCCTGTGTGTGTGGGGGGGGGGACTGCGGAGCGATTCGCGCGCTGCGCTACAAACCAGGCGATCCGAGTTCGATTCCCGCTCACGGCCACCACCTGTGACGATTGTTTTAACCGGTCCTGGGTCTCCCTGACGTCGACTCAACCTCAAAACGAGTAACTGCTGTGGTGTGTGAACATCGCCACTGTGGAGACAAAGGCGGCCGGGCGTGGTAGATCCAAGTCCCGGGCAAAGCCGGGAAGTACAGCTAGTTTGTTTATATTTGCAAATGTAATTGTTGGTTAATCATTATTAAAGGGAAGTTAAAGAAAAAAGAACACTATACAATGTATGTATTCATGCATATACAGTAAACCCTCTCTGTCCGCAAGGGTTACGTTCTTGAAAACATTCGCAAATGCTGAATTCGCAAATGCAGAAACCTTGTTCCAGTGGGAAAAATGTTACGTTGCTGGTACGAGTGAACATAGAGGGGACATGGTAAATGTTTAAAAACAATTACTACTATAAATAACACATTATTAAAAACAATGTTTTGCATTCGCATTCTTTTTAACTTACCTCAGTCGATTTGCTCATGCCAAAATGTAAATTCGTATAAAGTAAAAATGCGCAATAGAGAATTCAGAGCGGGATTACTGTGAGACTGAGGACTAAGTCGGCAGCCGAGCAAGCATGCCTAATCTTCGCAGGCAGTTTCAAATGTTAAATTATGCGCACACCTCCCCATTGTTGGTGGTGTGACACATACACTCCCAAATACTGGAGTTGGGCAGATCGCGAATCGGGAATTTGTATATGTGAAACGCGCTAATCAAGAACTTGCGCATTGCGAGGGTTTAGTTTAATGTATACACAGTTTATGTTTTAACATAATACATGTTTCTGCCCCCTAACGCTATTTTCCTCATCAGCTTTAAGTATTAATATTCGCAGATTGAATATACGCGCCTTTCTCCAGGAATATATATCCCCCACGAATTCTGTATTAAAGATTTACTGTACAGTACCTGTAGCCCTTTGGCAATCTCGAGTGCTGTTTTGAGAATGATAGATGCTGGAAAAGGTCCCAGATCATTATCAAGTCGCTCTTCAATAATATCAAAGAGGGACTTCTCACCCCCATATTCCATGACAAGGGCTAGACCACCATCATTTGTCTGAGCCATGGCTCTGTAACCTGTGAGGAATGGACGGCAAATAATTCACCATGAAACAAAACAAGGCCTTGCAACGACAAAAGCACAAAGTTTCAACTGCGATGTTTCCTTTTCTCAGTCCCAAAGTAAAATATAATTTAGTGGTGCTTTTTCAGTTTCCCAAATCACCATGAATACAATTATATAATGATAATCTGTAAAGTTAGTATATATAAAAGATATAAAATACAGGTGTTAAATGTTAATGCTGGCAAAAAATATATATTACTTGGCTAAAATTTCGTGTGCAGCCCTTAGTCAATAAACTACTGGATAAAAGATTTCCCACAGCGTACAAGTCCTAGGGGGCTATTTTACAACAATTCACCAAGTCGGTCAATGTGGATTGCTTAAGGTGGGGAGGGTCGACGTGGGAGCATAAAAGTACAGTAAAGGTAGGTATCCCTCGATGTATGAACGTTCGGTTCATGTAATTTCGCGTTAACGCAATTGACAAATTATGGACACTTTTCAATTAACGAATTCCAATTTCCACGTTAACGAAATTCCACACGGCAAACGCCATGAGATCCCTATAGTACAACAGTAACGCCTCCACATATTTCCACGCATTGCAACATGCAGATCTTTTGAAAAAGTTAATTATTTTTGTTTTAATTTAATTATCATTAAATCGTGTTAATATTTATTGTTATTTTTCAATTGTGAAAAGTGATAAAGGTGTATATTTTAAGTTTCGGAGTAAAGTTGCAATGACTGTCCGAAACACATCCCAAATGTTTCGTATTAAATTAGTGGGAAAAGCAATTTCGACTTTAAAAACATGCATACAATTATTTTTTTGTAAGTAAAGTAAATTTAGGGATTCCTGTACGGAATTTAAAAAAAAAGTAAGTTACATTAGAAAACGGAAAGAGGTGACAGTTGTTTCACACACCAACAATGTTCGGGTGGCTTAGATTCTGCAGGAGTTTCGCCTCTTCTTTCAGCCTCTTCTGATATTCTTGTATTATGCCACTTCTACACAGTGAATTTATCTTCTTTACGGCCCACGGGGAACGAGAGACACCTCGCGGAGAGCTGCCATTATCACAAAAGATTATTAGAATCTATATCACCATTGTTTTTAAGCCAAAAGGTGCGTCAAACTTCACAATTAAAATTTTATAAAAATGAATTATGCCCTGTACAGGCTAAGCAAAATATGGTAGCCTAACCTCTGGATGACAGTTTATTACTTTATGTTGATACATTTTTCCCAAATATAGTCAACAGAGTTTATAGATGAAATATAAATATTTTAATATTTACAGTGTATACATTTTACAAGTGAAGAATTTGGTTAAAGTACACTAAAACTTGTTTGTATAAAAAACTATGGCACTAAATCTTGAAGTTGGTCACAATACCCAGAAGCATGTCATACCACCGTACCTGGTACAAAGCTACACAAATCTGGACATCTACCTGTCCAACATCCAAGTTATTATCCTCGTGGGTATTTCGGTCAAGTCAATTTATTTACGTGACTTAACCCAACGACCCAAGTGTATGAATTCCTGCAGTCACGAAAGCTTTCAATCAAGATCCAAATTATTGTAATACGTATGTATGTACATATGTTGAAAGTCATACATATAACAAAATAATACAATTATACGACTTATTCAAGTATAGAATGATCGAGTTCTACTTGAGTAGGCTCATTAATTTCAAATAAACCACATGTTTTGAAGTTATAAAAATATTGAAAAACGTTTAATCAAGCAATTAAAATAATCATATTCTATGGGTACAACTGATGACAAAATATATCCCTGGGCCATTCTGACACAGAGGGTGTGCAGCTGTGATATTCTGAAGAAATTATTTCTCTCATGAAATTATTAATAACACAAATTGAATATTTTTGGGAAAAATAGCAAAAAAATTGAATTAAATAACTAAATATATTCACACACATGAAACCTTCAGTGCTCACCGCTTCAAGAGGTACACATTTACGCCTGTGCCATAGCCCAGTTTTTTCATAAATGGTGAAGGAGGGATCTCCATTGATGGTGCAGGTGTTCCCTTTCCTAAAATCACAACAGCAATCAGTGTTACATCTGGTTCATACAGTCAATTAAAACACTCTCCTTGTATATTTATTGAGGATGAGTCTATTTAGAATGAGTCAAATTTAAATGAACGAGGGCAGATGTCAACCCTCTACTTCCAATGCAAAATTAATTAAATTGCACTGCCATTCGGGCATTTTTACATTGGAGGAAAGAAAACGTTAATAACGGCTGTTGACACAGCAAGTGTGTTTACCTCCCCTCCCTCTCAAGTGAATGCAAATTTACGACAAATTAATTTAGCTGCTGGCTATATGCCTAACTTCCCCTGTAATCCGCGACATTGGCGAGAACATTTGGTACAACCTCCGCGATGCACCGTGGATTCACCGGATCTGCGATATGGCATCTCCCCCCCCTCCTCCCAAAAAACAAATGCTTCTCAATTACAGAAAACCCACACGTTTCTCTGCCAGTAGAATTTGTATGGAAAACCCAGTGAGCACAACGGCAACCCTGACTTCACCTGCATCATGCAAGGACTTCACACGCGGATTCTTCTTCGGGGTCTGAAACAACACCTCCATGCCAGGAGATTCTGCACCACAATTCACAACGACAACAAGCGAGTATTATTAATACGTGAATAGTCGTGTCTCGCTTAACGAGCGTTCTTTCTACGAGAATGCGCTCTGACGAGCGATTTGAATTTAGACCAATTTGTTCGCAAAACGGGCAACATGTTCACATAGCGAGCGGTGACTGATCGATCGAATGCGTTCTGTGGCAGCCCGTAGCTGTTTGTTTACGAGCTCTCCTATGCCGAGTGAGCACGTGTTTCATAGTCTGAGGGCAGGTACCTGCAAGCACTGTAGTTCTTCATGTGTGGCAAGTGTTACATTTGATGTTTTATTACTTTAAAATAACAATTTGTATTTCTCAAGTTAAAAAATTGTTCAATAGTGGAACATTTTTGGGCTGAAACGTAGCTCAGCTTTGAAAATGAGAAAAGGATGTTTCGTTTGGCGAGTTTTCGCTCGCCGAGAAATGTTCGCGTAACGTATCTCGCTCGTTAAGCGAGACACGCCTGTAACAGTGGACAAATATAATCGGCAGTGAATTAAAGACAGTATCAAGAGTGAGCAAGAATATCAATACTTCGTGAACGTTGCGTGAACAATGACAACTACTGAACAACAATGCGTAAACGAGGGGGCAATTAGTAAACAATAACGAGTAAAAATCTCGACTTAAAGCTTTCGTGACTACAGGAATTCATATTCTTTGGGTCTTTCGGTAAAGTCACGTAGATATATATCTACGTGTCAAGATTTTCACGTAGATAGGTTTAAAAAAAATTTTAACTCCGACGTTTCGATCGCAACACAAGCGGTCGTCTTCAGGAAAAAGACGATCGCTTGTATTGCGATCGAAACGTCGGGAGTGTTTGTAATTTTCTTTGAACCTATCTACGTGACTTTACCGAAAGACCTAAGAATAATAACGAGTAAGTTTAACGCGTCGGCTTTCGCGACCAATATGCATAACACAAGAGGTTTTTTTGGGTGGTGGCGGGTTTAAGGGCACATTTATATTTACGTGATCTGACCCCCCCCCCCCAAAAAAACCTGTATTATGAATAACGAGTAAGTAACGACCCATAACCAACAATCACCCGCAACGCGCTCAATCTTGGAAGTTGTTGAGTTTGTTAAGCGCTTTGGATGGGCGGCCACCATGCACAACGGGGAGTTATTATAGGTTACGTGGCGCTCTGAATATTAAAAGTTAACTCTACTACAATGTTCCTCGCCTTCCCTAAGACCGCGCTGACCGACGTAGTGAAGAACGATCAAAGGGTCCCACAGCATTCGGTGTTTGCCACTTGCCCCCCCCGACGTCCGACACGGCGTGGTGAAGCCCTCATCCAGCAGTGGATCGCCCCCAAGGGCCGTCGTACATACGCAGCGACGGGTGAGTCCCGTAACGACCGACATTTTATAGACACTTGAACATCCAGTTCAAATATAACCCTCCCCCCCCCCCCATAAAAAAACCCTCTTCTATTATGGCAGACAAATCCAATGGGGTTATTTAGAACGACGGGGCGACTCATCGCTGAGCGATCTCGCCTCCGACGGCGACGTTCGCGCTCCTCTCTCTGCGTTGCGCGTGGGCAAATGGGGGTGCAGCGCACGCTTCTTACGTTTCGGCGTAGTTGTCGAACGTCGGCTGGTATTGCTGCGGCGGTAATCTGTAACGTTGGAGGAGTTATCGTCGTCGTTGTTGTATGTTTGTTGATGTGTTGGTTTTACAATGGCCGCAAAAGCGAGCGCCAAACTCCCGCGCTTTTCGACGCCGCGCGTTGCACGACGGGAAGTTTTATTTCGTTTTTTGTTTCACCGCCCCCCCCCCTTCTATCTTATTTTTATTCTCGAAATTTTAGCTGTTTCAAACGAGACGCGCGAGGGAGATCACTCGATTAATCGCGAACCGATTTTTTGTTTGTTAAAGAAATCGGCGAGTGGCTTTTGTGGATTGCGTAATGACGTCAGCACGTAACGTTCGCGGTGGGACGACGTCGCGGGAATGACGTCATCGCGAAACGAGGTTTGAATGTGGACGGTGACGTCATCCAGCAGTGTATAGAACATGGCTGTACACGACACGTGGTGTGTGTGTGGGGGGGGGGGTGCATCGAGGGTGATCAATCGAGTGTCGAGTTTGCCGCTGGCTCGCCGATCGACTGGCTCGGTGAGCGGCTGAGCTGACCTGGCTCGCCCGGTTCCGCGTCCACGTGGTTTATATTTTAACGTCGGCTGAGAATCTCCACTCCTAACGTCAAATATATACACACACACACGTGCGTACGTACTTACACACAGCCACACATTTATAGACGACACGGACACAAACTAACGCCGTAAAAGCGGGACACGCCGCAGCCCGTCCTACCGTGATGGTGAAGAGCAAGAACAGAGGTGCGTTTATGAAGTGTAGTTGTTTGTCGTGCTGCGTAGGCCTCTGTGCACCCTGCGATCCTCATAGCGCAGCGGCTGAAACACGTAATAATAGCGAACCACTGTTTTCTTTAAGTCGCTTAATATTTAAGCGTTGAAATGGAAGAGTAATGTGTTTTACATTTGAGCCGAAGCTAACGGGACACATTCCTGGTGATTTTGGTCATGATGTGCTTTTACATTTTGAATGATGTAACTCTAGTGTATTTAACTATCGTTTTATATAGCGCCTTATGATAATTACCATCTCAAAGCACTTTAACAAGGTCGTAACAATGCGAGTGAGGTACACCAATCAGTAACGTTACGGTAACAATAGAAACGCCGACCTACACATGTAGAAACTTTTTTTTAGTTTCGGAAAATAAGCGCCTAAACAATGCAGGTTGGTGTTTTTACGCTAGAGGCAATTTTAATCCTAATAATGATCCTAGGAAGCCGGAAATACAGAATCAGAACATTGATACTGGAGGAATCCGAGGAGCTATGAAGCTCTTTTTCACAGATGTCCCGTTGGGGCAGATCAGAAAGTCACAACAACAAACAATACAAAAGTACGATAGGAGTGCAACGTATAGCAAAAGGTAAACAAATCATTTTAATAACATATATGAAACTAAACTTTTATCTTACCAGGTAAAGCCCACAGCTATTAGCATCTTTTACATTTAATAACTGACTAGAAAGGACATTGAGATGAGAGATGTGTAATACAATGTTACGTGGGTAGTAGTGGATTACAAATGTAATGGAAAGCGAGAGAGGAGAAGACATGCGACTTTAAATTACACTAAAAGCCAGAGAGGGTAGTGGCCTCTAACAATGGAAATGACTTGCAGAGAAGAGGTGCATTATAGCTGTTTGAGCATCCCCCAAGTGTAGATCTTTTAGGAATAAGAGGACTAAGCGAATCAGAATTGGAGGATTTGTTTTTATTCATATTCAATGTAATAACTTGTCATCCTTGAATGGTCTTACAGCGATGTGATATTTTTCACCTTAAATATAAACCCAGAAAAATAAAAACAAGTCACCAATGTATATGTCGTATCCTGTAAAACGCCACGCAAACTGTGTGAGCTGTGTTCTCTGAGGTCGAACTCGGAGTGTGTTGCTTACACAAATGCTGCGTGAAAATTTTGGTCTGGAAAGCCAATAGACTGGTAGACTAAAATATCATTTTATCTTTTCCACTTTTCTGACAGGCGGTGGAGCGAGCCATGCAGAGCTCATGGTGATGACCATCACAGACATCATCAATCAACTACTGGAGGCACACGAGCACAAGAAAGATGTAAACCTAAACAGGTGAAGCACTGCAGCTTCATTTATAAATTCGTGCACTAGAGGTCACGTGAAAGAGCTAACTGATATCTACTTCCATGGGCCATTCTCTAATACAACGGATTCCACTGCTTTGCAAGAGATTGGAATATATTTTTTCGTCTCATGACAAATTGCTGATAACAAAGTTGGTGTACAATTGCAGAAACATTATTTGGTTTATAAAGCATCTGGTAAGGAAAAGCAACATAGTAATCATCTTGATTTGAAGCTTTCGTGACTGCAGGAATCCATACTCTTTGGTTCTTTCGGTAAAGTCACGTAGTTAGAAATAAAATCAATCACGACGTTTCGATCGCAACACAAGCGGTCGTCGTCAGGCGGAAAAAATATAGGTAAAGCCCACAGCAATTAGCATCTTTTATATTATTTTCCTGAAATAAAAAATATTTTTTTTCCACCTGAGGACGACCGCTTGTGTTGCGATCGAAACGTGATTTATTTTATTTAAACATAGTAATGTGCGTAAAGATGAACTTTTTTACCAGTGAGTCTTGCCTGATTGGATATGAGACAAATCTTCTAAAGTGACAAAATAAGTGTTTGCTATGTACGTGTCCGATGTATCCTCTGGACACTCTTGCAAACGAGATTGTCCACCTCGACGGACTGTTTACGTAACATATTTTAATAAAATAAAATGTGCATGTTACAGCATCACAGGAGACAAGATGTGGATCAGTGAACAAGACAGAAACATAAAGCTATAATGGCCGGTGGTTGAGACTGACAATGGAATGACAGTCAAAGGAGCATGTCCAGTGAGGATTTAGAGTAATGACATCAGCTCATACTTAGGTGCAAGTTGGTTTGTTGCATTAAAGAACCGTCAGGGAGTGCAACAGCTCAGGGAGGCTTTCATTCTGCAGTAAATGATTATGGCTGATGATAACGGTGATGAAAAGCATCTACATTTGGCCACATCTCAACACAACATAATTGTCAGTGCTGTGTACAGTGGAGCTTTGCCTAAGTGGTCAAAGCCTATTTCAAGTTTCACGCAATTTTGTGTTGGTCATTACCTGCACATTTACATGGGAGCACACGCATTGAAATGTTTCCGTTTTGTTCACACAGTCTAAAGACGAAGGCGGCTGCCAAATATGGGCTTCCATCCCAGCCAAAGCTTGTCGACATCATCGCCGCAGTGCCGCCGCAGCACAGGAAAGTCCTCGTGCCCAAACTGAAGGCCAAACCCATCCGCACGGCCAGCGGGGTACGTGAGCAGGGCTCAACCACATGGACAATGTGCCGCCCACATTTAATTCTCTTTCTACATCGGCAGTTTTCTGTATTGCCTCTGCTTGCAGCAGTGCATCTGTCAATTCTTTCCCAGAGTCTCTTAAGTAGCCCAAGATGTGTGAAGACAGAGTTTACATTTGATGCTTCAGCTGTGTTTTGTGGGAAATGTGACAAGCAAGTTGAGTTTTGTTCACGTTTCTCTGTTATCAGATTGCAGTGGTTGCAGTCATGTGCAAGCCACACAGGTGTCCCCACATCAACTTCACGGGAAACATCTGCGTGTGAGTAATCTGCGCTGATTTTATTCTCTCCGCCCCCGTGTAACTTCAGATTGTTTGCGCCACGATTAATAGATTGTGTTAATTGTGGAGACCTTGCATGTGAATCACATGTTGGCAGATCGTCATATGTTGGTATAGAATGATTTAATGCTGATGGATTGCTCCATTTTATCGGTAATGGTAAAAATGCAACAAGCTTAAATGGCTATGGCAGCTTATACATTTACCCATTTATCTGTGTTTTTCCTCAGCTATTGCCCAGGAGGCCCAGACTCAGACTTTGAATATTCAACCCAGTCATACACAGGCTATGAGGTAAGGTTGTTGGGAAGTAAACAAAATAATTAAATAGACTTAACCTGATTCAGACTAAGGTTGCATAGCAACTATGTTCGTTAGCCAAATCATAATTTAGTTTTCGTTGTCAAAAAGGCCTAAATGCAATAACATTTTAAGCAAACTTTAACTTTTATTGCCTTTCAGTGTTTTTATTTATCCTGGAAAGCATAACATAAGAATCCTTTTCAGGGGAGTCCTGCATTGGGATATTTGGCCAGTTCCATTAAACACATTCCTGCGGAGGGGGCTGGTAGGAACGTTGGCTGCTCGGTCAGTGGCCAGGGTCAACGGCGGCATGGTGTATTCCGCAAATATGCCCGACTGTGAGGGCAGGCACAAGCCGGCGTGAGTAGGTTAAACGTTGAGTTTTATAAGGGCACCACGGGGTGACCAGCCCCTCCCACCCAGCCCCACCCCACCCAGCCCCACCCCACCCAGCCCCTCCCCACCCAGCCCCTCCCCACCCAGCCCCTCCCCACCCTCCCCTCCCCACCCTCCCCTCTCCACCCAGCCCCACCCCTCCCATTTTTTATATCCGAATGTCCGGATACACGTGGACAGACATCCACAGACATATATAATTAATCCCCTGCCTCCTGTAAGAATTAATCCCGGTTGGGCTTCCAGTCCACTACGTTTTCTACCAGTAATGCCCACTAGGAGCGCATTTGTTATATATCCGGGTGTCTGGATACACGTGGACAGCCATCCACAGACACACACAATTAATCCCCTGCCTCCTGTGATAATCCCGGTTGGGCTTCCAGTCCATATAAGGGCACCACGGGGTGACCAGCCCCTCCCCACCCAGCCCCATCCCACCCAGCCCCACCCCTCCCACCCCCCACCCAGCCCCTCCCCACCCAGCTCCTCCCTACCCTCCCCTCTCCACCCAGCCCCACCCCTCCCACGTGGACAGACATCCACAGACATACACAATTAATCCCCTGCCTCCTGTTAATTAATCCCGGTTGGGCTTCCAGTCCACAACGTTTCCTACCAGTAATATATCAGCATGTGGGAGGAAACATGAGTTCCCAGAGAAAATGGAAATAATATTCAATCTCTGCACAGATATATTCAAGAAATCTTTGACTGTATTGTTGTCGCCTGCCCACCTCAGAATAAAAGCCAATAACACCTAGTAACCCCAGGCAGCCCCCCATCCAAGTACTAACCAGATTTAACCATACCTAGTCTGTAATACTTTGAGATCTTGGATGTTGAGGTTGATTTGGTAAGACACAACCTCGGTTCTAAAAGCTAAACATTTGTGTTTACTTCCTCCAGCCGACATCCATGAGGGCCATCAGAGCTCGCTATGACCCTTACTTGCAGACCCGCCACCGTGTGGACCAGGTGAGGCATTTGGTTCCTTAAATCATTGATTTTGAATTGCACCAGCTAATAGTGCACAACTTTCATCTAAAATCAGTATTAAATTGACTTAAAAACATTTCGTTATACGCAAAAATGCATTAACCTTAAAATTCCTCTTCACTGTATGCGAAAATAGTGGCACTACTCACTGAATGGGGAAACTTGTATCGTATGCTGGATTAAAGGTGGGGTTTTTTCAGATATAAACTTGTTAGTTGAAAATAATGAAAACATTTATCGTTATTATTATGAATATTATTGTACCCTCTTTTCATGTAAAAATGTATGTAAATTTTGCTGTCTTAACCCAGTCCTATGGAAATGTGATGTAAGGCTCAAAAATGTCTCGCTTTAATTAGTCAATTTGTGTTTCGCTCACACACATGTGTTGTGGTTGCAGTTAAAGCAGCTGGGCCACAACGTGGATAAGGTGGAGTTCATTGTCATGGGTGGCACATTCATGGCCCTGTCGGAGGAGTACAGGGACTACTTCATCCGCAATCTTCACGACGCTCTCTCGGGGCACTCATCCAACAGTGTGTCTGAAGCAGTCAGGTGCGTGTCCGTGTGAGTGGGCTTCCCTGCTTAAATAATTTATGTTGGCCACAAAGTGGTGGGAAATTTACATTTGTATTACAAGGATTTGTCTCCATCAGACAACCACCTTCACCTTGACAGAGTTGAACACACCATCTCCCAATGAGTTACATTTGTAGCCTTAAAATTGTGAGATTGAGACGAGCATCCTGAACACAGCACCACCCCTCCAGTTTAAACTGCTCAGTTGTGGATTGATAATTGCCGTTAGTAATAGACATTTGATTTTTCTGTCACTTGTACTTCTACATGGAAATCATTTTCATTCAGTCAGGGACATGTCACCTTTAGTCCACATATTACAAACATACGGTTTATATCAAAACTAAGCGGCGAGTGGCTTTTGTGGATTGCGTAATGACGTCAGCACGTAACGTTCGCGGTGGGACGACGTCGCGGGAATGACGTCATCGCGAAACGAGGTTGAATGAAGGTGGTGATGTCATCCAGCAGTGGATAGGACATGGCTGTACACGACACGTGGTGTGTGTGTGGTGGGGTGGGGTGAATCGAGGGTGGATCTTTACTTGTGACATGCAGAAATTAAAATTAACAGCACGTAGTTTTTTTTTAATAAAGTCATAAGATAAACTTTTTGGTCAATAGCAACAAAGGGGAGTCTGCCATAGGACAGCGCCGCACAGTGGGGGTGTACGGAAGCAATTATTAGCATCCTACGCATCGAGCATGAAGCCAGCACGTGCACCCATTCAGAGACGAATACGTCATAATAACACCGCTTCTACGATCTAACAATAATTAGTTTAAACAAAGGCAATACGTATGTTATTCTTTTGTGTGGAAGTACTTTTACTTCCAGTGTATATAATAATTGTGTGTTTCGGTTCAAATTTCCTCAGACAGACCAGAACATATTCTTAGCTCTTTCGGTAAAGTCACGTTGAAGGGAAATAATAAAATATATATAAAACAATACAAATTCTCACGACGTTTCGACCATAACACAAACGGTCATCATCAGGTGTGAAAAACCAACGTTTGTGTTATGGTCAAAACGTCGTGATAATTTTTATTATTTTATTGTTTCCCTTCAGCGTGACTTTACCGAAAGAGCTAAGAATATGAATTACTGCATTCACGAAAGCTTTAAATCAAGACCAGAACATGTTTGGGATTCTTACGATGCAGTATACGTGCCAAAGACTCCAACAGCCTAACTAAAGCAACTTGTCAAAGTCTCTTAAGAGTAAGGGGAGAAGTGTCCCACGATATTCAGTGTGGCTGTCTGCTTATTTTCTTTAATTGGTTAAAAGGGTTGGCTTAAAGAAGAAGAAAGCCAAATGGGATATTTGTTTTTGAAAAGGAAAGCTAAAGATAAACACAAAGATGCAACATTTAAATTAAAAAAATGAATATTTTTTGCTCTTCTGCTCACCATCACTTTTAATGCATAATATTTTTTTGTATATATATGCATAATTGTAGAATTTGGAAAAATGTCAGGAGCTTTGAATGGCATATTTCCTACTTAGTAGTGCTATTTCTCTTGTTTGGCGTTTAAATTGATCGAGTGTTTCAGTCCGGCGTTTATAAAAGTCTTAATGTAAAGAAAGCCTGCCCTCATGAATTCTATAGAAATGTATTAACACATCTTAGCTGCCCTCTGTAGATACTCGGAGAGGAGCAAGACCAAGTGCATCGGCATCACGATAGAGACGCGGCCAGACTACTGCCTGAAGAGGCACTTGAGCGACATGCTCGGCTACGGTTGCACTCGCCTCGAGATCGGTGTGCAGAGTGTGTACGAGGACGTGGCTCGCGACACCAACAGGTGCATACGCTGCGTCCCAAAGGCCGTTCAGGATCCTCATTACCCTTCGCTTGTTCATGTGGATTTAAATCACTGTGGCCTTGTATCATTATTTAAGGCCCTTCGTCAGTTCACTACGAGATGAAGGTTAATTTATTTGTTTTCATTTCTTTTATAGCTTTTTTTACCTACGTGACTTTACCGAAAACAGCAAAGAGTATAGATGAAGGTCCCAATTCATGTCAATCATGGGAGTTATTTGGCCCATACTTAACCATATTGGTTTGGATTGTTCCTGGGTGGGGTGGGCAGGATCAAATACAGTGCAAATATTGCTCACCGCTGATGTTAGCCATGGCCACGGAATCTTAACTTGCATTACTGGGTTCATAGCGCAATGCGCTAACCACTCTGCCATCACTCGAACCCCTGCTGACATGAGGAATTAATCAAATTTGTTTTTAATTATTTGGTAAAGTTACATACACACCAAGAGCAACAACCAACATACATTTTGACCTTTCCACGAGTGAGCAAAGTGGTCCGTGCAATACCTGGACATTACTCTTTACGACGAATCCTATTGAGTCAGCCAAATGTTTTGTGGTGCTTGTTTTTTGTTTTATATTTTTACTCATTTTATACGGTGTTGTTTATACTCAACAGAGGCCACACAGTGAAGGCGGTGTGCGAATCCTTCCATATGTCCAAGGACGCAGGTTTTAAGGTGGTGTCACATATGATGCCAGACTTGCCCAACGTGGGCATGGAGAGAGACCTCGAGCAGTTCATAGTAAGTGTTGTATCGATCGCTGAAGAAAATTCCCTCCTAAAAGAAGTGAACACATGACTCCCAAAAGAAAAAAAATATATGTACAGTGTACCTTTTCAATGTGTTACCCTAGGCGACAGGGATGCAATTCTTCGCACTACTGAACAAAGTAATAATACAAAATCATTACTAGTCTAAATATGTTTTCCAGTGGCACTAGCCTTGTGAAACTAAGTCCCTAATGAAACCATTTCAACAATATCTCGGTCTGGTGAAACTCAAAACACCATTCCACAAAACAGAAACCATTAAAAAGAAAATCATACGCAATGGAAAATAAGAACAGAAGGCAACATTGTGTTTACGTGCTTCACGTAGAGGAGACAATTGTACACCAAGTTCTGCGTGTTTGGTGGACAGTGTTAAGTGCGAGGGTTGGAACATGGTCTTATCCATTGAATATTTCTATAATATAAATGTCCACTTTTCTGTACAGTGTATTTAGATGCAATTACATTTTGTATATTCACAATTAATGGTAGACGTGGTTTGGTATATAGGGTATTAAGCATTCTGCGATGTGGCAGTTACAGACATATTTTAGTGTCAGCCACTTAATATTGGTCATATTTAAAATGTACATTTACCCTCTTTTACGAAGAAGATAATTGCCGTTTTTACATATTTTAAAAACGAAAGCAAAAAAAAATCCGCTTTTACAGTTGTGATGAGATAGGAAATCAGGCCACACATAACCAGTAAGCATGTGACGATGCATCAATTAAATATTTAAAATCGCTTCTTATGATAACATTCATTAAAATATGCCTATAAAAATCTATTCACGTTTTATGAAAATAATTTTTAGATTTTTTGCGAATGGAGCAAACCAAATTGTGCAAACAAGACCAACATTTTTTTTTAATACAAAAGTGTTTAACAAATAAAAATATTCTAGAATTTAATCATAACCTCAAACAATGATAAGCCTTCCAATGCAGTGGATGCAGGTGTGAAACGTTACATGTCGAACAATCAGTGTGCCACGGTAATTCACTCTGCCATGCGTCCTTGCAAAACCTAATCTATCTTGGAATACTAGCAAAGCTATAATCTTAGTTTTTTCGGTAAAGTCACGTTGAAGGGAAACAACAAAATAATAAAATATATATAAAACAATAAAAAATTCTCACGACGTTTCGACCATAACTCAAACGGTCGTCTGCAGTCACGAAAGCTTTAAATCAAAATTTACTAGCAAACCTGTGAAGCAAATTTTAACCCCGCTCCGCCACCACTTGTCCATGTTGGTCACAGGAGTTTTTTGAAAACCCAGCATTTCGGCCAGACGGCCTTAAGCTGTACCCGACGCTGGTGATCCGTGGCACGGGCCTTTACGAGCTGTGGAAGACGGGCCGCTACAAGAGCTATACGCCCAGTGGCCTGGTCGACCTGGTGGCTCGCATCCTCGCCCTGGTGCCACCCTGGACCCGTGTCTACCGTGTGCAAAGGTATGGGTTTCTTTCGAGCAGTTACGGCACAAGGGCTTGATCTTCACGGCGCAGTCCCTTTGTGCAATGGCACGGGTTCCTTTGGTGGTGCAGCTTTGTCAGTATGGGCTGTGGTGCTAGAAATTAAATAAGGTCCTCTTGTCCGATTTCACCAATCTTTGTAGTTGTGTGCCTGGGCCCCCCTTTAGCCTATGAGGGAATTGCATTGCCTGCATGCACGATAGCTACACCACCAGTGGTCACCCATGTTTATTGGATGGGACTTTTATTGTAGGTCACGTGTAGGGTCTGCATTTATGGGACATCGCTTAAAATTGTCAAACCGAGCTTCAATTGAGCTTTTTTCCACGACTAAACCCAAACGACGCATCTTGGAATGTAATGTTCTCATCGAGCCTGCATGACGTGTTCCACCATGCAGGGACATCCCCATGCCACTGGTGAGCTCTGGAGTGGAGCATGGGAACCTGCGTGAGTTGGCCTTGGCACGAATGAAGGACCTTGGGACAGAGGTGTGTATATGTGTGGGGGCCTTGATTCTTTCATGTACATATCCATAAACTTGCCAAGTGCCCTCCGTCATCCTATCCAACATCAGGTTACCCTTGCAAACAAGATCATGTTTTCCACATTTGTTTTAATGGGTTGTTTCTGTCTGCTTGTTAAATATTGGATGGCTTGGAACCATTCTTCCAATTAGCACATTTGCATTTAGTCTTGATAATTGATTAATTTCCAGTGTTTAACAATGGGCCATAACATTGCCTTCAGATGGCCTACTTTT
Source organism: Petromyzon marinus (assembly GCF_048934315.1). NCBI lineage: Eukaryota > Metazoa > Chordata > Hyperoartia > Petromyzontiformes > Petromyzontidae > Petromyzon > Petromyzon marinus. The sequence goes on from NC_133669.1 coordinate 12,404,542, forward strand.
ATAATTATTATTTTGCAATCTTTTAGTCTCCACAATCCCTACTATATTGGTCAATTTTATATTCCTCGGACAGTAATTTGTAATGGATTTTGTATTAAAACCTGTAAACCATGGACTCTGCGTCAATAGCCCTGACCTGCAGCACAATAATCTTAAAAAATATTTACAGTAATATTAGTTTTTTCTAATTTCATTGATCATCGTTCACCATGAATCACGGCGAGCTCCTTCAATCGGCCAGTCCCTTGGTAATGGATTTGCCCATTATAGATTGCTTACGTGTGATGTTATTTTTAATAACTAATCTGATTTATTAGGTCTTGCTTTTGTGTTTGAAATGCAGTGGGACAATCAATTCGCATGTAAGTAGAAACGAATTACAATTGAATTAAACAATACAGATGTCCACTCACGAACCATTAATTGTGTAATTTTAGTGCCGCGATGTCAGAACAAGAGAGGTTGGCATTCAGGAGATTCATCACAAAGTGAAGCCATATGAGGTAATCCCATCACTGGGGTGGCATGCAACATTCATAATTTAGATGGGATTACCTAATGATAGAGATAAATGTCATGTTTCATTGTCAGTCTTAAACATTATTAACCTTGTAATTTACAACTAGTATTATTGATAGTACACAAACAAATGTGTCTACCCGTTACACCACTTGTAGTATAGTATTTGCCATCAGTATGGCTTCTAGTCGTGTCTGCTCTTGACACGTCATACATTCAGTGGGTCAGAAGCCCATGGCAAGAGCACACTTTGCGTCTGTGCAGGTGGAGCTGATCCGGCGTGACTACGTGGCTAACGGCGGCTGGGAGACGTTCCTGGCGTACGAGGACCCGCGCCAGGACGTGCTCGTGGGGCTGCTGCGTCTTCGTCGCTGCTCGCCCGACAGCTTCCGACCCGAGCTGAAGGGCGGCGTGTCCATCGTGCGTGAGCTGCACGTCTACGGCAGCGTGGTGCCCGTGAGCGCGCGCGATCCCACCAAGTTCCAGCACCAGGTAGTGGTGATGAGCTCTTCGCACCGCCTTAAGTTGAAGGATGTGTCTCCGTAACTCTAGATGTGTTTTTGGGTTGTGACGTGTGTTATTTGGTTTAGAGTCCACCGTTTCTCTTCGCGTGCCATGAGCTTCGGGAAGCGAGTTCAGTTCACGGTACAACTCGAAAACACATCGGAGAGCTACACAGCACAACTGTGAAACCCTACATTTTGCATTTTGCTCTGCAGTCAACAAGCCTTGAAAATATTCCAAAGACTTGTTATATACAAAACTTGACACTGGCAATGTTTCAAGTTATTATACGAGTAATTTTACACATGATCAAATTACAATTATATACTGTACTAGCCTTTTGCCCGTCTAAGGACGGGTGTATTGCAGTAAATCTGAAACTTGCAAGCGAAAAGCAGACCGCGACGTGATATTTATTGCATCCATTCATGTGCAATTTGTAAGGCCGCGGTCACACAGACTTATTTTATGTAAAGGTTATAATTCCTTGTTCATCATGTTGTCCTTTTTACTTCTATGTCTCAATAGCGTTACGGAGATCGCGTGACGTGAGGGTTCTGCCTTTGTAGTGAGGATTATAAGTTGACGCTGAGGAGGGGGGGAGGAGGGGGGGAGGAGGCGCCTCGTCTCCCCCATGTGGAGTGACATCACCCGCTAATTATTATTAATGGAGGGGGTGGTGTCCATTTGGAGGCGTGGTGATGCCCTCTAGCAGTGAATGACTAAAGGGATATACATGTCCATACATGTTTACTCTGTGTTTGGACTTGTGTTAACATGTGGCGAATTATATATTGCAGGGATTTGGGATGCTGCTCATGGAAGAGGCAGAGAGAATAGCAAAGGATGAGCATGGTGCAAATAAAATAGCTGTCATTTCAGGTAATGTGCCAAACACCATCAAGTTCCATGACCATCACCCTAATATCTGATGTGCACATTCCAAATCGGTGACAAAGTCAATTCTCTTATACTTGTACAGAGGCTTCATTTATTCACTGTTTAAACCAAGGAATTATTTTACTTGCTGTCTGCGCAGGAATTGGTACACGAGACTACTACCGCAAGATTGGCTACGAGTTGGAAGGGCCTTACATGGTGAAGAAACTGGACTGATTTGGGGGAAAATACCAAGCCAAGCTGAATAGATGGATGCCAACAATTGTTCCCTTAGGTTGTGTGGTACCATCACCTGCAAATGTCATAATCTGTGAACGCGTTTGGCTCCGTGCACATGCAAGCGAGAAGGCAAAAGCTCCCAACTGTTGTTGCCGCTCATTATATCTGAGGTGCTACCTTTACCTATTTGCTTGCCTGTTTGTTCAGTACCCATAACCCACGGTTCCATTCCCTCCCCACCAGCATTGGAAGCGTATGACCAAGTCACCCAGAATGTTCCCAATCTCTTCAGGTCTTGAGTAGCTAAACAAGGGTTGAACATGTATAGTGCTGGGATTTCTGGCCGCCAAGCACAATGTGTGGGCATAGGCTGTGGAGCTACGTGGGGGGCAGCAGAAGGTGGTGCAGCAAGATTATTGTCATACGGCACTACCAGGCTCCCCCGTCTATTCCCAACCTTGATATTAAACAGTGTGTTGCAATATGATCAAATACACCTGCGACCCGCATGCCATCAGGAGGCCCTCATCCAGCAATGGAGTGACAAAAAGGCTGTACATAAAGATATGTCACCAGGCATATCACGGACCGCTTGTAATTCATTCTTTGAGCTGAACTAGACGGTTTTTGGTCCATGAGTCCAGACCAGATATTTCACTTGTCGATAGCACCTTAGGTGGAAGAACATTCGTGGTTACAATTTAATGTGGCCAATTACAGTGAATTATGTGATAGCTACTTTAAACGTGTGTTTTCAAGTAATCCATTCTTCGTAAACTTTTACATAAATTGTTACTGCAAAGGTTTTGCTGCCTTAGGTGGTACTAATTTCTGCTCTAGCCCATGAACTACATGATGTGCATATTACTCACCTACAGCTGTTTTCAGGCAGGTGCCGAGTCATTTGGTGCTTTTTTAAATGTATCACTTAAGTTCCACATTCTCTGTTCACACGTTTGTGTGCGGCACGTCTGAAATAGCACCTCAGTGTTTTTGCGCGTTTGACAGGTATTGTATTATAGCATGAAAAACGTATTTATTAATGGAAATATTTTTTTTGCGTTTGTAAACATGTTCCTTGTACTTATTGCAGATTATTAAGCTTAGCTGTTTCATGTACCGAGGGTGTACATTGTAAAAATGTTTTAAACAATTTGCTTTAAATAATGTTATCAGAATAAAATGCTGAAAAATATTAACCCAGTGCTTCTGTCGTACAGGTGTGCTTACAATCACAATCCTAATTGGTCCAGAAAATTAAATATTGTATGAGCCCCTAGAAATCGTTAGCCCCATCCATATGGTAGGGTATGAATGTGGAGGCAAATGGGAGTTGTCACAGAGACAAGTAAGATCAATAATAAGCCACTTCATGATTATCGTAATCATTACCCACATTTAAAACGTCTGCTATGTACATCCGAAATTGTAAAACTGGCTAGATGTGCATCGATACGTCCCTGGCTTTACTCTTGTGATAGGATACTCCAGCATGGAGATTCCCATGGAAAGTCTGTTACACAAGAGGGCTGAGGCCATCGAGAATCCTGGATCAGGCCCCAGTACAGCATATGCCCCACAATATGCCCCCACATATCCCCAGGAGACAGGGTACAAAAGTACGACAACAAGCATTCCCAAAGAAAACTGAGCAGACTGTTTCCATATAGTTGTCATAAAAAAAGTATTACACAACACATCAGCTGCGAGTACATTTCAGCAGCATTCCAAATCTATGGGACCGATTTCTACAGTCTCATCAGCAGTCAAGCTTGCTTGAATCAATATTTATGAGCTGCCGATCTTACAGGCAAAAACCCTCTCTAAGATCTGTCATGCCTAAAGGTAGCATAACCTATTGTATGTAAGGGTAAATAGGAAATCATCAAACTCCTTGACCTTCATGAGCCCATAATTGTTTAAGTCCGGGACTTACTACTCACCCAATACCGTGAATCTCATTAATGTGTACACATGCCAGTCTACTTTATCCACCTGTTTCTGGATCATACAGAATCGCTAATTGTTCTTGCTGCCATAGTTTGCACAATCACAAGGAACATTGAAGAGGGTGGCACTTGTACAAACCCTTAACACTGGGGTCTATACACATTAAGCTTATTTGCTTTACGTATGTAGATACACAAAACTACAGTATATGCGTAGAGTTCCAACAGTTCTAAAGGGCTGTTTATTAAGCCTATCACATTTCCAGGATCTATCTTCCGAGTCATCAAGGGGGCCCCTCGGTGGCGAGATGTTAACTATTTCGCCTGGTATGCAGGAGTCCCTGGATTTGCATGTTCTCCCCGTGCTCGTGGATTTTTCTCCGTGTCCTCTGGTTTTTCACTCCACATTTAGAAACATGCGCTTCAAGAATGTGGCTGCTATACATTTCCACATGATCAGCCACTTCGTTGCGCTATCATTTGTGGCCAGGTCGCCTCTGAAAAAGAGCTAAAAGCTCAGTGGGCCTTGGTAAAATTTTAAAAATAGTTTAGCCCTTGTGATGCTCATTGTAAATGTTATTTATGAAATGTATTTTAAAGGCATTAATTTATATTAAATGCTTTTGATAACTACAATAAAAAACATTGAATATTCTCCATTTATCCCATTAAAGTACTGTGTGTGCTAAATTACCTTGCACTAAAGTGCAGGCAACCCTGCCCATCAGATATATAAATTTTCATGAAAACATTTAAATCTTTAATTACAATTTTTTGCTAACCATACGGACGTATATATTATATTATTTTCGGTAGGTGGTAATGTGATACCTGCTTGTTTTGCTTACGCAAGGGTCTTCTGCGCAACAATATACTCCAACCTTGAACTTGTGGAAATGCACTCTTTGCTAGTAGCAACACCTCGAAACGCCGAGGGAGATTTGGAAGGACCCCCGGCTTGCGATTCCGGAATCAATGAATAGCCCCTGATGGTGGATCAGATGCCTCTGCCATTTATCCGAGGGTTGCTTAGAACTGTGCAGTATTGTTCATTGCAAGGCCCACTGGCCAATGGTGGCCTTTAATGCGGCCCCTAACGTCTGGCCCTCACACTGATGTCGTATCGCTGAAATTAGCGAAGAACACTTGCTGATAGGGTGTTTTTTCTTCTTCTTCTTCTTCAGGGATACTTGCAACAATGAATGGCGCTTCGTCATTCAGAACTGTAGACACAGACTTCGAAGCCTCCTCTTCAGTGCAGTTCACAGCTCTTGGTTGGCAGTCTCAAATTGACGCACGACAGCCTCCCAGTCCCCGTCAGCTGCTAGGATTTTGTATTATCTTGGTCCGAGTCGACGTAACGTGTTGGTCATCACTCCGTCATGCCCATCGGTTGGGAGAATATTCCGCTGGTTTTAGGATGGCTAAATAGGTGGTAGGGGGCGCTGTGTCCATTCGTGTTGTCTTTGCTTTCTACTCTGGCGGTGGTTGGGTCCCTGTCTATTGACCTCGTTTCCATGACAACTCTAGTGGCGGTTTGGTACCCTGGTTGTTGGCCTCGTTTCCATGACGACTCTGGCGGCGGTTGGGTCCCTGTCTATTGACCATGTTTCCATGGCAACTCTAGTGGCGGTTTGGTACCCTGGTTGTTGACCTCGTTTCCATGACAACTGGTGGCGGTTGGTTCCCTGGTTGTTGACCTCGTTTCCATGACGACTTTGGCGGCGGTTGGTTCCCTGTCTATTGACCATGTTTCCATGACAACTCTAGTGGTGGTTTGGTACCCTGGTTGTTGACCTCGTTTCCATGACAACTGGTGGGGGTTGGTTCCCTGTCTGTTGATCTCGTTTCCATGACGACTGGTGGCGGTTGGTTCCCTGTCTGTTGACCTCGTTTCCATGACAACTGGTGGCGGTTGGTTCCCTGGTTGTTGACCTCGTTTCCCTGACGACTGGTGGCGGTTGGTTCCCTGGTTGTTGACCTCGTTGCCATGACGACTCTGGTGGCGGTTGGTCCAGCTGCATCTACGGCAACCCTTGCAGGAGGACCCTTTTATTGTACACGTTGCCATTATGCTGCCAGGTTCCCCGTTCTCAAATGATCGTGTCGGCGAACCTGTCTGCTGCTGCTGCTGCTGAGCCCACTATGTTGAACGCTCCTCCCAGGCGATGCTCTTGTTGTGTTTGGTCTTGGGACGTTTGTCCCTCCAGATACTCCAACAAGTATACGTGGTTGGATAAAACAACATGTGGAGCCAAGAGTGCAGCTCCTTGAGATGATGGCTCCATCGGTGCCTCCTCTGGTACAAGTAGTCGAGGAGGTTGAACCTCTTGTCACGAACGATAGGCCAAAATGCTCAGTGGGTTTTACCTGGTAAGATAAAAAAAAATTAGCTTAGGTTTATTTTTATGTTGTTTAAATCATGTGTTTACCTTTTCTATACTTTGCACTCCTATCGTGTTTTTTTTGTATTGTTTGTTATTGTAACGTTCTGACCCCGTGACCCTACTGAACATCTGTGAAAAATCGTTGTATAGCTCATCGGATTCCTCCAGTATAGATGTTCTGAATGTATTCTGGAAGAGCCTGTGAGAGCCAGTGGTTATCCTTCGTTGTAGTACAGAGGCTGCTTGATTCTCACCCAAAGGCTGTGGAGATTTGAGGCCGTTCTTGTGCCAGATCTTCTTGATGCGAATGACTGGCTGGTGGCGTTGCTCCAGCAGTCATCTGTTGCACCAACATGTTGACTGCGTCAGTCAGTCGCTCCATTCTGCTCTCCAGTCTGGAAACTCGGGGGATCAGGCGACCTTGGCTCCTTGGTGTCACGGTGAGCACCCCCTGAGCTTGAGAGTCTTCCTTTGCAGCCACAGGAGAAGCTGGTCCGGCCGGGATGTCTTGCCATTGCGATGTCTCTGGGTTCGCCCTCTTCTGAAAACGTTTAGAGCATTTTCCACTCTTCTTGCTCCAGATGAAACTCTCGGAGGATGTTTTTCTTGCACCTTAAATTTAGACATGTCGCTGTTATCCCACCGCTGTTTATGAAGCCTATGCCCCGCTGTTTATGAAGCCTATAAAACATATACAGCACCTTGCCTTCGGAGTCACAAGGCAAAAACCCCCTGCTAACGGCTCCCCACCCCTTTGAATAAGCCCCCTTCCCTTTTAAACCACCACCCAACAGCTGATCTCACGCGCCTTTTAATTAAGATGCGTGAAGAAAGACGGTCACTGCATCACACGCTTTCAGAAGCGCTTCTGGGGGCGTCTGAAAAGTCCTTCCTTCCGATATTAGAAAGCAACTGGGAGCTATGGCACTTTTAAATCTAGATTGAAAACTCATTTCTTCCGAGCTGCTGTTTTTGTGTTTAGTTTGTTGTCCTTCCCCAGGACCTCCGATTAGCACGGTTGGCTGCGTACGATGCGAAAGAAGTTCAGCATACAACCACACCATTTTGCCCTCTTCCCTTTAAGCCGTCACCCAACACCTGATCTCATGTGCAATCTAATTTATGCTGCCAGTTCCCGCTCCTAACCCTGACCCCTTTTTTGTTGGGATGAATCAATCCGCGTGCGCCCTGCGTCTCTCTCAAGACTGCCCGACCCAAAGTGACTGCTTATTTTCATTTTCCCTTACGCACAGTGATCTCTGCTTGGCTATGCTGTACTACTATAGAGCCAACACAAACGATAGTAGAAACCCTTTGTGCAATATTTAATACCACAAAACGATGTTTTCGTTACATTGTCCTTTTTTCTGCATTTGTCCAATTTTCATGTCCGTACCATGCCATGCGACGACGTATCTATTCGGAATTCTCATCAAGCAGTGCATCACCCCGTGTTATAGGACAGCCGGTGAAATTATATTTCATATAACTACTTCTAAGATCCTTAAAGCGATTTTTTTTCTCTTGTATACATTAGGGGGGTTCACGTTTTCAAAAGTTCTGCTATCGAGGTATGTTTGTCACATGGCAGTAAAGCCCAATTCATTTAAAAATTATCAGCGAGCTTTCATCCACATTAAATGAGATGGGTTCTTATAACTAGGTTGAAACCATCAGCTAAACATTCATTCAGGTGGCTACTCGGATTCATGCTTGGGATCTCATCGGTGTTGGTTCAGTTCTCCCATCCCTGAGCCACCCAGGCACGCCGGGAAAATAATTTTCAAATATGTATTCAACAAATCATACACCACTTTGTAGCTTTTTGCGGTGTTGCGCAGCTCTTCAAGATGTATTTTCGGGCTGTACTGCATGCTATTCAGCACGATGTCCGATTTTACTATCCACCTGTCTCCCAACAGGTGGAGTGAAACATCAGACACCATGCCGAGCAACTTGGGGTACAACCTGAAAACACAACGGAGAGCTACTTTATCACTTAAATAGTCCTATGGAGAGAATAACCCCTACTATGGAGTTACAGAATTTCCACCACTGACCCAGGGCCACCAACTGAGATGCTTGCTGCGCCGCTGCTCGTTTAGCCAGACACTGACTTCTCCACAAATCTGGCTGTCGCCTGATGAAGCTAGTTGTCATTATTGGCGAAACGTCGTACTCAGTTTGTAAATGTTGTGGCTTGGCTCTCCAACACACCGGTGTGCTTACGAGTGACGAATTGCCATGTTCTGTTTACGTGACAACCCTTACTAGTTGGCTGTGTCGGGTGGTGGTGGGTTTTAACGACACATTTATATATTTACGCGATCTAACCCAAAAACCTCGAGTGAAGAAAAAACGAAACCTACAATTGACGGAGAATCGTTGTGTTTGGCATCAAGCTGCAGCAGAAATGACGGTGGCAGCAGTAGTAGTGTAGTGTGATGGGTGAGGCAGCGACACTATTGTTCCTGGTTCACTGGAGAGGCTGCCCTCTTATCACAAAGCTTAGACCAGGGGTCAGCAACCTGCGGCTCTTTGGCTCACCCCTTGCGGCTATTTGGCTGCTCCCTTGCGGGCAGCCGTCTTTAAAAAACATAAATCTTCAACGTTATTTAACGTCAAGATAATTGATTAACTATGGCAGAGAATGGGTCACCATGGAATGTCTTGGTGGCAACACAATATAGAGTGAAACTGTATTGTTAAATAATAACCAACGGGGGGGGGGGGGGGATTAAATATACGCAGTTTATTCCATAACCTATTTTGTTTATTTAAGTCAGAATGTGTTTGTCATCTATGTTTGTGTATGTGTACAAGTAGCTTTGCGTGCGATGCGGCTCTCGAACTATTTTGGTCAAAGACAAAAAATTAAATGGCTCTTCTTCTTTGTAAAGGTTGCACACCCCTGGCTTAGACCATGTGCACAGGCTCCCTGTCTTAGGTGGAGCACAGCCTGTGATTTGGTGGAACTCATAATTGATTAATTACACCAAATATTCCTGCCTACTCTCCCTGCTGAGGGCTACATTGGTGGGTGGCGACATTCTCAAGCACAAGGTTGACAACGTACAAGTCATAGGTGTGCGTTGTCATTCACAGTCGGTTTTACTAGAAAACACTTTCAATTTATGACCCCGGTGTAGATGTATACACTTGTTAAATAAAGGAGATGGGTGCAGTAATTGCAGCGTTTCGCATACTACTACGTGAACCGGCGAGTTATGTTTCCGGCCTCGGCTAATATCAGTTGTGAGTGATGAACCGATGGTTCGGTCATGGGCACCCCCTTTCACCAACCCGTTGTGATCAATGTGGTGAAATATGGTCAAATAAACCCTCACAACCGACGTGGCATAGGCAGGACTGCATGTTAAATGTTCACTTAACAGGCTTGTTAAATTAGAGGTGTACAATATTTGCGTTTGTCTGTTGTGTAATTATGCCAGTTGTATGTATTATATTGCACAAATGTTCAATGTAAGCTTTCAACATTTAGTAAGCACTCATGTCGTATTGCATTGCAAGGGAGAAAGACAATAACTGAAGCGATTAATAGATTTTTTTATTTTTGAATTTAACTAAACGACACCTACAAATGCATCCTGACATCAATGCATGCAAATCAAATCGACGTTTCATTAACCGACTTAAACAAAGCACTGCGTTGCCTCAACACGCGAGGCACTCAGAGCGACTTTGTGCTCTCCTTGTGCATGACCTTGCGGATTACTGGCACCAGTGGCCAATGGTCAATCTCTTGCATCACTTTCATGAAGCCACCGTAGCGTTTGAATGGCGGAGGCACGCGGAAGACCCCGTCTTTATTTCCAACCTCGGCATCTTCCCCCGTCGCCGCCGCCTCGTCCACTCCACGGTGCCCGGCCGCGTCCGGCGTCTCCCTGCGGCTCATGAACACGGAGTCGCCCGCGTCGTCTGCCGGGCCTTCCACCCCATTGAAGGCGTAGTCTGGGATCTCGGGGCTGTCGGACGTGTTGGGTCGCACCGGTCTGCGCTTGCGGATGGTGGCCTTATCGGGGCTCCCCCAGCGGAAATGCCCCATGGCGTACTTGGGGGAGGACACGGAACGCTTGGCCTGGCTGGAACTACTCGCCGGGGAGGACTCAACCTGCCCCGCCAAATCCACCTGCTCCACCCTCGGACTTCCACCACTCTCGCCACCCTCGCCACTCAGGCCACTCTGTCCACCCCAGCGGACGAGCCACCACTTGTTGTTGGCGATGTCGAAATCGCTGCGGGATTCGGCTCTGCTTGCGATCCACTGCAGCAGGGGAGCGTCGTCGTCGTTGTCATCACCGTCGTCGCTGCATTTGAGCTGCACGCATGCCAGCAGATTCTCCAGCACCGCCGCCGGCGTGCCTGCCCGTGTCCCATTGCTGCAGTATTTCTTGCAGTCGGTGAAGCACCCCTGGGAAAGTGTCAGTGAATGGGAAAGAGAGACAAGAGACGGTGATGAGATATTGGGTGGCAGCAGAGGGGGAAGAGACAGTGATACGATATTGGCGGAGAGCATGTGGTTGTGCCATCGAGATCACCCAGCCTTTACATTTCTCCGCATGTGAAAAATTTAAAGTGCTGCCCTGCCATTGCTTCCTCGCCCCACTGCTCGTAGAAAGGCTTCCTTAAGAAAGAGCTTGACAGAACTCCAGAAGGTATTTGTCTTACTCCTCCTCGCTGGCCAGACGTTTTGGAAGTGGTGGAAGAACTCGCACTTTAAAACCACACCAGACCTGCCGATCGACTACCCGTGGTGTAAAAATGTATACTGCAGGGAGGACAGGCAAGAGCGATTTAATACACTTCCCATTGTTTCAAATGCTTAGAGATTACACCAACAGCTTCTGAATTTCAAATTCAGCAAGCTAACCATTACACCACGGCGGCATGATCCACAGCGGCTGAACAGTATTTTTTGTGCTCCTTTAATTTGCAATAAAATAAACCGGTAGATTGGGGGGGGGGGGGTTGATTGCCTAAAGGAAATCCTTTCCAAGGAAGTTCTTGTAATCCTATCGTTTGGCAGTTGACGAGTCATGGTTGGTAATACCTGATGATAATGATGACGATGATGGTGTTTTTAAGATTGGATGAAAAGACAGTGTCTGTCAAAATCACAAATCTTCTGGCTGAAATCATTACCTTTTGGCTTTATGAAGCATCTAACTGCAAAGTAGCAGAACGTGCATCACGGGGAACCATTTAACCAGGGGTAATATATAATTTTCTGCATATTTTTAAGGCAAGTTGTCAAATGTAGCCAAAAAGCTGAAACACATTTGCAGATATTAGGTGGATTATCACATCTCCGGATTGTGAAAGATGGCGGTGGCTTGATGAATTGACCATATATTTTAGCATGTCTGCATTGAAGGAGAAAAGTCAATTCTGGAGGCTCTCATCTGGTTGTAATTAAAGGTTATTAAAAGATGCAGAAACTCGCAACGAAGACACTTACAATAAGAGTCAGTCCATCGGCAGAGAAGGAACCCATTGTACTTCTTCGGCTGTTGTGGTTGTGCTGTATAGCGGCTCTCGAATGTGTTTTTAATTTGTGCCGGTTTTTTTTGCATGTTTGACGTTTTTCTTCTGGAAGCTCCTTCACGTAATGAATTGTTTCTGAAGATATTTATTTTTTACTGAAGCTCCCAGCACGAATGAAATGTCAGACATGCTGAACAACATGCGGTACAATGTAAACATACCACGGTAGAGCTAGAAGCAAACAGCCTTACGAGCACTGCCCATCGCAGTAGTGGTAATGTCCCCCCCCCCTCACCTGGTCCAGCCGTGCCCAGCACATGGCACTGGCAGACGGGGAGATGATTGACAGCATCTCCAGCAGAAGCAGCAGTCGAGAGCAGTTTCCCATCATTCCAGCAGCACTGAGCACGTGCGCACAACAGGGAAAAAACGTCATGTAAAAATGTTAAACGCCACTTGAAATCTTAGCATGAAACGACTACATTCTTACAACTATGCTAGTAACACGTTCAATTGTACTGTACGAAGTTGATTTCTGTCACTATTGAACCAAATCAGACATCTTTATCAGCTCAAACCAGAAAGGGAAAATAAACTCATGTGATTGTGTCAATATATAAGGGTGAAACCTAGCAACGTTAATAAGTTTGAAGTTACTTTATTGTAAATTGGTCTTCGAATTAAATTCTGTCAAATTATAATTTGAGTTAAATCGGATCTTAAACATTTTTTTTTCAAAGTTGTATTTAATTATTTCGTAACGAATATTTTAATACAGACCTTTTCCCCTTTTTCAGTGTTGCTTTGCGTTGCAGGAGTGTCTGTGGCAGAGCTGCGATGCGCCTCTTGCTTATATATCTTGAAACTACCTCCGATTTGAAAGGAAAAAAACCCACTTGCATGTCAGATTAAGTACATAAATTGCACAACACCCATGTGCAAAGCCCCACAATAACGACCAACGTGACTTTACAATGAAGCCCAAACTCAATTTCCGAAAGTGATAATTGGCACAGGCCTTTTTTTACGCGCTGAGCACAAGTGTCGGAAAGGTAGCGGATTATCTGTGTGCTGTTTGCAAGTAGCGTAGCTGTTGTAACTGATTTTCTTACAAGAGTAATAGAGCGCATGCAACAAACTGCAATGGTTCTTTATCCAAAGTATTCATCTTTTTAGGTCACCTATTATTATTATCCACGTGAATCCCCAGCCACCAGAGCTGCACCTCCTCCACCTCCACCGTCTTTATTAAGTCATCGAACATATTTTGCTTCATTCAGGTGCCATTGCCAAGGTGTATTATATTAAGTGCACGATCTTACAAGTGAGGACACAATGACAGCTTGTCTTAATTTTGAATTGAACCAAACTTCGACAATTACGCGATTTCAAATGTTCTCAATGGATCGCAGGTATTCTTAGTGAACTTTTTGACTGCATTCGACAATCCGTTTCTCATGGATATGCTATCCATACTCTTTGGTTCTTTCGATATGCTATCCTATGGTAAAAGCATCGAAAATTCAGCCATTGCCATTGAAAGGGTCAGCTTGGAAATAAGGCATCAGGGTGGAAAGAACATGCTTGGAAGTAGGATTTACAAGGTTAGAGGCTCATGACATTTTCTATATAGCTTAACACCATGACCTTAATGAGTTATACAAATGTTGTTTGTGAGTTTATTAAAAGGTGGGCTTAGTGTGATTTAACATGGATGGAGGAAGATGGCAGGTTATATTTTTTTATAAAGACATAGCAATAACCTGGTAAGTTGTCTGCAACATCCGTTTTTCCGACGTTCAGGGAAAAACACAGTTAATATAATTCTCACCAAGCTGTTATAGGATTAGGACACTGATGAGTAACTTCTGCTTTCACGTCAGACAAGGTCCATCTTTCCAATCAAATGTGCAATGCCCATTAAATGCCGAATTAAAAATGCTGGAAATTGAGGTTTAAATCTAGACTGCTACCCAAAGCTTGAAAATGTCAATCGGAGTCCTTGAGATGTGCCTCAGCCTCCGTTTCAATGTTAACACGTGTAAAGGTGCAGCACAACAACTGTTTTCTTACACCACTGCTGGAAAAAGGTCCTCCACTCGAGGGAGCTCGGGAGAGCATCTTGGAAGTGGGAAAACTACACTTTATCCACATGGGGCCTGCCGATCGACTGTGTACATTCCTGCCGCGATATCAAATTGAGACAGCGACCTCTGCATCGCAAGTCCAGTGATAACAGCACCAGAACGAAGTGCATACACTTGACACTGGCAATCTTTATGAAGATATAATTAACCTACTGCTGCATGAAGGCCTTCCAATGTCACATTTCCATACAAACTTGTGATGCAATAATCCACCTCGCTCCTCGTCACCAAGGTCATCCTCTCAGACGTGGTCACTCTTATGGCCGAATGTCCTAAACATATCAAGGCAGCATCCAAATGTGTAATGTGATCATTTTACTGGTAGGAACCTCCTGGTTACACCAGCCCACAGGGGATTGTGTCCTTCCGTACGTCGTGCATCCAAAAATGGGAGGGGTGGGGCTGGGTGGGGAGGGGCTGGTCACCCCGTGGTGCCCTTATAAAACTCACCGTTTAACCTCACAGGCTTGTGCCCGCCCGGACAGTCGGGCATATTTGCGGAATACACGACGCCGCCGTTGACCCTGGCCATTGACCAAGCAACCCAACGTTCCTACCAGCTCCCTCCGCAGGAATGTTTATTCTGACGGTGTTGTACATGGAAAGATAGGTGACAAGTAGGAATGTAACAATGCGGTTTCCCTTGCAATTCAATGGCTTGGCATGGGATCACAATTTTATTTAGAGAATGTGTTATTGCTGTACAGATATGCGTACAATTTCATTCATGTACCGAGACCCAACTTTAATAAAAACGATACCTTACCACCTGCCCTATTCACAATACTGCAGAACTATTTTTTGCAGAACTAATTACAGTAGTCAAAGTATACTTTTAAAAAGTGTGGTAAGCAGTCACAAACATCAGGTTCAATGCTGTTATCACGACTGGATGAGATCAAGCATATGTGTAACATTCAAAAGAAAGTTTATTTTTTTCCTGGAAACAAAATTAACTCGAAGCAGAGGTAAGGTGGAAAACATTGCAGTACTGTACGTTACAAAATTCAAAAACTTGTATAATATACACAGCAATGTTCTGTTGTCCGGACCATTTAAGTTAATGTGAGAATGTGTTATCAAGAGAACGTCAAGGCGAATTGCATCCCTTGGGAAAAAAGGTTATGGTATTATCCACGAACTTACTGATAAAGTATATTACAACAGTTCATATTCATCAGAGGCAATTACACTTTCCCATAGTACATGTTGTGAGATATTGCTGGCTGGTATTTTCTCCAGATCTCTAACATGAGCTTGGGGATACTGGACTCATAAATGGTAAAGTTTCAGTAAAATGCATTAATTTTTTGCCCTCAAACACAGGAATGTTATAACCAAATTTTAATTTAGAACCTCAGCAGAAATTACCCCATGATGATACAATTTGCTAGGGAAACGAATTTGTGATCAGGCATTATTATAGCACACTTTTCAAACAAAACTGTTCATATTTTACCTTGCATTATTTAGCTTAATTTCTTAAGACCAACATAGCAGACAAAACACAAACGTGTATCCATTACGGGCTGAAAAGGTGGAAAAATCTATTCATATTTGTGAGACCAGGTATGATAAAAAGATAAAGTTAAACATTGTCTACTAGCTGCATAAGCCATACAGCAGATGGTGCTCAAACAAAAAATTTTGTACATGAAACAAAGCCTAAAATGCAAACCTCAATGATTTTATTTGAATAAAAACGATCACAATCCACTCATAGCTAACAGCTAACAAAAGTACATATATGTATCTTGATGGTAGCAAATAATGCATGTTTCTTACTCTATTTTATTATAGTAATGTTTTATTCTCAACTGGCTTTTTCAAATGTCATTTGCTATAAGATTACCATTTCTTACAAGGCTCACGTGTGAAGCTAATGGAAAACAAAAGTATAAATTGTGTGTTCATAAACACACTGCAGCAATACTGCTACTGGGAAAAAGAATACAACATAACCGAATGTATACATCTGCAGGCCCAAAAGCATGCAGACATCTACAACATCGCTCTTTCACAATCATCACACAACACACGCGCCGCTTGTGGATTTTAAATTTTTATGTTAAAAGCAGTAGGCCGGAACGTGTTGGCTTTTGAGCTTGTGGACTTGAACAGTGCCCACTGGATGACGTCTGGGTCGAGCTCGGTAGTAGATGCTGCACGCTTGCTCTCCTGGCGCCAGGCAGTCTGCTGCATGTAGCTTGCGGTGGAAGGACCGTCACTCAACCGTCTGACAGCACAATGCGCGCGCGCACACACACACTATAGCTGTACTTTCTGAAGGAGAGGAAACATTACCGCAACTTTATATAATACAGCCCTTGGCCAAATGAGGCCTTACCATTTACAGACGGCCTACAAAAATGTATCTATTGCGAAACACCTTAGTCACACTAATCAGGTAAGAGGGGCTCAATTTTGACCTGATAACAGTTATTAATTGTATCATTCAGGCAACTTTAGTCACTATTACTTGGGTATCTACACTGTCAACAGGCATATTATTTTTGCACTATTATTGGTTAATGCTGAGGTGTGTTAATGTTTGGCTTACTCAATATAAAAATGGTGCATTACCCCAGCTCGTAACGCAGGTGGGTGCAACACCACCTACTCTACCTTATGGGCAGTGGTAGGAGTGTCACGAGTAAATCAATATTACGCGGTGTGCTGGAGAGTAAGCCCACAATATTTATGAGTACGACATTTCGCTGGCCAAAACAACCAGCTTCCAAGAATTATGAAGTTGTCAACCTATATCTGTCTTAAATAGAGCAAAGGTGATGTAATCACTATGAGCCTATCAAGTGTAAAAAACATTTATATGTAGTCATATAAATTACAATGGATTTTTTCATCTGAGAATATGCGGTACCTATTAATGGCTGGGTGAGTCACAATTCGTTACCGTACAATTGTGTTAATCTTACACAATCAAACGCATCATACCTTTATTTTGAATATTGGTCATCAAAGCCTACCTGTTAAATGAATATTACATGGCCTATATTGACAGTGTTGGTGTTAATCACATTATAGTTAATTCCTCTAGTATAAATTGTACATATATGCAAGAAATAAACGGGGACAGTTCCCAGAAAAAATCGCAAGGAATAGTACGTAAACAGCTCCCGTTAGACCACCTTAGATTTAGCTGAGGACACAACTCTCAATCGTTGATAATTGAATCTGATTAAAACACAAATGCACGACTTTTCATTACCTTCTCAAGATTATTTTTGCTTAATATGGTCTATAGAAATACACTTGGGAATTCTGGTCAAATAATGTAACATTTTAATGGTATCAACACAATATTTCATAAATGTTTAATACTCCGCAATCTCAGAGCTCCAATTCAAAGAGTTTATGAGGCCACTGCTTGATATAAGAAATTGGGTAAGGGAGAAAATGGAAGAGAATTTGGGAGGCCATTAGCCAGAAGTGGAGAAACAAAAACTAGAGCTATTGCATGGTTATTAGCAAGGCAAGCTTACTTGAGAGCAGAGTTTGGTTGCTGATCATGTTTGCTCAAGTGAAGTTGGCATTTCATAGGCTGACCTGTAAAATACAAACAGAATACATTATATAATGAGCACTTTAAACAAGCATGATGACTTTGTTAGAAAGCTACTGAATAATATAAGATGCTATTTTCATGAACAAAGTCTTTTTTACAAGTACAGTAGAAACTAAAAATCAACATTGTAATTGTTAAAGTACATGGATTTAAAAAAATGTCAATGAATAGTGCAACAATACTTAATTGTCAGTCTTTATTACATTGATTAAATGGCTTTGCAGTTCTATTGTACAGCTCTTATCAATGGTGTTCGGCTTGTATTGCATCTTGTACAGAATGATGTTCAACATTTCGCTCCACATTCTGTGTGCTTCATTAGGAACCGCAAGCGAGTCTATTTAGTTCAGTTCCTTAAGTTCCCAATACATGGAGTGAAACGTCGGACATCATGCTGATACCAGATGCAGTACGATCTGAAAACCACCTGGAGAGCTAAAATAAATAATGGTAATGGGCCTGCGAATGTAATCTGGCTTACCATCCAGATAGCGATTGTTGTATTTTTCATAGGCTGTAATGGCATCATCTTTCCGCACGTATACAACCTCCGCAATGCCAACCTGGACCAGGCGGGCGCGCTTGAGTGCTCCATAAGCACTAAACAGCTCCTAAAAATACAACAAAAATTCCACACTCTTACTTTTAAATCTTCAATGTGGCCAAAATTGTGCTATCAGTATCATTTCATGAGATTAAGAATCGGATTGAAAATTTCATAGAAAAAGTGTAACCCTTTGTGTTCGAGGATGGCCCATTGAAAGGAGTTACAGCAATACTTATTACATACAGTGACGGCCCAAACAACAGGGGGCATCACTTTCCCATCCACCCTGCTACAGAGAAAAGTTAATCAAATGACAGTCACATGGAGCTGGAATTTAACCACATTCAGTGCAGATGCCAAATTAATGTGATGGGGTTTTTGTGTGTTAGTTGTTGGTGACCGAGCCGAGACCATTACAGCACTAGACTTGAAGACCTGGTTTCATTGCGATAAGCTTTCAGGATTCATCCCAGGGTATAAGTCGCGTCAGCTCGGCACTAAACTCTTAGGCCACTTTGCTCACCTCAATTCCACACTTATTTAAAATACCAGCATACATGAAACAGTCGCATGTTTTTCTAAGAACCAAAATCAGGTCAAAATACAATCAAAGCAGCAAATATCCACACATGCGACACATTTTTCCAAAGAAATTACAGTAGACTCGATTATCCGTGTGCGGTTTATCCCATTTGCGGATTAACCGCGCACCTGATATTTGTACATAAATTAATAACTCATTGATTTTCCCTTAAGCCCAAATTTATAATATAAAAACTGCTAAACATTGCTATTCCTGAAAATGTTAATTACAAGTCACGTGCTGAAACCAAAAAAAATGTGCTCTGGTTAATCCGAAATCCACGTGATTGCTTCTACAATACAGACGCTGCATATCTTTACATCAATTGTGGTGGGAATTTGATTGAAGTGGTTCTGCTGCCATCCACTTGTAGTGGGCAGTCTTCTGCGTGGGAGCAGGAAAGTGTCCACAGAGCACACTCATCGCTCAGCCGATTATTTACGACAAATGTTTTTGTTCATTAACAAACATTTTCTGAACCGAAACATAATTTATACCTATATTAGTGGCTTTTGGCATAGAAATCCACAGAAAAGGGATATTTTTGGATCATCTGTGATTTTGAATAATCCGCGGCCGTCCTCCCCGTCATTAACGTGGATAATCGAGTCTACTGCCTTTAATAAGGACCACATCAGAGCCCATTAAGACAAAAGTCTTTTTGTAAGAAGAATCTTGAAGGTACAAAGAAATATCGAACAAGGTCCTTCAATCCTTGCTAAAACTAAACAAACATGTTTTTAAAGTTGTAACTTTAAAATTAAAATTTCAGACGGTAATTTTCAAGGTGAACCATGTTAAAAGCTAATTTACAATGAAATATACGTACAACAATGTCTTCCTCGGATACTTCAGGATGGAGGTTCTCCACTGTTAGCTTGACCCCTTCCAGTGGGCTTGGACCTGTGCTGGAAGCAGCTTTCTGAAGAAAAAAAATGCTTTGGGTCATGTTTCTATATATATATGTAAATACAAACTCTTGCTGGTCAATACTGCACATTCAAATATCAGCAGCTTAACCTTTTTTCAAACCTCAATTTCCTACCGGAATGGTCTGTGGCTTGGGGGTGAACATCTCATTACGAAGATCCATCTGACGTGAAGGCCGAGATGGGGGTGTAGGGGCAGATCGTGGTGGGGCTGGAGGAGTGTAGTAAGACTGGTTTGGCACAACCTTTGTCCATCCTTTCAACCCCTAACAAAGCAAATACAGTTGTTTAACATCTACATTTCAGAAAAAACGAAGCTTGTGGTCACTGTACATATTTCATAAGATGCTATCATATAAAATATTTAACGTAAATGTACTTACTTCATCAGCAGCCCTTTTATTAATTGCTGCCATTTTCATGTTAGGATCTGTATAGGCTTCATCTTCCATATTATATTCATTCTGAAATATACAAAAGAGAGTATTATCTATTATTATAAATATACCCACCATTTTTCAACTGGTAATTGCTTTCTTCTTACACAAGAGAAACTAAACATGTGGAAATAAAACAAAATTACAAATTTATTTTAAGGTCTTTACCTGCGGTGGTTCACTCTGCATTGGGCGGTTTACGTTCATTCCAATGGTCCGTGTTAGCCCAATTTTTGTAGTGGTCATTCCAGGTCGAGGTGCAGATCCTTGTCCAGACATCATTGTGGGTTTGGCCAAGTATTCTTGTCCAGTATTAGCACCTGGTCTTGATGTGTAACCCTGTCCAGACGTGACTACAGGTTTATCCAGGTATTGCTGTCCAGGCATGTATAAATTCTTATAATGCATTGCTGGTTCTGACATATAACCTTGTCCTGATGTAGGCCCAGGACCAGACATATATCCTGGTCTAGGCGGGACACCTGTGGAAGCCTGCTGTCCAGTCTGAGGTTTTATCCCTGGTCCAGATTTCTGAAAAATGGAAAACATGCATCGTTTGTAACCTCTGTACATTTTCAAAGCTTTTAAATATATCTATGTTAATGGTACAATTATTAGGTTATATTTAATTTTAAATACAGTATTTAGTAAACAATGGGAGTTAACTATGCACTATATTTGTTTTATGTCTCAAATTTACACCTTTAATGCTTCTCACTCACACCAAAAGCATGCAGATATATCAATACAAGACTATACACCAAATCTAGAGTATATTCTGATAGCATATTCATTATAGGAAGGGTCCCGTTAAAAGTTAAGGATAGATTACAATTAACAATGTTTTATATGATTCATTGTCAGAAAATTCACCCACATGCTAATTTCTCACAAACTCACCATAATGGTCTTGCTGAGGCCCAACCCATGGCGGAAGACCGGTGCAGCTCCTTGAGTAAACTGCGGCGTGACGGCAGCAAAATTTTGAGCGGGCGCAGCGACTCCATTGCGACTGCCGCTCAGTTTGAGGCGGGCATCTGCCATCCTGTTATCAACCCTTGCGGGTGCGCTTCCCACCACCGGCCCTGCCACAGGCCCACCCAGACCTCTGCGGGCACTCAACAGCTTCTGCCGTGCATCCATCACCCGTTGCGTGGGCGGCTTGTTTGTCAGCTTCGCCCGTGCGTCAACAATCTTTGCTGATCCCAGCCTCTCGCGAGCATCCCGCACCAGCAGTGGTTGTGGCCGTACATCGCTCGTGCCCAGCCTGGCCCGGGCGTCGAAGGGGCGAGACAACAAAGGCCACACCCCGGGTGGGCCCTGGTTGACGCGCCCGCTGTATGGTGCAGGGACAGTGTCACCCAGTCTGGCCCTCAGGTTAACATTTGTGGGTCGGGGCCCAGTTCTGCAAAGGCAAAAGGCAGAAGTACAGAAGTGAGCAGCAGGGTGGTGCAGTGGTAACAGCAAAAAAGGGCCTGGACATTGTATGGTGTCTTGTTATGCATGGGTTTCCTCCCATAGCAAAACAAAACATACAATGTAACTGCTATTAGCCAAACATCTCAATGATGAAAATCACCTGCTAGTTACATAACCCCATCCTGCAAAAACTTGGCAGAATCCTCCTGAAAGAGGTGAAGATTTCATAGATAACCACGTATAATAATTTAGTCAATGTATGGGCATAACATGTGTATTTTGGGGTAATTATTTTAATAATATAGACAACTAAGCATGATAAATCCACAACTGTACAAAGGATTTTCAGCCATGCGATGCAACAATTCATTTGACACATTAACTGATCTCGTTGCTACATCTAAGCAGTAGACGTCCTCTCTGGCATGGTCTCTCCTTTGACAAGCAACCATCATCCATTCCTTCCAAAGACCTGGCCTGCCCAAGCTCACTTACTTTTAAGTCAACACGTCTCTAATTAAATCTTGACTTAAAGCTTTCGTGACTGCAGGAATTCATACTCTTGGGTCTTTTGGTAAAGTCACGTAGTTACGTGACTTATCTACGTGCCTTTACCGAAAGAATACGTCTCCAATTTGCGCATGTTCTCCGATCCACGTGTTCCATCGATAAGTGTAACCCCAACCATGCACTTTTTATAGATGCTTATGAATACATTTTGAAACAGCATAATACCTGCAATAACATATGGATCTAAAACATTGGACTTTGGCAACATAGAACTAAGAGATGAAACGGCACTGTGTATGTCCAATATGGTATACAGTTTAACACGTTGGCTCTCGCGACCAATATCATCCATAATATCGATTTTTTTGGGGGGGGATAGCGTAAATATAAATCTGTCGCTAAACCCGCCACCACCCCACACAGTCAATCAGTAAAGGTTTGTCACGTAAACAGAACATGCCTTTACTAGTACAGCACACCGGTGGATGGTATACAGTACATTGCTCAGTAGAGCAGGACTGCACCGTACATTTGTAAATTAACTTTTCAATTTTAATATATTCCAGTGAAGATGATTCCACCGATTAAGGCCTCCCCACGCCGTGTCGGTAATGGGATACTCAAGCACGACTTATCAGTGGGGGATGAAGAGAGAAGATACCTGTGGTGGGGGGGAGGGGGGAGTCTGGGCTCATAGCGCGCACCGCCTCAGTACGCGCAATTTGAATTAAAACAAAAAACAACCTCATTCCAATGCAAGAAAGTTGTCTTTTATTAGAAACTCGGCGAGCCTCACCGGATGAACAACTGACAATGCGATCATTAGCGATGTATCGGCAAACTACACTCGTCAACATTCTTTAACCCCAACACAACCATGTTTAACACGTAAGCTTTCGCGACCAATATCATGCATGACACATTAATTTCTTTGTTGTTGTTGGGTTACATCGCGTAAATAGAAACCCCCTGCAGCGCTAAGACAAATAACTCGGGTGGCTCATTTGCGCGGCCTAGGCGTGTGGGCTTCGCGCCCGAGCGGTGTAACAGGAGCGGCGGCGCTGCACAATCGCGGCCTACCCCCTGCCCACGCGCGGTCGTCGCTTTCGGCCCCGCGGTGGCCTCTAGTCGCGATTTGATCACACACAGAGAGAGAGAGCCGTGGTCACGGCGCGAGCGAGCGAGAGAGAATCTCCCCACCTGCCCTTCACTTGGATGCCGCGCTTCCTGATGATCTCGTCCAGCGACAGGTCGGCCATCTCGGATGCTCGCCCAGCACCACGCAGGGCATGCCGGGGGCGCCGGAGGTGACGTAGTGGGAGGAGAGGGGTGTGGCTCGCGCACCCCTCCCTCGCCTTTCATTCCTTACCCCCTCCTTCTCCCTACCCCCCCCCCTACTTCCCCCCCTACTTCCCCCCCCTACCTCCCCCCCTCCCCCCTACTTCCCCCCCTCCCCCCTACTTCCCCCCCTCCCCCCTACTTCCCCCTCCCCCTACTTCCCCCCCTCCCCCCCTACTTCCCCCCCTACTTCCCCCTCCCCCTACTTCCCCCCCTCCCCCCCTACTTCCCCCCCTCCCCCCCCTACTTCCCCCCCTCCCCCCCTACTTCCCACCCTCCCCCCTACTTCCCCCTCCCCCTACTCCCCCCCCTCCCCCCCTACTTCCCCCTCCCCCCCCCTACTTCCCCCCTCCTCCCCCTACTTTCCCACCTCCCCCCCCTACTTCCCCCCTCCCCCCCTACTTCTCCCCCTCCCCCCCTACTTCCCCCCCTCCCCCCCCTACTTCCCCTCCTCCCCCCCCTACTTTCCCCTCCCCCTACTTCCCCCCCTCCCCCCCTACTTCCCCCTCCCCCCCCCCTACTTCCCCCCTCCCCCCCCTACTTCCCCCCCCTACTTCCCCCCCTCCCCCCCTACTTCCCCCCCTACTCCCCCCCCCCTTACCCATTCCCCCTCTTCTTCCCCCCCCTTCTTCACCCCTCCTTCCCCACCCCTAGTTTCCCCCCCCCCCCTTCTTCACCCTCTCTTCTTCCTCCCCCCTAGTTCCCCCCCCCCCTCCTTCCCCACCCCATCTCCCCCCCCCCCCTCCTGCATATTACCAGCATAGATGAATTAACACAAATAACATACATTTAAATAGGTTATGGGCGAATTATGGTACAAAGTCCAAAGAAATGTCAAAGATTGTCGGGCAGTTGCAGAACATGCGTGCCAGCAAGGACGTTCTATTGATTGTGATAATGTTTTGCGTAAAAACTAATTAACTGGCCAAGAAAGTTTAAAATCAAGATTCAAATCAAGACTAATTAGAAAATCTATTGAAATTTAGAGATATAACAAAAAGTAATACACCATTTAGTTACGTACGTGTTTCATTCACTAGCTTGTTAGCACGTCTTAAGACGGAAGCTGTAGTATTAAAGATGTAAATTAACGTTTTATTGTGTGATTGTTGAGTAAACAAATTTTCGTTTCGGCTCCACCTTCTTCATGTGGAATGACGTCACGCGTTCATGATTATTAATGAGGGGGGGGGGGTCCATGTGGAGGACCCCACCTCTTCATGATAATTAATGAGGGGGGCTGGTCGATATGGAGTGACGTCACGCGCGTTACACACAGACATTCTTGGCTCATTATATTAGTAAATTATATGTTGGTTAACTGTGACTAACTCAACCGGTAACAGGTAACCCATTGCAATGTATATGACTACATTAACTCCCCTCTAGTCATCGCACCTGATCGGCTCACAATGATTGCATTCACTTTTGCTTCTCTATTTAAGCCCGAAACAGGAAGACTTGCTCACAATTCTTGAAAATCGCCTGATGAAGCTGGTTGTAATCACCAGTGAAACGTCACATTAATATTGTACAGTGAGGGAAAATAGTATTTGATCCCCTGCTGATTTTGTACGTTTGCCCACTGACAAAGAAATGATCAGTCTATAATTTTAATGGTAGGTTTATTTGAACAGTGAGAGGCACAATAACAACAAAAAAATCCAGAAAAACGCATGTCAAAAATGTTATAAATTGATTTACATTTTAATGAGGGAAATAAATATTTGATCCCTCTGCAAAACATGACTTAGTATTTGGTGGCAAAACCCTTGTTGACAATCACAGAGGTCAGACGTTTCTTGTAGTTGGCCACCAGATTTGCACACATCTCAGGAGGGATTTTGTTCCACTCCTGTTTGCAAATCTTCTCCAAGTCAAGGTTTCGAGGCTGACGTTTGGCAACTCGAACCTTCAGCTCCCTCCACAGATTTTCTATGGGATTAAGGTCTGGAGACTGGCTAGGCCACTCCAGGACCTTAATGTGCTTCTTCTTGAGCCACTCCTTTGTTGCCTTGGCCGTGTGTTTTGGGTCATTGTCATGCTGGAATACCCATCCACGACCCATTTTCAATGCCCTGGCTGAGGGAAGGAGGTTCTCACCCAAAATTTGACGGTACATGGCCCCGTCCATCATCCCTTTGATGCGGTGAAGTTGGCCTGTCCCCTTAGCAAAAAATCACCCTCAAAGCATAATGTTTCCACCTCCATGTTTGACGGTGGGGATGGTGTTCTTGGGGTCATAGGCAGCATTCCTCCTCCTCCAAACACGGCGAGTTGAGTTGATGCCAAAAAGCTCCATTTTGGTCTCATCTGACCACAACACTTTCACCCAGTTGTCCTCTGAATCATTCAGATGTTCATTGGCAAACTTTAGACGGGCATGTATATGTGCTTTCTTGAGCAGGGGGACCTTGCGGGCGCTGCAGGATTTCAGCCCTTCACGGCATAGTGTTACCAATTGTTTTATTGGTGACTATGGTCCCAGCTGCCTTGAGATCATTGACAAGATCCTCCCGTGTAGTTCTGGGCTGATTCCTCACTATTCTCATGATCATTGCAACTCCACGAGGTGAGAGCTTGCATGGAGCCCCAGGCCGAGGGAGATTGACAGTTCTTTTGTGTGTCTTCCATTTGCGAATAATCGCATCAACTGTTGTCACCTTCTCATCAAGCTGCTTGGTAATGGTCTTGTAGCCCATTCCAGCCTTGTGTAGGTCTACAATCTTGTCCCTGACATCCTTGGAGAGCTCTTTGGTCTTGGCCATGGTGGAGAGTTTGGAATCTGATTGATTGATTGCTTCTGTGGACAGGTGTCTTTTATACAGGTAACAAGCTGAGATTAGAAGCACTCCCTTTAAGAGTGTGCTCCTAATCTCAGCTCGTTACCTGTATAAAAGACACCTGGGAGCCAGAAATCTTTCCGATTGAGAGGGGGTCAAATACTTATTTCCCTCATTAAAATGCAAATCAATTTATAACATTTTTGACATGCGTTTTTTCTGGATTTTTTTGTTATTCTGTCTCTTACTATTCAAATAAACCTACCATTAAAATTATAGACTGATCATTTCTTTGTCAGTGGGCAAACGTGCAAAATCAGCAGGGGATCAAATATTTTTTCCCTCACTGCAAATGTTGTTGGTTTACTCTCCAACACATTGGTCTTCTGTCGTAACTAATTTGCACGTTTTGTTTACGTGACAAACCTTACTAATTGGCTGTGTCGGGTGGTGGGTTCACGACACATTGATATTTACGCAATCTAATCCAAAACACCTTTATTACGTATAATATTGGTCGCGAAAACCTACGCGTTAAACTAAGTGCAGTGAGCGCTACACGCTACACGAACCATCGAGTTTTTTTATTGTTTTTTGTAACTTTCTGACCCAACCTACTGGACATCTGTAAAAAAATAAAGTTATAGCTCATCGGATTCCTCCAGCATAAATAAAGATTCAGATGTTCTCGTCGTGGCCAGCAGACCTCGACATTGGCTTTTAGTTTCTGAAAATATTGCGGCAGGCAGAAGACCACGATGTGGAGACGAGAGCTCAACATAACCATCGGGTCCTGGCGGAGAATATGTCCCAAATATAGATAAGTAGACGCTGTCTCCTTCAAATGTTTGTCTCTTCGAGTGAATAAAATAAATATATATTTTTACACAACCGTCAGCCCCACGACAGTTCTGTGGAGTGCATCACTCCAGCAGCATTGATTCAAGCATAACAGTCCAGAGTCTTGCTTCTAATTTACTGAATCAATGCTGCAGTGTCAGTCATTGGGGGGCTATACTTCAACACACTTGTTGGTGAAGGGGAGTGGTTCTGATATCACTTGCCAGTGATGTGAGCTTAAGGCTAGGTTTTGAACTCCGGTACGCTAACCCCTGCACCCTTGTGCAACTCGGTGGGAATCATGATGTTTCCTATTGCCCGCTTTCACACAAAAAATAGCAGAAAATATCTGAAACTAAACCATGAGTTGCTTTCACAATTTTTGTAATGACATGGCCCAACTGCGAACAAGTGCCACCTTTCCAAGAATCGAAATCTATCGACCGCTAGTGTTGTATCCACATGCAATTTCACATCTTGTGTTGGCATTACAGTATTAAATCTCCCAAAATGTGTTGTCTGTCGACTACATTTACTCCAGAACCGTATATGTAGTTGTTTTCCATAGGTGTTGATTTTCATCCACATTTTTTTAAATGCTAATTTTGAGATTGACTCTTCAGTGATTCAGCTGCTGGTCACCCGATTCACAAAAACGGAGGCACCATCAGGGCGACCACCACTCTGCTGCTCGTGGCACAATCATCTGGCTCGACCAGCCGAATGTTAAATGATGGTTGTTGTTCTCAATGAACATGAGGAATTTAAATAATATGTAGGAGTTATGGATAGTACGTGAACGTGTTTCATTTGCACACAGAGGAGTGCCTCGACAAGCACAAGTGAAGGGAGGAGAGTGTGGTGCAAGAGAGTGGCCGCGCGTGAAGGAGACTGCTTGAAGAGCCCTTCTTGTTAGCCCACTCTTCTGTTCGTGTGCCGCCCCATCACCGTCGAACAGAGCTTCTTTCAATCCAAAAGCCCCACCTAAGTGGCAGCCGTGAACTGGCATAGCCTCACACATGGCTGGTCCACTGCACAAATAGCCCCAAAAAAACCGCACACACGCATAGGGGAGTGTCGATGGCCACGATCTGTGTACAGTAATAGCCTCGATGACTTTCAGATGTGAGAGTGGAACGCGAGGGGTGGTGCTCCAGCCACTTGATGACGGCTACACCTCAAGGGCTCTCGCCTCCCTTAAACAACAGGAACTCAAATCGCAGTCACAATTGAGTGTATCAATAAGCAGCGCCGCATTGAGCCTCCTGGATACAATTGAAAGGTTACTATATATGTGTGTGTCTGTGGATGTTGTATTTATTGAGGAAATATTGTTACGTTATCGAAATGTGATTTTTGTACACGGCGTCTATCTTAATGGCTTAGGCTAATTTACAACTCTTATTTGCTTTCACCTTCGAGAAAAGCTTGTTGTGAATGTCTTTAGTCAGTTTGATAAGTGTGTGATTTATTTTCATAACCGTATTCTAGAAGATTACCGCAAGAAGTGTTTTTGAATTTTATTGCATTTCGTTTTTGCCAATATCAGAATCCGGATGACTTTGTTTTGAACTCCCTGCCTATGCCTAGAGTGGCATAGGCAGTCTGTGGTTGGGCATGGCTTACTGCTTAGCCCTTATGGGGGAGAAAGTTAGACCTCACTAAAAGGCGTGATTGAAAATCTGTTAGATTAAAGATTGAGCAGCATTGATCAGCGAAGATAAACAATTTATTGAATGTGTGTTTTTTTACATATATTGCTTTAAAGAACCGAAGTATTAACATAACACATAAAAAAGGTAAATCCACAGCCTGAAATATTTTGTTCGGTTCACTTCTAGCAGAAGAGCCTTCACTCGGGGGGAGCTCAAGAAAACCCCAAAGGAATTTGGCCTACTCTTCCACGCTATGAATATGATACGTCCTTCTAAAAATCTACTGACCATGACACGCTTCCTCCTGCTCATCAGGTCATGTCAGAAGGCCGTGCTGATGCCTCGGACCTGTCGTCGGTCCCAGTCCTACGCCTGCCTGCGATCAGACTCAGCTCGACGCATCCCATCACGGAGTATTCAGCACTACAGAGGCATGCGGCTCCGCACGCCGGCGGCGGTGCATCCTCGGACGACGCCCTGGCAAGAAACCTGCAGGGCGAGGCGTGGCAGCTCCGCTCGGAGGTGGTGCACGGCCTGAGGGCAGAAGTGGCCCAGCTGCAGAGCGACTTTAGGCAGCTGCGCTCGGAGACCGTGGAGAGGCTGGTGGCTGAGCAGGCGGCCCGAGTCGCCTTGATGGACTCGGTGCGTGCGGGCGGAGACGCGGTGGCGGGCATCGTGTCCCGTCTGCAGCGTGCCGAGGGGACGCTGCACGAGGAGAAGCTGGCTTTCGGCACCCTCGCCACTCGCACTAAGCAGCTGGAGCAGAGCGTGGTGCAGGCATGCAGGGCCCAGCTCGATCAAAGGTAGTTAAAGTTGCCACCTGTGCTGGGCTTTCCTCCATCTGTTTGTTTCATCATCATTATCATCACCACGAGCAATGGGGTAGATACGCTGTCATTTGTTTCCACTTGTCTGTCTCGTGCCAAATTTTCATCCTAATTGTGCTGTCCTCATCAGGTCATGAGGCGGAGTTTCCATTCGGATTCCAGAGTTTCATCTGAGATACTTTCAAATAACTTCTACGTTGGAAGTTAATAATTGTGCGATGAAAAAACTGCTATCTGCCATCTCATTACTATTCTTCTCTTCTGTCAATCATCAAGAGTCGGTCGATCATGAGGCTGGATGAAATGTCTCCACTTTTCCGGCAATAGCTTCATGCAGTCCCACAAAACGTCCCCTTTTAACGTCGTCAATCGATCTTTCATTGCTGTCGGCCTCTTCATTCTACCCTGTACCGTAGGGGAAAGTGGAATTCCCAGCACTGTCTCAGTGCCACCTATGGAGATAAGCAAACCGTACCTTTAAAACGAAACTATTTAAATGTTACCAGGTAAGGTCCACTGAGCTACATAGCTCTTTTTCAGAGGCGACCTGGCCACAAATGATAGCTCAACGAAGTGGCTGATCACGTGGGAAATTTATAGCAGCCAAATACTCTAAACGCATGTTTCTAAATGTGGAAAGGAAAACTGGAGGGAAAAAAATCCACGCGACCACGGGGAGGGCATGCAAACTCCAGACATACAGGCGTCATGCTCGGGATCGAATCCACACCCTCCTTTAAACCAGTAGAATGAAATAAGGGGCCGTCCATAAATGACGTCACGCACCTAGGGGGAGGGGGTCAGACATTTGTGACGATGTGTGACGAGGGGGGGGGGGGTTGAGGAATATGACGTCACATCAAAATGCGCAACTTTAAATAAATATAGACAACACGTTCTACTTAATTAAAGACTTTTTAATAAATGTTTTCTCCTACAACATCAGAGTGCAGCGCCACATTAAATACGCACTACAATGACAATAGTTTAAAGCGATTTGAAACATATTCTTGGTTATTTCGGTAAAGTCACAATAAAATTCTCACTAGAAGGGAAACAATAAAATAATAAATATATAAAACAATAACATATTTTTATTATTTTATTGTTTCCCTTCTAGTGAGAATTTTATTGTTTTATATTTTTATTATTTTATTGTTTCCCTTCTACGTGACTTTACCGAAAGAACCAAGAATATGAATCCCTGCAGTCACGAAAGCTTTAAATCGATTTGAAGCATGTTTTATATATTTTTGGGGGGGGGAGGCAGAGCTTTGTGACGTCATATTTTAGGGGGGGTCTGACTTTTTGTGACGCCGTGTGACGAAGGGGGGGGGGTCAATAAACGACCAAAATCGCGTGACGTCATTTATGGACGGCCCCCTAACACCTCGCCACTGCGGCGAGAGAGGGCAACTTTTGGACCGGTGCGTATCAATCAATGATCGTTATAATAATTTACAACAACAAACAAAAAAAATCGTTGCAAACGTTTACGTGCTCATTGTGCCGCGCAAAAGGCTGGAGGATATTCGCGAGGATGTGGGCGAGAGGCGTCGTGGGGAGGTGGACCTGAGGCGCTCCCTGGCGGAGCTGGCGCGCGAGTCCCGGCAGACGCGTGGCCACCTCGAGGATCAGGCGGCGGCGCTGCAGCTCCTCCACGCCGAGATGCGACAGCTCATCCGCAGGAGCGACGTCGAGGCCAGATCAGCTGTGAGCACCAACAGCAGCGGCAGTAGTACCATGACCACGGGGTGGTGGTGGTGGTGGGGCATAACTCAATTGTGTCACAGAGGTGGGGGGCATAACTCAATTGTGTCACAGAAGGAACCTTGCTGTCAACGAACGATGAGACGCGGTGTACATTAGGGATGAGTTTTGGATTTTGAAATCTTCTGATGTTAGAGAGAGAAAATGTTAAAGACGAGTTTGGATCTCTTTTTAACATTGATTAATTAATTAATTAAAGTGTCTTCGTGCGAACAAATGTGGCGTCCTCCCCCCAATTCTACGTGACCCCACTTTTGGAGAGAAGAGCGAGAGCGTAGAATTACAGGACAACAATGGATTTTACTTCACAGCTCTCTACTCCCCACTACGTAGCCCCGTAACCTTTAACAACCGGTTATACATGGTGGTCACCCATCCAAACACTGTCTAGGCTCATGCCTGATTCGTCTACGAGATCTGAAGAGATGGGTTAATTATATACCCAGGAAAATATTTGAATCTCCAGATTTTTTTGGAGTGCGTTTGTATGTAATGTATGTATTACAGGATACTGGCATTATTTGATTTGTAAAGATCTGTTTGAACATAGTAACACCTGTATGATTGATGGAAAGGGTAACGCCTATTCTTTTTTAATCATCTTGATACTGGCAAAAGGGGCTCGTAGAATTAATAAGGGATATAATTTAAAAACCATCGTAAATGTGTTGTACTCAGAGATAACCAAAGCTTGAAAATTTATAATTTTGTACCCCTAAAAGGAAAAATGTGGATACATTGACATTGCTTGGACTGATCCAGTCTTTTAAATGTAAATGAAAGCTTCAATGCTCCTTACCGATGATCATACATGGAACCATTTAGCGCCAATCCTCAAGTCCATACATTGACTTTCCTTTCTTGGCCTCAGAACAACTTGCGGCATCTCTCATCTCGATTGATTTCTTTTGGTTGCAATTTCTACGTAATATTAAAACCAATAACTAAACCTTCTCTAAATGCACCTGCTTTACTTCAGGTGGAGACGTTGCAGAGAATAAGTGGAGAAAGGCACGTGACGGAGTACTCCAGCAATCATTTGAAAAGCATGCTTGAGCACAGGTACAAACGTGCAGCATTAATTGCTGCTCGAAAACGAATTCTATTAAGTTCATTACTTTGACAATAAAATTGATTACATCTTCGTTACGATTAAAAAGCAGATTCCAACACGAATTTGTCATTTGCTTCCCGATGCTACAGACTAGCAGACCGACTGGCATTAACCCACACCAGTCTTAGCCACGTTATTTTGAGTAAATCTATGATGGATTTAATGGGTTGGTATATTGCGTGCCGTAAAACATTTCGTGAATGTAGATTTTAAAACAATATATTTGGTGTGATTGGTGTGTAATACACAAGGTTAACCATCATTTTCTGCATGATTATTATTTGTTTCTTATTTTTCGTAGGTTTTCTGATATCCACAATGCATTGCTAGATATTCGAAACAAGCAGGCAATGGTGGAATCTGAAAAAAGAAGTCTGATTCAGACTATGGAGGCAAGGTAAGTATCGATATACACACATATATACGTGTATATAGCTCAAACTTGATATTACAGACGTAATGGTGCAATGATTAGTTGGTTGATATAGATATTGAACCTACATTTTGCTGTATATACTTCGAATCAAGCGTGTAGGACCTGACTGTTGAATTCGTATGCCTTGTATGTAACAGATTTACATGCCAACTGCTGTCACTAGAGGCTGCTACAGTCATCACAATATACCAAAAAAGATTCTTGAATACAACCTCTGACCCAAAATCTTTATAATTCATCAAATCGCAAGGGATACACATTACATGAAACTTTATATACATAAATATCCACTTTTAGTTATTAATTCTGACCGCTGCTAAGGGCATTTGAGTACTTTCAAAGTTGTCATTCCATGTATTTTGCACCGAATCACAGCATTTCAACAAGACTTCTTCCACTGAATAACTGAGGTAACCTTCCATTTCTCTTCAATGTTCACGTGGATGATGATTTAATGATTGTACCATGTCTCTAATTTGTCTTTGGGATAGCACTGAAACTCTAGTACTGCACAAAACTCTTCACAATTGAATACCATATTATTCCAAGTTATAACCAGTGACTTGAACACATGAGAACAACATTGCCGAGATACATTGTATCCCCATTTGTGACAAAACATATTAGCGGTTTGCCAATCGTCCCTAAATTTTCTGTCAATAGTTTCTGGTAAAATCAAAGCATTAAGTACAACATCAGCAGCGACCATTTAGATGGATACAGCGTCTAAATCGGACCGCATCTCAAGACGCTGCACAGAAACAGCATGCCAATGGTAATGTCTCTGCCATGGATATCTCTACCCATCACCAGGCTGAATGAACTGAGCACAGCCCAAGTGGAGCACGACCGCAGGCACGCGGAGACGCTACAGGCCCTGCGCGGACACATAGAGGAGCGACAGCAGGAGACGGAGGGACAGGGGGCGCTCATGCAGGTATTTGGTGTCGCATCAAATGCAACGTCGTGCTCCCCTACATCACACAATGATACGTTACGTTTTGTACAATGTTCTACTGCAACATCTAAATTGTTCTATTTGGCTGTTCAATTGTGTCCGACATTGTCCTATCTCGGAAGCCAAGCAGGGTTGACTTTGGATAGTGATTGGATGGGTGACCACCTTGCACAAAAGACAGGTGTAATGGGCTATACGTGAACATATTATACATATTTTAATACAAATATAATTTACAGCCCGTTGTCTTTCACTACTGGATGCAGATCTCCCTGTGCCATCTCAGTCATGGGGTTTCGACCATTCTTCACCGTGTTGGTTAGTGCATAGCGGTTGAGGAGGTACCTAGGACCAGCTCAAATATAATTTGCCACTGACATTAGATGTGGCCAGGAATACAACTCAGGTGGCTGGTTTCGTAGCGCAGTGCACTAATTACTGTACCAAAACTCTACCCCAAATTAATGCCCGCAAAACTATACCTCTTGGTTAAACTTCAAAGTGATTGCCTTAACTTTGAAGCGTTTACTATGTAGCCATGCAATGTACCTCTTTAAATGGAAATTTGTAGAATCTGGCCAGGGTTTCAGTTCGTGTGACATTATTTAAATGAATAGGCCGTACTGAATTGCAATGAATCTCAGCATGCATTTCTGATGCCAGAAGTATTAAAAAGTTGTATTATTTTTGTAGGTCACGGTTGTTGGGCCTTGAGGGCTTACACTCCGGAGAATGTGGTGTAATATGGTGCTCTGTGTGGGTGTCAGGAGTGCTTTTATGTAAAGGTGCAAGAACAACACTTCAGTCATAGCTCTACTTCAGTGTGCAGCGGCAGAAGCCACGTAGTTTATTTTTTTTTACAAGATGAGTCCTCAGCTATTTGAATTATAACTGCATACAACTTTAAATATACAATTCGCACTTGACTGCAACATGAAAATGTGATTGAATTGTTTCATGTAACATTTCACACGTTTAACACATCACCAGAAATATAATTTTAGTTATTTTTTTATGAATCATTGGAATAATTTTAAAGTAATACTTTGAAGGATTTATGAAGGGAAAAAATCATAGCATTCTTTATTTTTCGTGTTAAACCTAGAATTATAATCTACCATATACTGTTAACCATTGGCATCCAAAGCACGCAACATGAACCTTAAAGTACGTTTGATGAATTCAGCATTGACAATGATCAATAGTCCATACAAATCTCAAATGAAAAAATAGCTGAGGGCATGTTCACATATGTTGTTGCATCAAATAATTTAACTTCAATCAATAACAGCACCCTCTAGCCTATGAGAGGTGTAAGTAATAAAAAAAAGTAACCATTAAATTAACCTGCTTTGGAACGCGCTTGTTTTGATTAAATCCGGCCTGCAAAGGTCAAAGTGGCGAAATGAAAGCCGCTTTGAAGGTCGAAGTGGCAATTAAAAGACGCCAGGAAGGTGGAAGCTATATCACGGTTCGCCATTCGCACTTGAATATTTTTTTTTTATTCCCACGCATCGTGATAACGCAGCTAACGAAGCGGGAAACAAATTAATTGGTGAATAGTGAAGGCGCGTGCCATTGGAGAGGGCGTTACATCAATACCTCATTCAACTTCATGCATTCTCAATGTATTCCTTATTCTACCTCTCAATGTATTGTAATAACAAGTACGAACCTCTTTGCGCTTCCTTGGGAACATTTCAGCTTTTGTTTCATTTTCTTTCGCAGTGTCCATGTTAGTGATCCATGAACCATAGAAGCTAATATGCACTGACTGCAAATTTCTTCTTTACCAAATACATTACTGGTATGTTGCTTTTCGTTATCAAGTTCACTTGTCAAAAGAATACTTCGGTTGTGTCCTTACAACCGATATCTTCAATTTGTTGGCACGGGAATAATCCAAAATGAAATGTTCACACGTCTCAGGGAAAGCTTTCAGAGATGGTGGACGAGGTGAGCGGGAAGATTGTTTCTAAGGAAATTAAGATGCGGGAGGAGGCTCTACAGAGGTTCCTGGCGATCGAGAAGGTAGCTATGCCAAAGTGCACAGCAAAACCCAACGCTGACAATCTCCGTAAATTATGAAGAAGAAACTTAACTCGACGAAACAGTTAATGCTGGCTGTAGAAATAAAACTAATAATTAATAAACAAAAATAGATTTGGAGCCAATAGGATTGGTCCTCCCATTGGGCCTTGTTGTACGATATCACCATCCCGCGTATATAATGCACACACACAGCCTTGTTTTAAATCAAATCAAGGGTCATAATTGTGGCCATATTCATTTAGACAGCAGCACAACAATGAGTTCCATCTTCTTTACAAATCATTAGTACAGTGAAGCTACTTTCGCCTACTGCTGCCTTGTGCCTCTGAGGCTTTAAGCCGTCCGTGATCACTGTGGAGACAATCTGGCACTACCTAAGGACGTCAATGAATGTGCACAACAAAGCAAAGGAGAAGTCAGACTGCAAAGTACATTATAAATCACTTGGTTTTTCATAGCTCAGATTACATAATCGAATTTAAAATGGCAGCTAAAATGAATTAACGTATTTTTGAGCTTATTAAATGCATAATACTGACGTAATTGTTGTGTCCAGCGCATGAGAGCTCTGGAATGTGGGCAGATGGCTTTTGAGAAAGGCCTTCGGCAAGACAACGAGAAGCGGCTGACGGCACTGCAGCGGCTACACCAGCAGGAGCTGACGGCTCTTCGTGATCTGCAGAAGGTACCAGCGACCGGCGCAATTTGATGCTAAATAAGGCAGAAAAAATGATGCACATGCGTGGCAAATGACAAGCTTTCCAATACGTATTTGCCCCCAGAAAAATCTGGTAATTAATTCGAGATAATAGCATTCCCTTCTGAGTCGCCAAATGATATGATCTCACAATTGGGTATCATGGAGAGACGAGGCACGCATGGCATTTGACGCTATTATTGCCTTGGCCGAAAAGTCTTAGCCATTACCACTGGGTTTTTATCGCCAAAATTTGGGTCTCCATTAATCATTTAGCGCAGTTTTTTTCATTGGAGGGTAATTCCATAATAGCAAGGCAACTTCATGCTAAAGTTTTGTTATTGGATCGTCTTTAGGAGAGCTATCGTGACCTTCCCTGTTACAGACGTACAGACACATACCCAGGTTGCGTGTTCTGGGCTGTCCGACACGACCTTGACGATTTTTTAATGAGAAAAGGCTTGAAAGGCATGGCAAAGTGTCCCTATTAGCAACACAATTCTTTACTTGCATTTCAGTTGTGATTAATCGTCTGTCCTCGAGTTATTGTGACCCGATGTTAGAGACAGATAAATGGACAGACAGACGGACAGAGCTAATGCATTAATGCATTCAACCTTCGTTGGAGAGAACTAAAAAGCATTGTTCAATTTGGAGCACTTATTATAAATACTCTGATAATAATATTTTCAATGGGTGGCACGGTCGTTAACGCACAGCGCTATGAACTCGAGAGCATGAGTATGATTCCCGGTTACGGCTAATATCAGTACAAGTGACATCTGAAGCAGTGCTGGGTCTACCCTTCAAAAACCCAAACAGGAGAGTGTGGTGAAGTATGGTCAAACACCCCCTATGGCTAACACAGCATGGGGAGGCATTCATTCATGAGTGCATTGACAAAGGACGAGGACACCCACTGCTGAGATTCCACAAATTGGTCTGCATTTTATCACCCCTGGAGAGATAATGACTTGAATGAACTCCTGTGACCTTCCAACTGTGAGATGATTATTCTGCCGCATCATGGAAAGCGACATTTACAGTATTGACGCTGTTGGCCTCCAGCAGTTTAATCTTGCATTACGAAATGTGTGCAAACCATAGTCGTGATCGTGAAAGTTAAACTGATCACGGCAGGCATTACAAATGGTAAAGTTTCTCTTCAAGCATAAACTCACTGAGTGGCAGAACGTTATATACAGCATGAACACATGGTGAATGTGACGGTAGCGCGCAACATTTTCTTCCAAAGAACAGCTTGTCTAAACCTTCCGAGTGCTGTGTGTGAGGTGGAGAGCAACAGCATAATGCAACAGTACCGCAAGATGGATGAAGACGTCGCACGACTCGCGAGCAACCTTGACCGAAGCAGACACGAGCTGAGAAAAGTCGTCAAGGCAGAGATAATGAAAAGGTATCGTTTGCAATGAGCCCTTTCTCTCTCTCTCTCTGACTCCACCCTCCAAAACATCGCAGGTGACCTCGAACATTGACATCTCTCGCGAAACGATTGCATCGTTTGCATGTAATCAGTGCTTCATTTCAGCCAACAAAAAGTTCAAGAACGCCTTTGCAGCATTCTAGCACGACACATCTATCCGTCATTATGGTCCTTTAAAAAAAAATGTTCATCAGAGTGTAGCAAAAAGAGGATGGAATGGTTACAATGGATAGGCGTAACTTGGACTCTGGCGGTCGTCATGATGGCGACCGCTTGTGTTGCGATCGAAACGTCGTAGTTTTTTGTTACTTTGTTATTTTCTTTGAACCTATCTACGTGACTTTACCGAAAGACCCAAAGAATATGAACTACAGGTGCTCTGTGATACCACCTAGTCAATATTGCACGTGCTAAATTAGCTCTTTATCCATCTGTGCATCATTTATGAATAGATGCTTAAACTAATACCTAAACCACAACAGGTATTGTAATTTATAATATATAATTATACCCAGCAAAATTATATATTATTTATTGTTTAATTAATGTTAAGCTCTCTGATATACTGTACCTTTACTCAATGTGGTTATTCAACTTTTAAAGCCTTATATCCTTATTCAGCTATTCAGAATCTTAAAATGAAGTGATGTCAGTTTTTGCTCCAGTAACTGTGAATTGTACTGTGCTTTCTTATTCTCTATGGTAGAGATTCTCAAGTTAAAGAGCTGCAGAAGAAAACCAATGAGTTGAAGGAACATCTTCAAGTTGCGATAACAGCCCTGCAGCAGGCGATAAGTGGGACCCAGCAGAGAATAGGCCAAGAGACAGAACGTGTAAGATGCAATGTATTCATAACCAGTTCATGAAGCCTGTCTTCACCAGGCAAACGTTTTGAACAAATATAATTAACCTGATATGATTTTTTTTAAAATCTGTGGTAAGACACTAACTACTCCAAAAGTTTGTATTTTTCCACAAAAAAAACACACAAAAATTGTTAACGACTTGATTCAACTTCTTATATTTAAAGACAGACCCATCGGAAACCACTGAATTTAAATATTCCGGGTTTTTTTGTTATTGGAAAGAACAAATATTCATGAACTTAATACTCTGTAAAGGGAAGCTCCTATCTTTTACCATTTTCGAGGTGTATTTTTTCGTTAAAAACCGCTTTAATCCGAAATGTCTCAAAAACAATAAAAGATAGAACAATGGTTCTCCCTTTAATTATATTTGTTGTTTAACGTGCTATCAAACGAAAAAAAGCACCACAATCTTATATTTAACGGTTTCTGAATGACACGCACAAACATGTTTATGGGGAACTTTCCTTCTGATCTATAACTGATCATCAATTATCACTCGATTTCTACACTTCTGATTGCATCTCTTGTATTTCTACATTGCTGATTGAATATCTTGTAACGCAGAGACACAATCTGTTCATGTGCAGGTAGGTGCTAGGTGGAATATTACGTCGTAGGATTGTGAGAGGCGGTGGCAGTTTGTGGAGGCCTTCATCGAGCAGTGCATTGACCGTGGCTAACGATGAAGCAATCATTATCAACACATTTCACATATTATTTTAACAGGATGACAACCTTATAAGTTGACCTCAATTATGTTTCGCTCAACTTTTATCCCATTCAAGTTCTGTTGTCCTATTCGTGGGTTCGCTTTGATAATAGCGCCCTCTGCAGACTAAACAGTGGGCGTGAAGGAGGGCGGAATATTTTATTTTACACCCATGTGGATGGCTCAAAAACAGTGAGCGTACACTTAACAATGATGTAAATCAGTCATTATAGGCTGTGCGCCCAAGCATGCCACTGCCAGTAGCCCTCCTTTCATATCAGGTGGTCACGTCGAGGTTGGTGAGCGAGCCAGTGTAACAGCTTCAGGTGTTGCTCGGTGAATATCTAAAATTTCGATTTAAAGCTTTCGTGACTGCAATGATTCATCTTCTTTGGTTCTTTCGGTAAAGTCACGTAGAATGAGAATAAAATAATAAATTGATAAAATAAAATAACACAATAATATTCTCACGACGTTTCGGCCACAACACAAGCGGCCTTCATCAGGTGAAGGGGGCGAGACTGTCTGGTAGGACAGCGCTGGAGTGAGTCAGCGCTGTCCTACCAGACAGTCTCGCCCCCTTCACCTGATGAAGGCCGCTTGTGTTGTGGCCGAAACGTCGTGAGAATATTATTGTGTTATTTTATTTTATCAATTTATTATTTTATTCTCATTCTACGTGACTTTACCGAAAGAACCAAAGAAGAGAAATATCTAAAATGTTGCCAGTATTTTGACAGGGTGGGCAGCGGTGTTACGCCGTCCATCGTTTGAAATCGGTGACTGCAGTCGCACTTGAAGGTCATTCTTAATCTTCCATCGGGATAGGAGCTGGCTGCCTCTGCCATGCAAATGTTCTGATGCGGTTCAATTACAGATCATTGTTTGCGCAGCAAAGCGGAACCCGGGAACCTTTTATGCGGCGTCGGCAAAAAGAGTACTTGTTAGGAACGCCAGCCTTGTCCCAGGTTGCTCTCCACTGAGCCTCTGGATTGAGTGAGGGCGTTTCAAGAGCTTGCGCTTAATTCTTAAGTGGATTGCTGTGCTTTAATCTTGACGTTTGGAGATTTCCAAAGGGTTAGCTACGATGTGGGTATAGACGTGGAGATGTTTGTGCATCTCTTACAATTCAGCAGACCATAAATAAAAATCACACATTATTGAAATCCAGAGGCTAAAAGCCTTGACTGTAATTTCATAGGTTCTCGTCGATTAGACTTGGATTGTGAAGCCGGTATAGGTTCACCTCTCATGAATCGCATGTATAATTGTGCACTCTGTAACTAAAAGGGTCCTAAAAAAACCATTTCGCACAACTATGGAGAGCCAGGTGGATATTATTATTATGATTTAAGATCAGGCAATGGTGACCGGAGATTGTACCCCGAGCCCCCACGTGCACAGCAGAACACGAGGGATGTCCCAAATTGAAATGTTGGGCCCTCTTCTGGACCAAGGAATTCAGCTGCGGTGCTGTGACGTGGAGGGTGTCCTCTGATCGCTATTGCAGCTGTTGTCGAGTCGCCCACGTCTCCGGAGGACAGAACACAACGCAGAGTACCTACTCATCGTCTCCGAACTTAATTATATTTTTTATTTCTGTTGTCTGTTTAGCCGACCCCCCCCCCCCCTCCCGAAAGGATTCACGACGGGAGGAGATGGGACGGGGCGGACCAGCTACAATTGCCTAAAAATTTAGGGGTTTTTTTTAATACATATTGGATTCATACCCGATACAGCCAATTAGTAAGGTTTGTCACCTAACCAAATCTGGCTGTCGCCTGATGAAGCTCGTTGTAACTACTGGCGAAACGTCGTGTTCAGATTATAAATGTTGTGCTCTCCAACACACCGGTTTGCTGTACTAGTAACGAATTGGCATGCTCTTTTTTCGTGACAAACCTTATTAAATGGCTGTGTCGGGTGGTGGCGGGTGTAACGACACATTTATATTTACGCGATATAACCCCCCCCCCCAACAGCCCCCCCCCCCCATATTATGGATTCCCACCGCTTTGTGCAAACGCGCCCGTTGTTGTTGTTGTCGTCGTTGTTGTTGTTGTTGTCGTCATTGTTGTTGCTGTACTGGGGGATTGCAGCTCGCCGCCACGATGACACGCGACATGCACGACTCGGCTGGCAGGAGCTCTCGGGTCCTGGCAGACGTCGACTCCCGGCTCGTCGCCCTCGCCTTGAGGGCTGCCGAGCACGAGGAGAGGTTTGAACAAATAACCGAGGAAGTGAGTTCACGTTGACACCCCCCTACCCCCCGTCAACCTCTCGAAGCGCGCGATGCCATTTAACGCCGTCTGTAATTCACCCTCCCCGTTGTGGCAGCTGGCACGGGGTGGTGGTGGTGGTGGTGCTGTAAACAGGCAGTGTTGCCAGTGGAAGGGGCATTTATGAGAGAGGCATCGTTGCACCGAACGGGAACGCTTTTTTTCTGTTGCTAAATGGATTTGGAGGTGTGCCAAAACCATTAGCTCAGAAAACACGCCTCTGGCTCAGTATGTTTGACACGATTTTCACTTTCCCCCCCCCAATCCCTCCACAAAGCAATGACTCATGCACACTCACACTGCTACTACTGCTTATGTCACTACTGGTGGTTGTGGTTGTGGATTGGTTGCAAGACGATTAAGCAAATCAGTGGCAATAGGTTAAGCCCGACTCTTAAGTGTACAAACATAATTTTAAAACCATGTGTTCCAAATGATTACGTATGAACCCATGTTTTTTATTTTATCTTCTACAAATGTATGAGTTACAAACTTTGTACTGAATCGGACCAGTAATGGAAATTCAGAGCACCATAAACCAGAGTCAGCAAGTTTCTTAATAAGCGTAACCATTAACTCTCGTATGTGTGTTCCGTGTCTCTCTGAGGTGTGTGTTTCGTGTTGTACCGAAACATACACCTCAGCAGATAGACGCAGCACAACCATGAAACCCCTACACAGTAGTAGGTGTACATTTTTGTGCATGGTGATTAAAAGAAAGCAATTTAATATTGTGCACGACAAATGCACAACACGGAACCTCCATTACTTTTGAGCGATCAAAATTGTTTTTAAAAAACACACGTTGACTCAGTGTGCATTGTCCATCCTTGCATTGTCCAGCGCATCGAGGAGGTCAAGGACCTGCGCAACAGCCTCGTGCGGCTGCAGGGAGAGGTGAGGACTTTGCTCCGGTCAGAGTGGACAGAAACGAACGTGCGGAGACGCAGCTTCGTTAAAAGAGGAGACGGCTTTGCAACGAGCTCACCGCTCAACCGCTGGGGTCTCTACCAAACTGTCAGGTGACCACGAAAAGGGGTAGAATAAATGTTTTACAATTGGGAAATGGCAGAGTAATGAGATGCCGAGCAAGCACGGATGAGTTTCTGAAATGTATTCCTGTGTTGCGGAAACGGTTCCCGTGCAGAGAGTTTGATAGTGTCAGCTCAGTGACCTAGAATTGTAAAAATCAATGATACGGTGGTATTGCGCCTGACTGGACTGAATCCAGCTCTGAGCTCATTCAAATATTATCAAAGGCAAAATAGAAGAGTTAGCATTCAAGCGCAGTTAGACATCGCCATCTGCAG
Organism: Petromyzon marinus; assembly: GCF_048934315.1. NCBI lineage: Eukaryota > Metazoa > Chordata > Hyperoartia > Petromyzontiformes > Petromyzontidae > Petromyzon > Petromyzon marinus. Next base: position 12,447,764 of record NC_133669.1, read on the forward strand.
TACAGGGCAAGTAAAACGGTTCCTGGTCTGTTATGTTGATGTGAAATGGCCCAAGGTATCTTGGTGTAAGTTTTTCCCTGATTGAACATTGATATTTGTATCGGTAGCAGGTTCTAACGACAAGGATGATGCTTGTAGCATAATTAACAGAATAAAAGATTAATAAAAATTATGATTCTAAAAGTGAGTGTGGTTTAAAAAAAAAATATTTCAATATTCCTAAGTGTAAAAAAATGCACATTCTCAAGCATGTTTTTCAGTAAAGAGGCACTAACAAATTTTTTTTAAAATAAAGTATTGTATCTACATGCGAATGTGATCCTAGATGAGGCACACCATTATTAATAATTGCAGGACAATTATTGTCAGCCTGCTGAAGTGCAATTATTGGATTTGTACCATTTTACAAGCATTGATCTTGAGCAATGTTTCCTGATCTTTCACCTTTTCCTTTTTCTCACTGTCAATAATACCATATCCAACTTACAATGGCACCGTTATCGAGAGCAGCGTTTGTTCGTCGGGTTATTCAAAGAGATGTAGGCAGCAGAGTCAGCACAAGGTCACAATAAAATGCCATGTCACTTGGTCGGTAATATCTCTTCATTAAACAATTTTATCAAGAGAAGTTAGCATACCAAGTTTAGCACATCACGTGTGTGTACGTTCGTGCATGTGTATTCACGAAGAGTGTAGTGAGTCACTCATACAGAGATGCAATGATTTCTTGTCCTTCACGACTGTAATTTGATTCCAGGAACATTTGATGTTTCATCAATTGTTTCCGTCTCCTTTACACTATTTCATAACATTGCCATCTTGTTTGTACAATGTAGTTAATTATATCGTCCTAAATGTTGCACGAGTATAACATTTACATGTTAAAAGGTAATGGTATAGCCCTGCAGTATCTTGTTCACGCTCCCATCAGCAGAAGACCCTCCAACAGAGGGAGCTCTAGATACCTTTTAGAGAGCATTTGGCCTCTTGTTCCACGCAGGCCATTCGTTTTTGAATAGTCATGAGCACAAGTTAAATGTGATTACATATTAGATTCATATTGTGAGTTTTGAGAATTGGTATTGTTGAATGGATGCATCGTTACACCCGTAATATGCAAGGGTAAATAATTATACTTGAGTATATTACACACATTCATTTTCTGCTTCGGATACCTCAAAATGTAAAGTTATGAGCACCCGCGAGAGAGGGAGAGAGAGAGAGCGAGAGAGTGACTCTCATGAGCACGGGAGTTGTTCTCAACTCCCTACGTGTGTGAACAAAAAGCACCAGTTCCACAGGCGCAAGATACACACGTGTGAGTTTGATACGGTGCCATTTCAGGTGGCTGCAATGGAAGCAAAAGCTGTTAAACCACCGAAGAAAGGCGTCTCCCAACCACCACGTTGATCCCACGTCAATCCGCGTCCACGTACGCTAAGGCGCTGCTTTGTTGCTCATTAAGGTACTCAAACTGTCCTCCATAATCTACACAGAATTTGCAGCGTTTTGTCAGTCCCTTGTTGGATGATGGCCTTGGCATTCCGTGTCCATCACGAGTGTTTTTTTTTACCTTCGCCGCGCTGGTTACTGTGCGGATTGGTGAAGTGGGTGGGGGGGGCGCGGCAGGACCGGTTCAGATATAACTTGCCACTGATGTTAGCCGTGGCCGGCAATGGTGGTGAGATGTTAACTACCTCGCTTGCTATACAGGATGTCGTGGGTTCGATCCCAACCCTGACACCTGTATATTTGGAGTTTGCAAGTTCTCAACATGCGTTTAGAGTATTTTGTTGCTGTTAATTTCCACATGATAAGCCACTTCGTTGTCATTTGTGGCCAGGTCGCTTCTGAAAAAGAGCTGTTTAGCTCAGTGGGCCTTACCTGGTAAAAATAGAAAAAAGTATAAAGTAATATTTTTAACTTCTTTCGCACCATACGTAACCAACCGTACTAATTGGAGGTGCGAGTAACAACTCAGGTGACCAGGTTCATATCAATTATTGATTTAAAGCTTTCGTGACTGCAAGGATCCATACTCTTTGGTTCTATTCGGTAAAGTCACGTAGGTAAAAAATAAAACAAAAATCACGACGTTTCGGCCACAACACAAGCGGCCTTCATGATGAAGGCCACTTGATGATGAAGTGGCCTTAACGTCGTGATTTTTGTTGTTTTATTTTTTACCTACATGACTTTACCGAATAGAACCAAAGAGTAAGGTTCATATCATTTCTTTAGAACTGTTTTTTGCGTTTAGTTTGTTGTCCTTCCCCCACACCTCCAATTAACACGGCTGGCAACGTTCGGTGCAAACGAAGTTCAGCATACATGCATACATATCGCAGTGAGTGAATGACTCTGCTCCCCTCCCAACTCTACCCCAGACGTCTTATCCTGCGATGATTCAACAAAAGATGAGAATGAATTACGGGTTGATAATTTTATCAGAAATAATTACTGATAAAAAATATATTGGGCCAAAAGTAAAATGATGTGTGTATAATGTCCTGAATCGTTTCGCTAGAGATTGGTGAATGAAACAATATATTGAAATTGAATATAGTACTATTTCCTTCACGAATCACACTGGTTTGTTTCTTGTACACTCGTGTAATTTAATAAACTGTTCAACAGTAAAGTACAAATATTGACTCCGAAATGTGTCCTTGCATAAACACGTGTGCGAATCAGACTTCGTATGGCTGCAATCAGACTTCGCATGGCTTAATACAAACAACATCCAATTTTTGTCGAATTTTTTTATTTATTTCTATTTTACAAGGTAAGGCCCACTGAAGTATATAGCTCTTTTCAGAAGCGACCTGACCACAAATGATAGCTCAATGAAGTGGCTCATCATGTGGAAATGTACAGTAGCCAAACACTCTAAATGCACGACTAAATGTGGAGGGAAAAGCCGGAGAAAAATCCACACGACCACAGGAAGAACATACAAACTCCAAATATCCAAGTGTTAGGGTTGGAATCGAACCCACGACCCCTGTATACCAGGCGAGATAGTGAACATCTCGCCACCGTGGCGCCCCTAGGCTTGTCGGACAACTAGGCTAGTCGGACAACATAACCGTATTCTCTGCATTATAAGATGCACTCCCCCCCCCCGTATTTTAAAGCAGAAGTTGCGGATACAGATGTAATGGGTTCAACTGAGTCGCAGACGTAGACTTTGGAGGCAACACATTTATTCAGTTCCAACACACGGGGTAACTTCCCCTTAACAGAATAACAACATCGGGTGGTGACCACCCGGCTAACTACACTAGTTACCACGTGACTGGTGTAGTTAGCCGGGTGGTGACCACCCGGCTAACTACACTAGTTACAACGTAACTGTTACTACGGACCCGGGACTACAACATCTGCCCAGGTCCACGTGCTGGAAGACTTGTTGAACGGAGATCGTAGACGAAGGGTTTCTTTCCTGGGATGAACAACAACAACAACAACCCTCGTCCCTCTCGGGACCCGGCTTTTATTCTCTGTGGCGTGGCCGGCTCCGCCCTTGGCCACGTCCACCTTCCAGAATCCCCGGGAAGGATCTGGGTCCCAATCACGTGACCACCCCCTAGCCCCCTCTTGGGGCCCCTCTGTCAACTTAACCAGTCACGTGTCTTCCCGGGTCAACCAGAGTGCCATGGCCTCACACAACCTTATCCGTTGGTCGGCACCCACACACCCTGTCCTGTAGGGCCGGCACTGTACTTAGAGCCTTGTGCCATCCAGCACGATTATCCAGCGCACACCGTGCCCCACTAGGGCCGGTACTATACCCACAACATGGTGGCATCGAGCGATGTCACTACACAGATGTGCTTGTGACCATATTTGTGTATATTTATTAACACCAGACACAAGTTTGTGGTGTGCCTCACTTTCCTGAGTGTCTCATAATATGGCAGATACAGTAGTCAAATATTCACATGTTACAGATGGAGATCCATGCACACATTTGGCATGATTGTGTCCCTTTTGTTCATTTATAATATTAAAAAAGAAATTATTTCCAGTTTCTGCTCTGCCACAGTGCACTCAATGTACATGTTTTAAATATTTTAAAGTTTTCTTATTTCCATATTCAACCACAAGTTCTGTTTACTAATTGATTTGTTTCTATATGATGAATTGGTGTTTCAATATTTTTTCATGGAGCAAAAAAAAAAGTTTTTATTGGCTGACATGCCCAGTTAGATTTTCTTTTTGTCTAAATTAAATGTTTGTGACACAAATCCATGCAAAATCTATTAACATCTTCTAAGCATGGCTGGATTATGCAATGCTAAAATTAAGTGCAATATCATTTCACGATCGTCACCTTCATACATCATCCAAAAATGCATATGGGTCTTCACCATTGTACACCGTATGTTACAATTTCAAAAAAAAAAATCTATTAATATAGTCTCATGTTGGTGAAGATGGAGCACCCATTAACCATACACATATACTTACAATGCATTTCTGAGCATTTAATAACTGCATATTGCTCCCTGAACGCTTTAAAAGGCAGGGCTCATCCAAACAAGGAAGAAAATTAATACGTATTCATGGGGGTTCTGGAATCATTTTCAGAATGCATTTGTCCTCGGGAGGCATCTAATGACCAGAACTCATGAAAGGTGTGCAGGCTGCGGTGCGCGCTAAGGGTGCAATGAGACGACGGGGCTCTGAAAGCAACTCCGCTGGAGAGGACCTGTCCTTTTATAGATTTAAAGCTTTCGTGACTGCAAGGATCCATACTCTTTGGTTCTATTGGGTAAAGTCACGTAGGTAAAAAAATAAAATAACAAAAATCACGACTTTTCGACCACAACACAAGTGGCCTTCATCAGGTGAAGGGACCAACCTGTGCGGAGGACAGTGTTGGAGTGAAAAAAGTCAAGCGCAGGTCGCCTCCTTTAAGCTGTGAGTGGGTAAACAGAAAAGACACCTTGACAAAGGAATTAGCATAAAATGTAAAGCTGTGCAAGCTCGCAAATAGAATCAAAGATACATTAGCACCACCGTGAGAGTTTGGGATGCCACTAATTGAATGAATATTACTGTACCATTAAATGAATATACTGTACCATGCAAACCCACGGGTTTTTATCAGAGATTTGTTCACGAGGCAATCCAGATCTACAAACACAGACACAATTTCAACCGAGAAGATGGCTTCAAATTAAGCAACCATTGGAAAGATGTTCTAAATCGAACCAAACGTTAAAGGAATTTTTAATGGTACAGTAATATTCATTCAATTAGTGGCATCCCAAACTCTCACTGTAGTGCTAATGTATTTTTGATGCTGTTTGCGAGCTTGCACAGCTTTACATTTTATGCTAATTCCTTTGTCAAGGCGTTTTTTCTGTTTACCCACTCACAGCTTAAAGGAGGCGACCTGCGCTTGAATTTTTTCACTCCGACGCTGTCCTCCGGACAGGTTGGTCCCTTCACCTGATGAAGGCCACTTGTGTTGTGGTCGAAACGTCGTGATTTTTGTTATTTTATTTTTTACCTACGTGACTTTACCCAATAGAACCAAAGAGTAAGGACCTGTCCTATCTCTAACTTTGGGCAACCCTTTGAGTTCTGTGGCCAGTTTTCTAAACAGGATGATTCCATTACACTCCCTCCCTCCCGCCTACAGACGTACAGACAGACACACACCCATAACACTCCCTCCCTCCCTCCCGCCTACAGACGGACAGACAGACACACACCCATAACACTCCCTCCCGCCTACAGACGGACAGACACGCACCCAGGCTGTGTTTCTTGGGCTGTCTCACACAAGCTTGGAGCTCCCATTAATGAGAATTGGCTTTAAAGTTCTGAAGTGTGCCACCCTAGCACGGTATACCGATGTCACCCCCATTGATGTATCTTATGAAAATGTACTGGAATTAGATCAAAAGGGTGCCATGATGCATTGACCATAGATTGAGGTGTTTTTCTGATTTTAAAAAGCATTCAAATTAATATCTGAAGAGTTTGAAACACACTGCCTAGGTATGCACCTACAAGATAAGACACGATAAGAAGAATTAGAAGAACAATTAGGTTTTGGTTGAATTATTTGTGTTTCCGATATGATTATATTATGTCTAAGATTTTATTAAAAATCCCACCAGCACAATAGTGGACTCAATTAATGTCAGAGAGGTTAGTTGAATGTATATAGCATCACAGCCATGTGTAATTGTACTGCATAAATACGCAAATATATACTATGCAGTATGTAATATACTTATTATTTGAAACCCCTCTCCTGAATTGTATACACTTATTTCCCCCAAAATGATTCAGTAGCATTACATTTGAATTTTGCTAAATATTTAACCATGAACATATGTAAAAAAAAAAATTAAATAAAACATTTATATTGACAACATTCTGTGCGTGTGTACACACACACACATACAACACACATACTGTAATTACTGTATATGAAAACAGTCAAATATCAAGTCATTCAGGTGTGCACATTGGCCTGAGCAGGGCCATGAAGGTGATGCTGAATCATAATTTCTTGGCCTTGGATTTCCATTCTGTGTAGCCCCCCGTGTAGTTGCGCGACCTGCAAATGAAACAGCACAAAATACGAGTGTCTAACTTCTACAAAAAAAAATGCAATCTAAGCCATTCTCAATACACCCACAGATGGAGGCCTCGCCACACCGATTACGAGGATTTTTTTTTTCTGGCCAGTGTGCGGGTTGGTGAAACAGGTGGTGGAAGGGAACCCCAGGAGCAGTTCAGTTTGCTCCCCATGGCTGTTAGCTGTGGCTGGGAATCGAACTCGCTCTGCCGGTGCTCTCTGCTTGAAGTGGTGCAGGGTGATGCCCATGTTTCATCTTTGCTGGTGGTGTTGAGCCAGTGGTAGAAATCTCACATTCAAATGGAGGGAGCCAGTCTCTCCATAGGAAAGACAACTTAAACTGCTCACGAAGTAATATCCATTCAGTGTACATTAACAACTAATATTCAGTACATACACCGTACAATAATTGAACGATATAGAATCAGGCAGAACTATGTCACCCAACTTTAAAGTTATCCTTCTGCCATTGATTACTAATGCAAACCTGTGAACCCACACGGTTTACCCGTATTCTTGTACAGGGAAATTGAGTTTGCAGGTCCATACGGCATACAGCCGTTTCGATATGGGGAAATATTGTTTTATCTATTTGTTTGTGTTTCTCTCTTGTGGTGGGACTTTGTGGTGGGACTTTGTGGTGGGACTTTGTGGTGGGACTTTGTGGTGGGACTTTGTGGTGGGACTTTGTGGTGGGACTTTGTGGTGGGACTTTGTGGTGGGACTTTGTGGTGGGACTTTGTGGTGGGACTTTGTGGTGGGACTTTGTGGTGGGACTTTGTGGTGGGACTTTGTGGTGGGACTTTGTGGTGGGACTTTGTGGTGGGACTTTGTGGTGGGACTTTGTAGGATGAACGTTGAGATTTATAAGGGCACGGGGTGACCAATAAGGTCTGAATTTGTCTGCAATAAGGTAGCCACTGATAAGGGGATCGACAGGTATGGTAATGGCCTAATCAAACTCCCTAAAATTTGCCCTTCCATCTCAATCCTAAACGTCATCCCTCCCAATCTTCCCCAGCTGCAGATGTTGTTGGCCCCGACGATTACAAATCAGCCTCTTCTGTGCGGTGGGGCTACGGCGGTCGAGGTGGCGTGTGCCGTGTGTCTCACTGCTGCTCAATCTGTTCAACCCATGATTTTACTTAGATTTTTGTACAAAGAAAATAGCTTAACTTTGTCTGTATGTCTTGTTTATTCATATATGGTTGCCCTTGAGATGCTTTTACTATTCAAATGCTAGATGAAATCTAATTATGATATTGCAATACACTGTATAACAAGTAACAGTACAACAACATACAACATTGACTTGGCTCAATTATTCATTGCCAATGCATTGGTTCTATTTAAAACTTGAATTCGTGGACGGCTTGCATAATATATCCTTGCATAAATAACAGAGGATGCAGCCTTGTTTGATGAATGGATGATGAATGCTTTCCATTGACTTTTTTCAGTCACCGTGGGTCCTGTCCTTGTTAACATTGTTGGGCAGTGACAGTCGCATGGCCCTGAAATGTTGACATTTCTGGCTTGTTGGTTATTTTAACCTGCTTGCTAGGACACCGTGTAGTGCACACAAGCTGGCTACAATTGCCCTCAAAATCAGTTACTTATTTGTTTGCGTTTTAGTTATTAAACGACACAATTGCCCGTTGTATTTACAAATGCCTAAATAAAGGGTAGGGAACCCATTTAGCACCAGTAAGCAGATGAAAAACCACCTGACTGACACTTTCATTGTTAGCACTGCTCAATAACTAAACACACACATATAGACAAAAGTAATTTTTAAGGCCATGGCCAACCAAAATATTGTGACTTACAATCTGAGACACATTGCACGTGGCTCTGTTCATAGAAAAATAAAGGTAACTTCATCATCGGCATCAGCCTTCATCCACTGCTGGATGAAGGCTTCCCAATGCCATCGCTATCACTACCTTTCTTGAAATGAAACAATTAATCTAGATCCTGCATACAGGCGAATTCATTGCTCCATCTCCATGGTGGTGTTCTGCACGAGTGAGTCCACTGCTATGGCTGCCACTCTGTCATTAGTATTACTCACCATTTCTACATTTAAAGTTATTTAACAAAATTATTCATTACATTTGCAGAATTTTGATCAATGTGCTTATAGTCTGAAGAGGACCATCCAACCAGAATGTCGAGGGCTGATTTTTCCCTCCATTAAATAAATGAATCTCATGATTTATGTTTTTCTTTCATCTGTTGTTATTGTGTACGATCACAAATGGAGAGGAGCAAGACTAATGCAGCAGCAGCAATTTCCTGTTCTGCCCATCCTTTGTATGAAATTACAGGGTGGAGCAGTGTTACACGGGTTAGCACGGTGCGCTATGAACCCATTTCCCGAGTTTGATCCCTGGCCATGGCTATTAAAGTGGAAAGTTATATCAGACCCAGCACTCTCCTCTCCCCTTTTCTTCACAAACCTGCACTGACCAGTAAAAAACGTGGGGAGGACTTTATCCATGGGTGAATCGAGGATAGCTGGAATTTAGCTTTTTTATAAAATGAACTATAAAATAGTATTTTAATAGGTTGACTGGATTGCATGAACGTGGAACGAGTGCTCATGACCTATGGCCGGGTGTTAAAAATTAAAACCGTGATCTTGACCTCAAAGTCAGAGGCAGTATGTTGTGAACTGGTCATATCTTGGTGCTATTACAAAGTCTGCTTGTGGCCATTAAAGACCTTCACACCTGTCAAAGACAAGTGCATTTTATAATTGATGGAAAATTTAGTTAAAATAACGCTCACTCACCCAAAGGAGCAGATGGACAAGGGCTTTAAAAAAAAATCAATCGTAAGCTAAATGCCTCTGAATTAAAGTTATACTAAATACAGTAGTCACGTGCAAAAATCTAAGTATATGAACTTAAACAGTATTTCAATTAGGGAAAAAGTCCATTATGTAGTGATATGCATGATACAGAATAGAGAATAGAAATATAAACTAAAACTGAACAAAAATAAATTATTTTTTAATTTTACCAGATAAGGGATATAAGCTCTTTTCAGAAGCGCCCTGGCCACATATTTAATTATAGCTCAACGAAGTGGCTTATCATGCGGACATTTATCGCAGCCAAATACTCTAAATGCATTTTTAGAAATGTGAAGGGAAAAACTGGAGGACCCAGAGAAAAATCCACGCGACTACGGGGAGGACGTGCAAACTCCAAATATATAAGCATCAAGGTTCGGGATCGAACCCATGACCTCCTTTATACTAGTTGAGGTAGCTAACATCCCGCCAGCACGGCGCCCCAAAATGTATGGTCGGGTTCAGCGAGTGTTATCCAGATAATACTGGATATATAAATAAGGTCAGCCGGTGCTTGTAAAAAAATATATATGTACATGCCTGTACCTGCTTGTAAGGTATATTTGTTCTATGCTTGTTTTTAGCCTTGACTATTGCTCTCCCCCCCCCACCCCCCCCAAAAAAACACAAGGGACTATTTATCAGTGCTGTAACAATCCGGGAGGTTAAACAAGTGCTGTCGCTTAAACAGATAGCAATCCCAAATCCGAACAATGACCTCCGACACCAGTTTGCCCTCGTCCTGGACAAAACAAATGCTTCTCCGCATTGTGAACGGGTTAAAACCAGAACTGAGAGTCCGTACTTTGTGTAGCCGAGTCTTCGCAGGCTGTAAAGTGCTGTTTGTCCACGCATTCCAGATCGGCAGTAAACCACAATGTTGTCTTCCTTGTGCGGCATGTCCACCCCGTAGAGGCCCTTGAAGGTGCCAGAATCTCGGATGAAAGCTTCGTTTATCTTCCCCACTAGAAGGGCAGAGCAAGGGGAGAGGGATGGTAAAGAACGATGCAGGAGTTAGGAGAATGGAAAATGTTTACCCCCCCTCCCTTTCAACAAACTATTTAGAGCTTATTCGATTGCTGTTTAAGTATTGCCAGTAACCGCATGTAAGCAGTGTTTCCAACATCGTGATTTTTGTCACGAGATCAAGAGATGTTTTGGCTTTCCTTTGCAAAAAATGTTTTGCAAAGCAACTAAATGACGATATTTGTGACTTTCTGGGACAAGGACATGCAAATTTAGAAATGATTCCAGTAGTGTATTAAGTATTCTGTATCAATTTAGTTACAGGAAATGTTTTTGATGACCTTTTGAGGTTAATTTGGCAATTTTCCGATTTGAGAAGTTGGCAGCACTGCATAGAAGTGCCACATTACAGCCCCTGATCTCAGGGAGTGTTTTCACACATTTATGCTCTTTCATGAAATTGCCCAATCATCCCATTGCTAGGCCCATACTCTTGAGGGCATCATAATTCTAGATACCATCACAAGCATTTAGAAAAATCACAGCATGGACCTGAGGATTTACAGTCAAGTGGCATGGCCATGTCCATTTATCCCCCATGGTGAGCTCGAGCACAGTTTTGTTGTTGACAGAAAGAGTACTGACAATATCAGCGAGCCATCTGTTAAAAAAAAGTTATTTTGAAGAGACTGTAAACAATCGTCTTACAAAGGTGTGTTTTTAAAAAAATATTGCAAAAAAAATAAAAAAAAATATAACAAAAAGCCCAGATAAAAATGTCATCATTTTTGTTCTTGTTAGACAAAGCAAGTGACGACAAGAACATTACGTTCTTTAAAACATTGTGCAACACAGGGGTGCGTGTTCGGAACAAACACTGAAAGGAGCGTGAGTTATGGAAAATAATATTTTTTTTTATAAAAAGGTTAAACAACTCGTGTGCAGTGCACAGACCCGTATTCTCTCTGACATCTTGCATTTATGTCTTTATGCATGTGAATTATATCATTAACAAGTCAATTATCTCTCCATTACTGGCTGTAAACCGCCCCCCATGCGGTCATCATTCCTCACGGTCCAATGCTGCTACCATCCATCTCACCATTACAAATGAACTTATCTCATCATTCCATCACCACGATGGCGGTACTCTTGGTCGAGTTCTCCCCTCTGCTGTACAGTATGATAACCGCAAGTATGTGATGCTCTATCCATGTAATAAATCTGGGCCCAATCACAAGTGGCACGATTGTTTCCCCGATGGAACATTAACTCTCATCGCCAACTTCCCACTGGCTGAAGCACGAGGGTTGGCCGCAATGTGGTGATGCCACGATATACGATTCACGATAATCGCATCGTCCGTTTTGTTAAATGTCGGTATTTCGTGATTAAGTAAAGGCAATAAATGGCGCAGGCCTTTTATTACATTCTTACGCTGCGTCTGCAGGAAGGGCCTCCCCTAGAGGGAGCTCTAGAGAACCTCCCCGTGGGGTATTTGGCCTACTCTTCCACGCTGGCGAGACATTTCGGGATAAAATGAGAGCACTCACACTTTTTTCTCACCACACGCGACCTGCCGATGGACCGACTGTTATGGGCCGATTTATTCTCGGGAGTAGACAGAAGCAGGATGGCAAGTCCAGCATGCTAACTATCACAACATGGTGGCATCAGTATTGATTATCGTCGCTCTTGTATTTATTTAATGTACCGGTATATTTGACATCCTGACAAACATACAAAGGCAATGATTAAATTAATCCTGGGTAAAATATGATCGAGCGTAATGGACGACTTGGCGATTATTATTTTCTGCGGTTAATTGAATTTTGTCATTATTTTCAGCACTTTGGATGGTAAACACGTGATTTGGTGATGCTGCTTGGTGCTGCTGTGTTGGCGGTGGTGCACAAGCTTAGTCAACAGATACTCGTCAATAACACCGCCTCAAAATAAAAATACACATATATAAAATATGCAAATAAGCATATACATATAAAAATATACGTAAACTGTATATATACAAATATATTTATGAAGACAAATTTAAATATATAAAAAATGTTCCATAATCATATATTTTTTCCGACGTTGTGGGCAATGGCTCTTCTTCATATCTGACCAAGAGGGTAATTGCCCGAAACGTCGCAGATTATATATTTTTATTTTAAGACATTTTTGTTTACGAGTTTTTTTTATTATTATTATGATAGATTGTAAAGTTGCAGTGATTGGAAGACTTGTGGCAGGCTTGTGTTGAGTGAACTGCACTTGAAGAACCCTTTAAGTCATCTTTATTCGTACTGAAAGCATGACAAAAGGAATCAAAATACAACAGAGGTGCCATATACAAATCACAAAGTTATAGGAAACGGACATTTCTATGAATCATCATATTGAGTAAAATGTTGATATTGTGTCGTGAAACCGTAGTAAGCACTCAGCATTTTGTACCTAAATCACCGTTCGTTTCTTTAGCACAGCACGGAAGCCAAAAAACAGGATTCAGCGAAAGAAGACGAACCAGTTTTTTGTTTTTATTTTTTAATGATTGTATCACAATGCTTGCGGTTATGCAACGGGCGGTGGTATGTGGATGCAAAGTGGTTGAAAGTCTAAGGAAAGTACAGTGCTGTAGTCAGTCCTTATTTAATGATATACACCACAAAATAACAGTTTAATGTTTAACGTGCCCAATTAATGTAAATGAATATCAGTGTTGAACTATAATTCTACTTGTGAAGGGATGATAAATGAATAAGCGAATACCAGCTGTACCTGAATGAGTGAATGATTTAATTAATTAAATTGGAAAAAAATAATGGGTGAATTAGTTAATGAGTGGCTGAATGTGTGAATAGTGGTTGTACCTCAATGAGTGAATTAATACAATAGATAAATGTTTGAAAGTGGATTTAACACTTCGGTTTTTTTAAGGCCCAAGACTGGAGGAGATTTTCACAAATCTGGCAACTGCCTGATGATAGTGGTTTCCACTACCAGTGGCTTGTCTGCACCCAAATGTTAAATTTAGTGGGATTACTCTTCAACAACAAACTGGTTTGTGCAAGCAGATATTAAATGGCACGTTTGTTCACGTGACAGCTTTATTTATTTGGCTGTGTTGGGAAGAGGAAAGGTTGTACAACACTTATGCACATTTTCCTCATGTGATCTCACTCAAATATCAACGATGATCATGATATGAAGGAGCTTTGTCAGAATTGAGGAGTAAAAGGCAACCTGTACCGTGAAAGAGTGAATTATTGAATCAATAAACAAATGCGATTCAATTAACTATGGAGCGGCTGACTGAGATGGCTGTGGCTGTACCTGGAATGTTGATGGCTGAAGGTATCATTCCCTCCTCCGTTTCACATGGTTCCCGCACGTCGAACACACTGACGTCTCTGTTCTGCAACAACCGCTTCAGCTCCTCATAGGAGACCTTGTCTGGCCAGAACACAGACACAAGTGTGAAAAATGTCACTTTGCTCATATGTAATAATAATTAAAATCATTACAATGTAAAACCCTTTGTCAAGCCACCGCTGGATTCAGGCCTCTCCATGTCGTTTCGGTCATGGCGTAAAAAAAAAATCATACTTTACCACACTGGTCTGTGTTTCATATTCTTAGCTCTTTCAGTAAAGTCACGTTGAAGGGAAACAATAAAATAATAAAATACACATAAAAACAAAAAAAATTCTCACGACGTTTCGACCATAACACAAACGGTCATCATCAGGTGTGAAAACCAAGGGCAAGAAACATTTGAAAGAAGTGGCAGGCCGCATTTATTTATTTTTAAACGTTTATTTATTTATAAAAAACGTCAGCACCACGGGCAGCGATTTGGCAGTTTATTTAGAAGGACGAGTCCATCTATGTTCTGAAAAGAGGAGGGGGGAGACGAAAAATTAATGTATGCTGTCTGAAAGCCACCGTAAGCGTGAACAATCAATTAAGACCTGAAATGGATTATCAAATCCTTCCAATGATTGCTAAGCCAGAATCCATCTTCTCGGTTGAAATTGTCTCTGTGCTTATATATGTGGATAGCCTCATGAACGAATCTCTCATGGTAGACAGATGGTCTGTGTTTGTTTGCGAAGGTGCGGGGGAAATATGTCACCACTGATGTGAGGCATGGCTGTGAATCGAACTTGGGTCACCAGATTAGGAGCATAGTATGCTAACGATTGCACCACCATAATTAACCTTATCCAATGTATGGTAATCTACCTTATGTAAGACATGATTATAAACTGCTTAACTATAGTAAAAAAATATATATTTACTTCTGTGCTTCCATGACCATCTATAATTGCCAAGCAATATGAGTTAGGGATAAAATATCCAATGCAGAGTACATTGTAGCTGTTTGCCAAAAACTTAAACGCGTTTTTAATAAATAAATAAATAGAATTGCAATTATTATTTGCACAGCAATCACGCTAGGTGTGCCGTTACGGTGAATTGAATCAATGTGTTTTTCCCCCCACATAATTCACATGATACGAGCAGTCTGGGGAATATCTCGCTAAGTTAACCTCGTTTATGAAAGTGCCCTTTTCGTTAATTCAATATACGTGGGGCAGTGAACCGTGAACACTGCAGAGTGGATCCCTGAGCAGTGGACAGTGAAGAGTAAAAAGTGATCATTAAACAGATGACCTTAGATCCGAAGGCTCAAACAAGTTTCTTGATCCGAGGAATGCATCCTTGTTTTTTTGTTGTTGCTCAAAGTGCTTACATGAGCAGATGTGGCAGAGTTACTCTTAAATTGTGTAACGATCGCGTTTACTGGATTGGCACAACTATTTTGTTGCGTGTAACGTCCGTAAAGAGTAAGCAGGCCTACATACCGATTACGATCTAGACAGTACTTGCCTCTCTAATGTGCCCTCAAAATACAGAGTTTTTGTCAATCCACTGCTGGATGAGGGCCTCCCCTACCAAACTTCATCACGCTGGGTCAGTGCGGGTTGGCGAATGTGTCGAGGCGTGCATAATGACATGAATTGTGGTGCACTTCGGCTCTCCTCTCCACGATGTACGAACATTGTCAGACAACTGCACGTAAGTGATAAGCAAGAAAACGGTGAAGAGAACCCCGCAAATTATCCGCGCATCTCTGGAATGTCAGTCCCGTGCTGGTACAGCTGCGTTTCGTTCAGTTGCAAGCAAAAAAAACGACTCTATAAATTACAAGCCCCTCGACTTTCAGCAAAGCCTGAAAAGTATATTTGTAAACCATTCAAAACACGTCCCGCAATGTTACACGTTAACCCTGTAAATTAAGTATGATTATGTATGTTGAACTTATTTCGAACCATATATAGCCAGCCGTGCTTATCGGATCAAATGGTCACAGCATTTAATAATAATAAATATTTACATACATTACTTGGTATCAACGCTGAACCCATTCCATGGAAGTTAAATGCGTTAATCACACACGTGCTCAGTGAACTTGTGAAATAGTGGACGAGAAACGCTCCAGTCAGCACCAGCGATAAATCAGATAGAGTCAAACACCCACGGACTCATTCCCACACTAATTTCCCCACAGAGTAGCGGACTCACCCTCCACTCACTCACTCACCTGCGGCTCACGGACAGCTCGCTACAGCGGTCACTCATGGACAACCTTGTCACTGTGACGGCTAAAGAGGCACTCCCCACGGGAGCACACCCGTGCGAGAAAAAACACAGTTAACGTTACGAATGAATAGAGAAATAAATCATTTAAAACGGCTGCACCTTACTTACCTGCCACCGCAGACATTGAGGGAGAGATAGATTGCTGCAGGTCTCGTGGCTCTAGCTGGGGGTATATCGCAAGGCGGAGGAGTTCGCGAGTCCCTGCCCACCGCGTGCCTTTAAACGCCCAGGGGGCCTCCGACGATCTTATCTTTAGCCAATTGCTTCCCTTCTTCCGGGGTAGGATGAGTCAGCCAAACTCGAAAGTCCATATGACACTAAAAGCTAATTATATAGCGATGTCATATATTGGGGCACCCGCTAACTAATTGGCATGGTGACAACTTCGTTTCCACGCTCCCAGATTTGTTTTTGTATATAACTGTAATGTACGGATAGTAACGACCAGGAGTTAAAAATAGCAAACAAGGGGTCAGATATGTTGAGCCTCATTCCCTTAGCCATTCTTATTCGTGCACAAAAAAAATATTGCTTCGGATTTTACAAAAAAAGGAAGGTGATGTTTATTTACATAATGGTCAAGGATATGCATTGAAACCAAAACATCTAAATGGCATCACTATTATCCGCTGGATTATTCAAGCTTCCACCTGATTTTAGGTGAAAAGTATTGAATCATTAAAAGTTGAAATTTCTTACGTAGGCTTTCACTACTAATTCAATTCATAATTAGCTTATTTTGAGTTAGAGCATGTAGATATAATGATAGTTAAAAACATTGACCATATTCCGACACAATCAAACCCAAACTAAACTAATTATCAATCATTAACTGCTGGCATTGCAAACATTAAAAACATGTGTATAGGATTCAAAGCAAACATTCTGCATTTCCATTGTGGGTAAATAAAACGAGTTTGTTTGCTACTAATTCCTTTTTAGAAGTCTCCAAAAGATATAACAAAATTACCAATGGGTTTCACGCTGTTCTGTTAGCCTTGCTAATGACGCTACTGGGAGGCGTTCACTCAACTGGTGAGGCTGAAGAACACTTAAATGCGATGTTTATTACCATTTAATTGTCCTAGGAAGGAAATAATTTTACGAATAATAAAACACAAACTGCAGCCATGTATTTGATAAAAACATAAACAGAACACAAAGGAGTTTACCGCAAACATGAAATATTTTAGAAAACTGCACCGACCATTGGAAAAGCGTTCATCGTTACAAGACGTCATATCTGTATCGCGTGCCTCGGAAAAAAAAACAAGAATTGTTTTCTAAAGAAATTCCTTGCAATTACAAAAATGTGAGATTGGCAAAATAAGACTAAACGAGTCAAGTCTGGTAGCGTGCAGTCGTGATCCTGAGCTGATGCATCTTGTCTTTATCCAAGCACTGCGTGATTGTTTAAGACTTACTTGTTGTTCTAATGTCCATCACAAAGTATTCTTTATCATATATTTACAGCCGTTTGTCAATCCACTGCCGGTCATGGGGAGTTGTTTGACCATACACAACGCTGGTCAGTGCAGGTAGGTCAAAGAAGGGGAGGCCAGGACCGGTGAAGACATCACTCTGTAATTATTGTTAGCCCTTGCCAGTAATCTAACTCATTTTGACAGGTTTGTAGCGCAGTACACTTACACAGTTTATGAGCCAGCATATATATACCGTATCTGATACGGTACTCAAACAAAATAATATTCTGCATACGTAATAACTCTCATTCGTAAAAAATAAACACTTATATGAAACGTAAAGCAAATATCTTTTTCTATAAGGAGGTGTAGGATTAGAGAACCAAGGTTGAATTATATAAACTGTACGTAAAAAATTGATTAAACAGGGTTTACAAGGAACAGAATAAGGATCGCTGTGACCTGCTAATATAAACCACGGGGATTATGGACCCATCACGTATGCCCAGACATGTCATGCAGTAAGTTGTAAAACCCACAACAATAATCAATTGTGGAGGATGTAATTTAAGTAAAATACATACATTTACGTTTTCATCAATTGTGTACAAAGTATGCATTCCAGAAACTTACTTCATTCTAGAATGCAAAATCATCAATAAAACAATTCATATTCTTAGCTCTTTCGGTAAAGTCACGTTGAAGGAAAACAATAAAATAATTATTTTTAAAGTCACGTTGAAGGGAAACAATAAAATAATTATTTTATTGTTTCCCTTCAACGTGACTTTACCGAAAGAGCTAAGAATATTTAAATCAAAAAATAAAACAATTCTCAAAATATTGGAGTCCATGAAGCAACAAACGCACAACCTCCCCCCCTCCCACCTCCCCAAAGACAAAGAAGCCCCGTGTAGCCTTAACAGACTGTTGGGTGCAAGTGCTGTTAGCGAGCACCTATGAAGGCCGAGTGGCGATGTTTTACACACCGCACCAGGTATTCGTTTAAGGCTGAGTCGACCTAGGGGAGGCCCAGGATCGGTTCAGATAATTGTCACTGGTGTTGGCCGTGAGTTGCGCTAAACCCCCTCCCACCACCCCGTGACCGACATTGCAGTGAGTGTACACATCAATATGTTCTATCTCATTTGCTGGTGTCAATGGTTTCTACAATTTCTTTCTTCATTAACAAACAAAACAATCTACAAGAAATATCAGGGAGATTAAGTTCAGTACTTAAAATGCCACATATACTGCAATGCAATTTCTTACGGTTATTAAAAAAAACATCAAACACAATTCAGTCAATACGAGCACGCACAATCATAGCCACGCGTACTTTTTTTCGCTACCCTATCAAAGCAGGGCATAATAATAATAACAAATTAATTCAAGGGAGACAGCAGCATCAATATTTCGTGTATCCTGTGTCCTATCTTTTGCAAATCCATAGGAGCACCTGCATAGCTCATGCAGGAGACAATCTGATTAGAGGGGGCACGGGGGCATGTCGGTGCAATGCAGGATTTAATGGGGCCTCAGTAAGACATTCGTTTGCCAGTTGTTGACGCAATGAACCCAGCGAATAAACTCAAGCCCCCCCTGATCCACGAATAACCTATTATACAGCACCGTGCATGGGTAGAGCGGTGGCACAGTGGTTAGCGCGCTGCGTTCCGAACTCCGGTGACTTACGTTCGAGACCCGGCCTCAGTTAACGTCGGTGGCGAGTGATAACTGAATCGCCCTCCCCACCACCCCGCCGATCGCTTACCTACAATGACTAGCGTGGTGAAGTATGGTCAAACAATCCCATCAAGCTAAGCAGGCAAACGCTGGGCCAAAAGCTCATAAAATCCTGGTGGCTTGAAAAATATAATAATTTCATGTGGAGAGTTGAATGGGCATTAAGTTCAGAATACATGTTTTTGTTATTTACTACAGAACGTGTAATGCTCCAAAACAGCACAATGTGAGTTTATATACCATAGATGAACCATTCTTTGAGGGTTAGGTCATTCCGTTAGCTTCACATTGACATTAACTGACCCACTGGTATCAAGGGAGCCAGCGTTTAATCAAAACAAAGCAAACCTCAGTGTTTGACTCACCCATCGGGGGACAAAACATGGCTTTGTTGTAAAACGGCCAAAAAGGTAGACAACTACATTTTTACATGGGTCCACAACTAACAGCAGCATGCTCATTCGTGCAACGGACAACAGTGAATACATTGCATTTGTATTGCAACATCATGTTGCACATGTTTGTAAAGGTGCTCTCCCCTTGAAATTAAATTACTTGTCACAATTCAGTGTCATGATTCAAGAATCGATTATTTTTTGGACGTGGTAAATGTGGCTGCAAGGATCAATAAACATGAATCTCAACAAATACATGGAAAATAATCGACCTTTACACGAATCATTCTCTGCGCATATCATGAACATGAGAATCGATTACGATATATGAATCGATACATGGACACTATCGCAGATGTATGTAACACTGAGCTTAACTGGTTAAAAAAGCACATTAATCCACAATCACATGACAACTTTTAAAATAAAACACATTGTGAATGTATTATCAAGCTGAGTGCATTTAAAATGTGAGTGTTGTTTAAAGTAACATTTACTATGAAAGTCACAATGAGCTAATGTAATCAGACAACTGTTTCTACAGTTAATTTGTTCATGAAGTCCAAAGCAAAATCTGGAATCTACGTTTGTACAGTAATTGCCTTTCTCCCAATGGCATGCCGATAGCACTATCAACATCGCAAGATGAGGACTCCATTTGAAACCCTCCCACAGCAGTCCTCCTTCACCGGTGTACGTTAGAGAATGGCTTGCAAAAACTAGATATCACAGAACTGCTTCTGAAATCTCAAGTGATCTCTGATCCGCACTAGGGGGCAGCAACTTCCCCAACCCGCCCTGCTCGATAGACTAACGTTCGTCACGTGACAATCAAAGCGACATTTATTCATTCACAAGATTGAAATTTAGCCAAATTAAGTGCAAACTCTAATGTAATGCGATGGATGTTTTGTGTGTGCAGTCTCTGGTGACCAGGCTGATTTCAACGAGCTACACTCGGAAATCCAGTGTAATCACGGGCAGAGTTTTCAAACCCAACATCTCAGCAGTGCAGGTTCAGGGCTTTGACCCCTACGCCACCTGGCCACATGCCAGTGTAGTGTAATTGACATTTGGGTGGCTTCTGCGAACTCTTTCTGGCCTCGATTATACTTCTGTTACATCATACTCGGTCTGACAGATTGCTCGTGATTGTAACCGCATGCAATGTTGAGTCACATGCTCTGACGTTCTGATGCTTGCGGACAGAATTAGCCTGCTTTTCCACTGTGACGGGTCACATGATGGGCACCATCACCTGAACAATGACATCACAGCTCTTTTCGAACTTTCTTTACAAGTCAGACGCATCCAATTAACACTTGTTATATTAGGAGGGAAAATGGGACTTGGCACGATGCCTGTCGGATCTCTGGTGCAAGGAGAAATACAGTAGTTTTTTTTTACTTGAATGTAACCTCCTCCAATGACTGCAGGGTAAGGTGAATCCATTATATTGTACAACATACAATTATGATTCACAGTCCTTCTGTCAATCTACTGGCTTTCCCACACCATATGTATAATTTGGGTTGTTTGACCATACCTCACCATGCTGGTCGGTTCGTATTGGTAAGGGGGTGGGGGGGGGGTGGTTAGGCCCAGCACTACTTATGTTTAGCCGTGGCCAGGAATCAAACTCAGGTTGCCAGGTTTATATCGCAATGCGCTAACGACATGCACATTGGTTCCACCTCCATACAAAAATAAAAAAACGTAGATTTTTTTGCACAAGGTTGAGCAGCATTTTTCCAGTTTTACTTCAATGGGAAAATAATAATTTTACCAGAAAATGGCAAGGTCAGAATGACAAAACAAAACCGAATCTTATCGGTGCAGAGCAACAACCATTGCGTAATGTTTTACAATTTTACTGCCTCCAACCTTTCACACCTTTCAGGGTGGGTGTGGGCAATGATTTTGCCAATTCAATGCTGCCTGTTAAATAAATTTCCGTGCGAAATCTAATTAAAAACAATTCTCATGTCAATGGAAAGGGATACATTTTCACAAAATGAAAAAAGGCTTTCACGTTATCATATAACAAATTACATCAACTGTCTTTGCTGGCGGGTATAATTGCGTGAAGAATCGGCGCAGTGGTTAGCGGACTTCACTACGAACGACTTTCAGTCGTTATAGGCTATCGGATTCGTTGTGGGCAGCACAGAAAATAAGTTGTAAGACCGCTTCCCACCTTCACCAATCTGACATGGCCGAGGGTTACTTTCATGCACCTTTCTTGTTATTCACCCTTCAGCATCAATCCATAGAAAATCCTGTTTTGTTTTTCATAAATCCTGTTTGTGGATGAGAATTAATCCAGAAATTACGGCTAATTCTGATCGAAAGTCAACCAAAGGTTGTGATGAATTCATCTTAATATCCATGCTCAAACATGGATAAGATATGTAAATTGTCAGTCAGAAAAAAGTGTTGGCAATCTGTTACCTGCAGATGAGCCACCAAACTCAACCTATTGTCAGTGGTTTTACACAACTAAGTGTGACCCTAAAGCATGGACAATTCATTCCATTACCCACAGACATCAGTGTGGATAACAAGTAATTTCCACGGATAACAAAATTTGCCAAAAACATCCACACATCGCTACGGATAACAGGAGTGTCAGCGTAATGACATGTAATGTTATTTATTAACAAACAATTTCGTATCTGCATGGATTACACTATGTAACACAATTTTTGTTCCTGGGTACGAAGTCTTATTTCATAATTGCTTACGCCTCAAAAGTACAGAAAATGGCTATTATTCCCCACAAACTTTGCTTTTGTGACCAGGACTTTATGCGAACGAAAGACACAAATGCACACATTTTCTCATTGAAAATAGGTAAATTTCAAAATATCACTGTCCTGGTCACAAAAGCAAAGTTTGTGGGGAATAATAGCCATTTTCTGTACTTTTGAGGCATAAGCAATTAAACAATAACACTTACCTCCCAGGAATAAAAATTTAAAATGTTTATTACAGTGTTATGTCAGGCAATCCAAAATGTGTTTATCCTTGGAAGTATTGTTATTTATAACTAGCCTTTTGCCCGTCCAAGGACGGGTGTATTGCAGTAAATCTGAAACTTGCAAGCGAAAATCAGACCGCGACGTGATATTCATTGCATTAATGCGTGTGCAGTTTGTAAGGGCACGGTGACACAGACCTATTTTATTTTAAGGTTATAATCCCTTGTTCATCACGACGTCCTTTTTACTTCGATGTCTCAACAACAGCGTCACGGAGATCACGTGACGTGAGGGTTCTGCCTTTGTAGTGAGGGTTGTCAGTTGACGCCGAGGAGGGGGGAGGAGGCGCCTCGGCCCCCCATGTGGAGTGACGTCAGCCACTAATTATTAATGGGGGGGGGGGCCCATTTGGAGGACGTCACCTGGTCATGAATCTTCTTTGGCTCTTTAGGTAAAGTCACGTAGAATGAGAATAAAATAATAAAATAACAATACAATTCTCACGACGTTTCGGCCACAACACAAGTGGCCTTCATCAGGTGAAGGAACTGGACTGTCCAGAGGACAGCGTTGGAGTGAAGACAGCCAAGCTCAGGTCGCGTCCTTTAAGCTGTGTGGGAGGAAACAAAAACGCCTTGACAAAGGAATTAGCATAACAATGATGTACTGGACCGGCACGGTGGGGGTGGGGGAGGGGAAGGAGTTTACAAAATGTTGGTGTGAAGGGAAATAAGTGGCTGTGAAAGTTTGGGATACCACTACTTGAAAAAATATACTGTACCATTGAAAATTAGTTTAATGTTTGGTTTGATTTAGAACATCTTTCCAATGAATGCTTAATTTGAAACCATCCTCTCGGTTGAAATTGTCTGTAAATCTGAATTGCCTCGTGGACAAATCTCTGATAAAAAAACCCGTGGGTTTGCAGAGAACCTTGGTATCGGAGAAAACTATATCGTGATCACCCACGGCGTTGTCACAGCTATGTAACAGCTGTTAACAGTAACTGGGTATACACTACACTATATAATGAATACCATATAGTAAACCAATAAAAAAAACTAAAATATAAACTACCTCAATGTTATCAATAAACTCTATATATTCTCCAATCACCTAAGCTACCAACACGATATAGTTTTCTCAAGGTTCTCTGCAAACCCACGGGTTTTTTTTTTTAAATCAGATTTGTCCACGAGGCAATTCAGATTTACAGACACAATTTCAACCGAGAGGATCGTTTCAAATTAAGGAACCATTGGAAAGATGTTCTAAATCAAACCAAACATGAAACTAATTTTCAATGGTACAGTATATTTTTTCAAGTAGTGGTATCCCAAACTTTCACAGCCACTTATTTCCCTTCACACCAACATTTTGTAAACTCCTTCCCCTCCCCCACCCCCACCGTGCCGGTCCAGTACATCATTGTTATAATTCCTTTGTCAAGGCGTTTTTTTGTTTCCTCCCACACAGCTTAAAGGACGCGACCTGGGCTTGGCTGTCTCCACTCCAACGCTGTCCTCTGGACAGTCCAGTCCCTTCACCTGATGAAGGCCACTTGTGTTGTGGCCAAAGCGTCGTGATAATTTTATTGTTATTTTATTTTATTATTTTATTCTCATTCTACGTGACTTTACCGAAAGAACCAAAGAAGATGATTCCTTGCAGTCACGAAAGCTTTAAATCGAAATCTGGTCATGAATATTAACGAGTGGGGCTGGTCAATGTGGAGTGACGTCACTTGCTCATGATTATGAATGAGGGGTGGGGTGGTGTCCATTTGGAGGACGTCACTTGCTCATGACTATTAATGAGGGGGGATGGTCGATGTGGTGATGTCACGAGCGTTGACATTCCTGGGTGATTATAGTAGGTATGGTAGCACTCACGCCAAACACATAGGATGCAGTACACTTTTACTCCGAGCACAAAACAAACATTACATAACAAAGGTGTTCAGCATGAAGCTTTATTGTACACTATATACAAGGTTGCATAAAACACTGTAAAAATCCACGGTTGAAAAAAGTCATTCAAAAGTTGTATATCCAAGGGGGGGGGGGGAAGCATTCTTCCTCCTGTAGCGAGTGCACGAAGTGCAATGTACTTCGGAGGACACCCTGGATAGAAACCTTGATTTGTTCCCAGTTTCCTGCATACAAAGTTTTACTTCTTCATACACCTCTTACTAGATCGAAAGAACCATCACAATTAAGCTTTTTTATATATTTTTACAGTCATTAAGGCAAACGTCATAAAGCTAACAATCATCATTCAAAGGGAATACTGCATACAAATTCTTTTTACAATTATCTACAATGTTAATTCCCATTTGACCATCACACCATATGGACAAATACAGCTTACCGTAAAGGACTATCACCCAATGCGAGGTTAAATGGATGTTAAAACACATGCAAGTTTGCTATTTCAGGATTGCATGGCCCAAGGAGGCAAGTCTGGTGAGTGGCATCTTTAACCAGGAGCTGTACAGCACAATTCATAAGCTTCTGTGGTAGTCAGCACCATATAGGGATTACATGTATGGGAAAAGCACAATATATCCTAACCTATCACATTAATCTTACGACAGTGCACACTTTTATGTAGATGTGATAGCAGATGTCTCAGATGTCTCTAAATGGCTGCATAGATGCCCTAAATAATGAATTAGGGGTTGCTTTTGGCATAAAAGTGTTAACATTGATGGAACAAAACTGTATGCATAGCAGGGCATTACCTTGAAAAATCAGGGTACTAGATTCTAAAAGTAATCATGCAAGTTAAACCTTGAACCAACTCTGTACACGTTACATTATACAAAAGCGGACACTTTTTTTTACAAGGTACGCATAGCTGAACGCAACAGCTGTATGCACTGAAAAAATAATTGAACTACTTGGTGACAAAAATCAATTCACAGCTCTCTAAATTCATACAAAGCATGAACATTATATCGACTGCAAGAGTGAGAACAATAAATCATTTATATCTAATACGGTTGGTAAAAGTCCAGGACTGCATTTAAAACAATAGACGAATATTTATGATGCGAGTTCTCTATTTAGTGGTCCTCTCGAAACATATGAAACAAATGTAGTTATGGGGGTATTAACAAAAATTTTACACGTTTTAATTTTCCATTTTTTTTACAATCTACCACTTAATGTGCTTCGAAGACGAATCCCATGTCAAGGATCGTTACTTTGACAAAATGTATATTAGCTTATAAAAATCTATTTTTTTTTAAACCCCAATGTATTTGTACTAGAAAATGCAACATAACCCCTTCTTAAAGAACCTGCCTAAAAACGATAAAAAACATGTAATGGCTCATTTGTTGAAATCCCATACTCATCTGCTGATACATTTCAAATGTATAGAAATTAATTTATCGATGCATTTAAGCTACACGGCATAACTAAATTAAATTGTACCAAAGCCCGAGTCAGTAAAAAGTCTAGGCATGGATACAAGTCAAGATTAAGCAGTGATCAAAAGTAAATTAAGAACCCACGGACCCTTACATTTCATGCAAGAATTGTTCACATGCACACATGATGTTGCAATACAGTAAAAGCCTAGGTTAGTCCAGAGCAATGTTTTTGGGTAAACTTGGACAATTCGACAACATATATAAAAATAAAACACCCAATCTGGCAGCCCTGGAAGAGTTTTACCAAAATTCTCACGAGCAACAGCCCGCGATTTACCCTGGGATACGCTTTAGTTGCAATTTTTGGATCATAAACAACATTGTAAGGAGGGTGGAGGAAAAGAGGCCTACGGTGGTCGTCTGTCGAACCCAGTAGCAGGTGCCTCTAGAGGGAGCCAATCTGCACCTCAACCTGACCCGTCTGATGACATCGTTGATGTCGGTACCAGGACAAAAAAAAGCCTCTTACCTCACCATACCCTATTTGAACAATTTATGATCTCATAATATTTTAAGATTAAATTATTCACACAAAACATGTTGTTTCAACTGTTTCAGGGGAGGTGGAGGTGATTCAGGGACTCAAACTTTACACGGTCATGTCTTTCAAAAGAAAAGGCCAGTGGATAATTAACACGAATGTGCTGGGATCGCAATCACGATGTAAAAAAAAAATCACAAGCTCAATATCCAGCTGACATCGACCATCATTGCATGTGCATGGAAGCTAGGGCTCTGAATCACACTGCAGCCAGTTCCTTATATATGTGTTGGATGACCGTTTCAAAACTGAAAAGTAAAAAAAAGTTGTATCCATAAAAAAACAATTGTACAATTATTTAACAAATATAAACGTGGATAAATGTCATTAACAAAAAAATCACATTTAATTCTGGCCACATCACTGGGGTCCAGTGAGAAACTGCACAGATCACACATCCAACTTAGAGCAAATGGAAATTACACATTTTACTTAATTGTGTTTGAGGATATACTTCAAAAGATCAACACATTCGGTATGACTATATTACACCTTTGCAATAGAAAAATAAGAGTTGAGGACACTTGACAAGCACTGAACTAAGCAAAAGTTGTACAGTGGCCATCGATTAACGATCCGCCTCCCATAGGGCCCCATTGTTTCCATTAATGATACATTTTCGATTAATGTTTACGATAATCACGCGAACCCGTCAACTTCGGCCAATCGAAGCGCTCATAAGTGGACTCAGACATCAGCCAGCAGCGACCCGCCCCTGTTATGAGCGTCTTGAGACCAACTGGTTATCTTTTCAATGTTTAATAAACATTGCTTGTGGAAACAGCTCCCTTGAATACTTAGGGATGTGTTACTTAAAAGTTAAGTAAGATCAATAACAAAAGATCGAGGAAGTCGGCACAGCAGACAAAATGTTGATAGTTTCTTCAAAGAGACCAAGATTGGAGCCATAAACATCTGAAGGCAAGAATGATAATTTGATGCTCAATTTATGCAAATTTGTATGCTCTATTTATTAATAATTTATCCATGTTTCTATGAATATTAATGCTCTAATGTTCTTATAACATTTATTTATTAAAATTGCATGTTTAAATACTATTAACTATGCTTTTAGGGTGGTCATCTTCCAAACGTCTTTGAAATCAAGCCTTTAACATGCATTTCCTATATTCGACTCACGATAATTTTAATCAACGATGGTTTTCGTGGAACAAATTAATATCGTTAATCGAGGGACCACTATTATGATCTTACATTTTTTTCTTGGCAGCCCCATGGTGTAGTTTTGTATGTTATCATAAGCACGAGTACACCGAGACAAAAGCCATGTATGCCTTCCATTTAAAACACGTATTTCATGGGAGATATATGTACATATACAACATCTATGTATATACAGTAGAATGTGTGTGTGTATATTTACACAAAGGCAATCAATTCAGCTTTGAGAAGTGGATATTAAAACGTTTCTAAGGACATCGACTGATTGTTTCACTAGAGGAACGCCCCGAGAATTATTCGGTTTCCTCGGCTGTTAGGTTCTGCCATCGTGTTTGCAATTCTCAAAACCTTTAGACCACCCCTTGTATATACACAGTATATAACCCTTTAAAAAAAAGTGCACATTTCTATTGCTTGTGAAAACATTTGAACTTACAACCTATCAGACCACTGTGTAGACAAATACACTACTAAAACCATAAGGCCGCTAAGTTAATAAACCATAAATACATTTCATTTTAAAAATTCATTTCCATAAATAAATTTTGAAATCATTTTACTAAACGCTAAAGATAATTATCCTAAAATATGGATGTTCATTAAAATACAGATGATTTATTGATATATTTTGTACATGATAAAGCAATCCCACATCTTTGGGTGGCCAGCTGCAAGTTGGAAAGCCGACTAATCTTGATTTGAAGCTTTCGTGACTGCAGGAATCCACACTCTTTGCTTATTTCAGTAAAGTCACGTAGGTAGAAGAATAAATCACGACGTTTAGATCACCACACGAGCAATCCGTCCCTCAGGTGGGATTATTATTTTTCTACGTGACTTTACCGAAAGAACCGAAGGAGTATGGAAAGCCGACTGTTGAAATATAATTGTGGCACGCCGATATTAAACGTATGCAAATTAGATCGGCGATATTAGCAGCCATCTCCAACACTCCCCATGTTTGCATAGCAGAAACGGTTATTGAGTTACGTGACGTCACTTTTCAAGTAAGACGACTCGCAGTAAACAACACATCGTGACGTAACACTTTGGGGGGGGGGGGGGGGTGGTTGGCATTTCATCATCATTTTACCTCCAAGAGCTTTGAGCTGTGCAGCAGGTACAACACCATTTACAATATCCCATTGCCCAGGTCGAGGGGCAAAAGCATTACCACAGCTCTCTTGCTGCAACACGCAGGGCCAGTTGTTTATCATCATTATTGCAAGGCAAGCTTTGACAAAAATACGATTTTAAATCTCTAGTTTGTATTATAAAGGAGGTGTTTTACACACAAGCCACGTAAAATGTATAGACGACGTTCCTTTATTAGACCCTTTTAGTGCAGTGACTTTTTTGGGGAAAATCCTTCAGGCAACCTCCAATATGGAATCTCATTGTCAGTTACACAGCATTACCAACAATTAAACACACGCAACAGCAGCAGCAGCCTTTCAGGATGATGACACTCTTATATAAGTTGTGTATAAAGTGAAACATACCTTTAAACTCACTGCATTTATCAGCGGCAAGTAAAAGGCAATAAATACAGACCTTATACTTGGACATTGCTCACAAAGACACACACAATTAATCAGATGCACCGGCAATGCACTACATTTTAACCCGGATATGAATCCAGTGCAGAATAATGGATTAGTGCGCATCAATGAAAAACACGAGTAATGATACACTGTAGGACAGCAGAGGCACCTTCCAATATGAAGCAATTCCATGAGACCAGGTTTCAGGCCGTGACTTAGGCACATGAGTGGAGGCTTGCAAGTGAATTCCATCCAATTAATAGCGGCCCTTTAGTGTTCGTGTCTAACAGCTCAAAGGAAGTGAATTACAGAAACAGCCCGCGTGAGCCGAATACCAAAATACCTATTTCACTTGAAAACAAGACGTTCTCTTCGGCGAATCAATTGCAGTGTTACAGTGGTCATGTAACACTGGGTGTACATTTTGTGCATTGGTTTGACAGGACAGGCACAGAATCAAATACTGTCATTCACAGAGTCGCACTTCTCTGGATTTTTTTAAATCTGCTGAAATGGCCCAAAACATGATCTCCTGAAATGACGTTTCAAGTTACTGACAATTAGTTGCCTCTTGTTCCCACGATTATGGCTGTTAACTTCTGAAAGGGGCTTCATAAAAATGTGTGATTGCAAGTAACGTTTAAATCTTTGTTTTATATGTAAGCACCACCGAGGAACTGGAGCATGACAAACGTGTTTTCCTCTATACAAGCTGGAATATCAAGGCAACACATCTGACTGACAACATAGAAAAGGTTTGTAAATCGTGATACCACCTCCGCAGAATTGTTTTCACACCCTGCCAAAAAAATGTAGAATGGCTACACCCACTGTGGTCACATTCATTTTTTTATTTACAACTATTTTTCAGTTGTGTTCAACAGGCCAAGCTTGGTTAATTTCTTGTCTTTCCATTCACAGAGTATCCTCAATCGTAGCCAGGAACCTTTTAGCCCACCAGTCCTCAAGGTCCACTGGAACAAAGTCTCCTAGAAGAAAAACACACCTCAAGTAAACAATCCCAACAGTCTCAGATTACCATTAAGTGTAAAATTAAGTGACCTTAAAGTAATTCTGGGACATCATAACACTTGGAGATATCTTAGTACAAGTACTCCCTTAATACATGATGATGATGAGACGGTTAGGGTAGGGCAGGAAAAAAAACTTTTTTTCATATAAAGTGTCCCCAAACATGTTCAATTTAGATGCCAAGTAAATCTAAATTGTATTCTGGTGATCCGACTCCCGTGAAAATACTTGTATTGTGACCATCACTCAAATGACTACGTAATTATTGTTATATGGCTGGGCGGGTGGTGGCGAGGTCAACATTCTCAAATCAAGTCCAAGGTTCATTGGGACGGTGCCTCAGACAACAACACGATGACTGTGCAGGATCAAGCGGCAAACAATTCACCTTGTTTGTACCGATCCCATGACAATCACCGCGACACTGCTCAATTGTTTTACCGAAATTTATATTATGAACGTCACGCATTGTGCAATAGCATTGTATAATGAACCGGTGATGGAAAATGTCAAGCCGGCTGAAATGCGCAGTTTAGCGATACAGTTTGGTGATACGAGTCTCATGCAGAAGTGTTTGTTAAGGTGGTGCTGAGAGTTTAAATATGGATGTTAGTCAATAACAAGTAATGATATAGATCTGACAGCAGATGTCTCGAAATGGCTGCATATGTGCCCTGAATAATTCATTATTCTTTGCTTCTGGCATAAAGGTGTTACAACACGGATGTAACAAATCTGTATGTGTAGCAGGGCATTACCTTGAAATATACAGTGAAGGAAAAAAGTATTTGATCCCCTGCTGATTTTGTACGTTTGCCCACTGACAGAGAAATGATCAGTCTATAATTTTAATGGTAGGTTTATTTGATTTGAACAGTGAGAGACAGAATAACAACCACAAAATCCAGAAAAACGCATGTCAAAAATGTTATAAATTGATTTGCATTTTAATGAGGGAATTAAGTATTTGACCCCTCTGCAAAACATGACTTAGTACTTGGTGGCAAAACCCTTGTTGGCAATCACAGAGGTCAGACGTTTCTTGTAGTTGGCCACCAGGTGTGCACACATCTCAGGAGGGATTTTGTCCCACTCCTATTGCAGATCTTCTCCAAGTCATTAAGGTTTCAAGGCTGACGTTTGGCAACTCAAACCTTCAGCTCCCTCCACAGATTTTCTATGGGATTAAGGTCTGGAGACTGGCTAGGCCACTCCAGGACCTTAATGTTCTTCTTCTTGAGCCACTCCTTTGTTGCCTTGGCCGTGTGTTTTGGGTCATTGTCATGCTGGAATACCCATCCACGACCCATTTTCAATGACTTGGCTGAGGGAAGGAGGTTCTCACCCAAGATTTGACGGTACATGGCCCCGTCCATCGTCCCTTTGATGCGGTGAAGTTGTCCTATCCCCTTAGCAGAAAAACACCCCCAAAGCATAATGTTTCCACCTCCATCTTTGACGGTGGGGATGGTGTTCTTGGGGTCATAGGCAGCATTCCTCCTCCTCCAAACAGCGAGTTGAGTTGATGCCAAAGAGCTGCATTTTGGTCTCATCTGACCACAACACTTTCACCCAGTTGTCCTCTGAATCATTCAGATGTTCATTGGCAAACTTCAGACGGGCATGTATATGTGCTTTCTTGAGCAGGGGGACCTTGCGGGCGCTGCAGGAATTCAGTCCTTCACGGCGTAGTGTGTTACCAATTGTTTTCTTGGCGACTATGGTCCCAGCTGCCTTGACATCATTGACAAGATCCTCCCGTGTAGTTCTGGGCTGATTCCTCACCGTTCCCATGATCATTGCAACTCCACGAGGTGAGATCTTGCATGGAGCCCTAGGCCGAGGGAGATTGACAGTTCTTTTGTGTTTCTTCCATTTGCGAATAATCGCACCAACTGTTGTCGCCTTCTCACCAAGCTGCTTGGCAATCGTCTTGTAGCCCATTCCAGCCTTGTTTAGGTCTACAATCTTGTCCCTGACATCCTTGGAGAGTTCTTTGGTCTTGGCCATGGTGAAGAGTTTGGAATCTGATTGATTGATTGCTTCTGTGGACAGGTGTCTTTTATTACAGGTAACAAGCTGAGATTAGCACTCCCTTTAAGAGTGTGCTCCTAATCTCAGCTTGTTATTCTGTCTCTCACTGTTAAAATAAACCTACCATTAAAATTATAGACTGATCATTTCTTTGTCAGTGGGCAAACGTACAAAATCATCAGGGGATCAAATACTTTTTTCTCCTCACTGTAAGGGTACTAGATTCTCTGTACACGTTACATCATACAAAAGCATGGACATCATTTTTGACAAGCTATGCATAGCTGAATGCAACAGCTGTATGTGCACTGAAAATTGTATTTAACTATCTACTTTAATGACAAGATCAACTTACAGCTGTAAATGCTAGACAACGCATAAACATTCTATCAACTGACAATTAGAAACATTTAATAATGAAGGTTTATCATTATGGTTATTGGAGGCAGATTTTGCTAAGGCTTTTTAGTAACCCAACCACTTACTTTTCTGATTGTCATCCGATGTGTCCAGCACATACTCCACAGGTCCTGTGGAGTTTCCATTCAGCTGCCTGTTGTTCATATCCTGTTTCACATTTTGCCATGCTAAACAGGAGACAACAAAACCAGAGGGAAAACTGTCAATTTTATGCACCTACGAAAACAGTTCTCAAAGCACAGTTAGGTATATTTTAACACGATATATTGTACCTGGGTATATCTTATAAAATGCTGTAATATATAGGTTCACTGTAATCGAGATATATTAATATATGGGGGTGACTGTTATATAGCAGAAAGTACAGCTGATCCCTTGCAGCTGCCAAGCATGACCCATTATGTCAAACCCAGCCACAATGACATCATATGGATTCCATAACACATTAGGTGAAAGGCGTTTTCACCTTACAAGTACTGCTACAAACCACATAACCCACAGTAAACACCCACAGTAAAACACACACACAAACACACACACAAACACAGGCACACACACCAATACTCGCTGATTGAACAGCTATTGAGGTGCTTGGCTAAATTGTTTGTTTAAATTTCATGGCCAGTTTTGGCACTTCATTCTGGTTCTGCCTGTTTGGAGATACAATGACTGCCGTTTTGTCACTCTGCAGAAACCAACCAATCACCATTTGGTGATGAGAGTGTAAAAAGGTGTAAAGGTGCAGCCGAGCAATTATTGGCTCATGCCACTGCTGGTGGAAGTGTCTCCACGACAGGCAGCTTTAGAGATCCCCTCCAGAAAGAGCGATAATTTGGGCTATTCTTCAGCACCACTTCGATGTATGAGATAGGTTGGGAGTAGCAACCCTTTATGTGCAAAATTTTAAATATTGAAGGCAGTAGTTTAAGTCAAAGGCATTTTAAAAGGGATAGAAAAACAAATGTAACCAAAGACGGGCATTTCAAACAGTGGGCCATGATCCCAGAGACAATTATTTACTTATGCAAATGTTATGATTTTTTTTTTATAAATAAATAGTAGCTGACACAATTGACTTAAAGCTTTCGTAACTGCAGGAATTCATACTTTGGGTCTTTCGGTAAAGTCACGTAGATAGGTTTGTTATTTTCTTTCAACCTATCTACGTAACTTTACTGAAAGACCCAAAGAATAACAATTGTTTCATACACAGACAATTGTTAACAGATGCAGCACTAAAGACAAAGAAACTACAGAATATGCCTAAGCATGTCTGTACCATACTTAAGTAACATTCTTGTTCGAACACCATAAGTAAAAAACTCATAAATGCTGTCTCAATTCTGAAACCACTGTTGCTAGGATAGAGGTTAACTTGTAAGCTTTGCAAGGAGCTTTACTATCACAGTGGCTTGATATCCAAATTATATCTTGGACTAAATTTAAATCAAACTCTTTGGTTTTATTCGGTAAAGTCACGTAGGTAAAAAATTTAAATCACTCAGAATTACACATCTTTCCTTACAACACTGTCATGCTTGTATCGGCTAAATTTCCAAACGAAGTCAACTTAATTCAATATCACTTCATGGGACCTCCTTTGCCAGTACCAAAATATGAGAATAGGTTTTTCCCCTTTTATCTGGCAACAAAACAGGTGTTAAGATGTTAAAACACCAAACCGAAACTTTTAGAGGAATCATGTCTGCATTAACCACAATACTTGTGGTCAAAATGCAAAAAAAAACCTGATAATATATCCATTGTCTTTGAAACTGGTTGGTCCACACCAGAGACAGCTTTCTTTTGAGCCTCAGCCTCATCTTAAACGGTGTTAGAACAGAGGACGCCAAAAGGCGTACACAGCCCAAAGACAATGCCACTATCAGAGTAATGAGAGCTCGGGGTGAGCATCTACATCATGGGACCTCCTTTGCCAGTACCAAAATATGATAATAGGGGTTTCCCCTTTTTCTGGTTTGTAAATTTAAGGGACTATTTCTTGGATACCATGAACTGGTGAAGGCTGTATGCCTTTTGGCGTTCTGTGGTCTAACACCGTTTGAGACGAGGCTGAGGCTCAAAAGAAAGCAGTCTCTGGTGTGGACCAATCAGTTCCAAGGACAATGCATATATTATCAGTGTTTTTTGTTTGCATTTTGACCACAAGTATTGTAGTTAACGCAGACATGATTCCTTGTAAAAGGTTTTAGTTTGGTGTTTTAACAACTTAACACCTGTTTTGTTGCCAAATAAAAGGGGAAAAACCTATTCTCAATATCACTTGTCATCACCAAAATTGCTCCTAAATTCCCAAAAAAGGAAGATCATGCTTTTTTCTTTCAACAAAAATCTAGTTTAATTCCCTTAATCTATTACGGATATCAGACACAATATCCTTGAACAAGAGTTCTTCAAAATACTTGGGTTTACAGATTGATTAAAAACTTACATTCCAACCGCATACTGATCACGTCTCAAAGAACATCTAATAAAAAAATAGGGGTTTTATACAGAAACAAAGTTTTTCCATTCGATTGAACCTGAAAATTGACGTTATCATTCTACTACTTAACGACTGCTGCTTACATATAGCTACTAATGAAATACGAAACAGATTAAACCCGCTTTATCACTCTGCTCTTCGATGTGCACTGGATGTACCATACAGGACCCGCCATTGTGACCTCTACTTAAAATCTCACATCGCTTGATGCAAGGCAAAATCTACATTGGGCCCTGTTCATCCATAAAATCCCGATTGACAAATATGCGCTATACTTAGCCAATTTCATTAACCCCACTGTCAAACCCAAGAAACCTCAGACATCCATCTAAATTGCCTTTTAACTATCCCAAGAACGAGAATTGCCGTTGCAGCACCAAAGTGTCGCGACCTTTTGATTTAAAGCTTTCGTGACTGCAGTAATTCATATTCTTAGCCCTTTCGGTAAAGTCACGTTGAAGGGAACACCTGATGACGACCGTTTATGTTATGGTCGAAACGTCGTGAGAATTTCTATTGTTTTATATATATTTTATTATTTTATTGTTTCCCTTCAACGTGACTTTACCGAAAGAGCTAAGAATATGTGGCGACCTTGTTTTCTCCCTTAACATCGTACATCTTCCGTCAAAAGATATCCTGAAACAGAAAATGAGTGCTGGATACAGCCACATTGAGGAATGTGATTGCTAACTTTGATCCTTACCTGTGTATCGATCGTTACATTTTAATGTGAAATTTTATTTTGGGACTGCGTGTTGTCTTTCTGTTGTTTTGCTGTTTTGTTCAAGCTTGCATTTATCGTTGAAATATCGGCAAGGATTGATGTGCTCTTGCAATTTGTACCTAAGCTTTAATTGTTTTTATTTTAGTGACTTGTTTACACCTTTCCTGTACTTTGCAGTCCTATCAGTTCTGTATTGTTCTTGTAAATTTCTGACATGGCGCTACTGGACATCTGTGAAAGAGCTTCATAGCTCATTGGATTCCTCCAGTCTAAATAAAGATTCTGGTTCTGACAGTGGGTGATCTTTTAGGTTATCCCTTGCACGTCTGTCGACTCTGATTATGCAAGGGGTCAGCAATCGGAGCCAAACCATTGCCGCCACAATTCTGCCATCTGCTGTATAAACCTGAAGTGTGCAGTGTGGGCGATTGAACAAAAAAAATAACCAGGGCTGTTGACCGTGTATCATATACATGGAAAGCAAATTGTGCTTTACAAAACCGTTAGTGTAGCTTGGGAAAGCTGTCAGATGGAGAAGATTACAAACCAATGAAACATTTCCATAAGGACATAAATGTCGTGCTCAAATTGAGGATGAATGTTACTTCAAACTGTATTACACACCAATGCTGAATGTATCATTTAGGATACAAAATCACTTGTGTAAAAAGTCTGTGTGGCCAGTTTTGCACATGTTGTTAAGCAAAAAAAAAATGATTTGAAGCTTTCGTGACTGCAGGAATTACTCTTTTGTTCTTTCAGTAAAGTTATGTAGAAAGAAAATAAATTAAATAATAGAATACGACGTTTCGATTGCAACACAAGCAACCGTCATCAGGTGTCAATGAATGCAAGCTCGGAGAGAGACAAAACACAGACACGGAGAGAGACACATACACAGAGAGACACAGAGAGAGAGAGAGACACATACACAGAGAGAGACAAAGAGAGACACGCACAGAGAATCAACTCCTCTGTGACGAGGCATTATATATAGAGAGGGGTGGGGGCAGAGAAATTAGCATGTCAATCAGAGCGGCAGGGGGAGAGAAATTGGAAGAATAGAACCAAAGAGTATGGATCCTTGCAGTCACAAAAGCTTCAAATCTAGAAACCTAGTAAAACTTAGAAATGGAATGCAATCGAAACGTCGTATTCTATTATTTTATTATTTCCCTTCTACGTGACTTTACCGAAAGAACCAAAGAATAATTTCCTGCAGTCACGAAAGCTTGAAATCAAGTTTGAACCACCTCTACGGGGAGGATTTCCACACAACTCATACTTAAACTTCTAATTTAGCAATCTTTGGAAGAACGTAATCAACCAGGTAAAGTGTTAACTGTTGTGTTAGCCGACTCTCTGTGTTGCATTACATTCCATGTCTAAGTTTACTAGGTTTGTTTTCTCAAACTCCCAATTTCTCTCCCCCTGCCACTCTCATTGACATGCTAATTTATCTGCCCCCCCTCTCTCTTTATATAATACCTCGTCACAGAGGCGTTATTTCTCTGTGTCTCTGTGTGTTTCTCTCTGCGTGTGTTTTCTCTCGATGTGTCTCTGCCCCATGTGCGTCTCTCTCTCTGTGTATGTGTCTCTTGCATTCATTCACACCTGATGGCGGTTGCTTGTGTTGCAATCAAAACGGCGTATTCTATTATTTCTTTATTTTTCTTTCTACGCGACTTTACCAAAAGAACCAAACAGCAAATAAAAAGTCCAGAGGGCACGTTGTGCACCCATGACCTCTGAAACTCAAGGTGGCAAAGCAGATCCATCTGGAGCTTCTACGAAAAATAACCAATCGTTGGCCTATGGCCCCGAACCGTCAGTTACAGGTCATGCAGATACTCCCAACCTTGACAAACAATACCAATGCATGCCGGAGTCACGGCAGCGAAATCTGGGGATCACAAAGACAAAGTCGCCCAGAGCAGGAGACTGGGCGAATGAACAATTATAGCATTTTACATTTCTCCAGTTATGGTGTAAATAACACTTTATGCATGTGGAGACGTACAATGTTTTATTCTTAATAAACAACCTGTATTAGACATAATCTATTATTGCTTTATACAGTGCAAACTAAACTATATGTATATAAAGCTATTGTGTAAAATAATTGAGGCATTTGTAAATTTACTGATAGGCCACTCCAGACTGTAGGGTCATTCGGGTCATGTGACCAATTCATCACGTGAGTGCCCAAGGGTGAAGGAGAGCAGATAATTATCACTATTCATTTATGTAAGCCATGGCCGGGATTTAAACTCTGGTTGCAGAGCAGTACGCCAACCACTGCACCACCTCTTTGCCCCTGGCATCGAGATTCTGATATTGCTAAATATTCCCAAACAATGTTGCAGCAAGTGACGATCTAGAAGTCAAGCCATGTTGCCACCACCACGGCACGCACGTTGATATGTGTCGTGGTAGCGTACTTCAAGTGACACTAAAGTTGCCCTTCTCTGGTTTCATTTCTATTCCTGATAATCCCTCTTTCCCCATCTGACTAACCCAAGCCAACCTGATTAACCACATTGCCCCGAGTGGCCTAAGCAGCCAGCAGGCAAATTACGATGCACTGTAAATCAACCCCTTGACGTAAGGAGTTCCCCGCCTTTGCAAAAATACAAGTGAAGTGATGACCCAAATTGCTCATTATCATCAGCCATTTCGAATGCACTACTGGATCAAGGCCACAGCAAGCCACGATTGAGCAGTAAACCGAAATGTAATGAGTAACCAATTAAAGTTGTCCATTGCAACATCATAATGGCTGACTTTCACACGAAAATAGGTCAAATGTGCACATACACGATGCGAGGTTGGTATTTGGCGTGAGGAATAGGTGCCGTGTGCATCTGTTAAGAGTTTGCAGACAGCCAATACATGAAAATGGTAAATACTTGTTTCAAAAAGGAATCTAAGGAATGGACATGCCCAAACGGCAAAATTGTGAACAAAAATTGATTTAACTACAACTCGAATGACTGAAATAATAAAAGGCAAGTTTCCAGGATTTCCCTGCCATGTCTAGTGAACGTTACCACACACAGGTTGCCCTTGGGGAATGAAAGCGGATTCATTTGGTTAATTGAAATTACATTTCCTACATTCCTTATATTGATATAATCTGTATCTGCTTTTGAAGTTTTCAAAGGGCTTGACAACATCACAGCATTAATTGATATCAACTGCCTCTAGCCAAGGCAGCTGCTATTAAATCATATTAAATAACTCACCTGTCAAACACACACTCATGTAGCACTGGCAAGTATTGCTCTCAGCATAACTATTTAGTAAAACAAATGTAGGGAAATGTGGAATGTCATTTTTGTAATAATAGATTCGCATAAATAATCTGTATAAAGTACATTAAAAAAATGCATCTTAAACGTAAAACAGTATTTCCAAATGACAACTCCATATGAAACAATGAAAGCAATAACAATATTGAACCAGTATCATCAACACAAAGAGGTAAATTGCTGTAGAGAGAAAACTTATTTTCTATATTAGCTGGGCGGTTATGCTTATGAATTTATGGAAACCGATTTCACGACACGTTTGTAAATTCAACTTCGAAACGATAAACGGAACTATTTTTTTTAAATAATTTACTGGTACCACGAGTCAGGAACTGGTAACCATTCCCAGTGATAATGTAGTAATGAATGCACAGATTTAAGAAATGTACTCCATTGTTTCAACTGCTGCCACCGGGAGACTGAATCGAACCGAACTGAACCAGCGGCCACTGAACTGCAAGTCCAGCGTCCTCACCGTTTACATCCCAGCAGCTCGCTTCGGTTCTCAGTTAAAAAGGTAAAACAAGCTATGTTTCTTGTTAAAAAGGAATCTGTGTGACAAAACTACAACAGTTGTTTTTCAAAGTTATTCCCCATTCGGTTACTGGTAATTAAGAAAAATGAAATAAACAACCTTATTTTCTATATTCGTTAGTTTAACACGTAGGCTTTCGCGACCAATATAATTCATGATAAAAGGTTTTTGGGTTAGATCGCGTTATTATATATTCGTGTCAAATTACAAAAAAACAAAGCAGTGTTTTTTTATGTATACATATGATAATATACTGAGAATAGCTCCATTGTAAGAGATGTACATCTTGCACAACCCCATTGGCAGAGACAGATGTTTTAATTCAAATATGCACTCTAAATTGACAGCAGCATTTGAAATTAGGCCAGAAGATAACACAATGCGAGTAATAAATATAAAGATGAGTTTATGTTTGAGGAAACAGCTCCTTGAACTATAGCTGCAGTACCATGGCATGTGCATCTCCTGTCTTCCAGGCTTACACAAACATTCATAATGCAATAAATATTAATTTGATAAACGAGCGAGGTCTTGCAATACGAGTAGTACGTATACGCTTTGTCTGCCAAGCGTCACTATCTCACAACTGATATACGAGTGCTTCGATATACGAGTGGTTTGGATTACAAACACGTTTCCGGAACGAATTATGCTCGCAATCCAAAGTTTTACTGTATATGTTAAACATTTATTGAATGGGTTTACAAGAGGAGTGAATATTTATAGTGGAAGGCGAAACAAAAAAGGTCAAACTGGCCCATCATACTAATATACTATATTAGAAACAAGTTTTGCTGGCTTGCTGGCTGGATGATGCACGGGCACGCAAGTGCACAGGGCAATGACGTCACCCACAACCCACAGCGTTGAGCCGGGTTCATGCGTCGCCTCCCCATCAAACCACCCTCCCACCCCTGGCCGTGTATCCTGAGCAAATGCACAGGCAGTGCTCACATTTGGAAGAACATCTCAACGAAGCGTTGTACAAGTCGAACAAAACATGCTGCCAATACAAGCAACATTCATCTTTTCGCACTGTGAAAAAAAAGTAACGTCATGTCAAAATGTTTTTTTACTTTGCTTCTGGGGATTATTTTTTGAAAACAATAATGGTCCGACAATGTGTGTACTGAAATTGAGTAGAGCATGGTATACTTTTGACTTTTTTGAGTGGCATTGTATTTACTCTAGACTATAAACACCACAGCCAACTTTTTGTGTTAACTCACCACGTGTACAGACAGACCTTGTTATCAATCCACTGCTGGATTTGGGTAGGGGTGCTGTTATCTGACTATACGACACCACACTGGACCAGGCGGGTTGTTGAAGGCAGGCAAAGACATGGCAGCATAGGAGTACAGTACAACAATGTGTGTTGCTGCACTACCCTCTGCTGACCACAACGCAGCACAGCCCAACAGCAACCTAAGACAATCCAGGCTCAACTCTGCTAAGATCAGGTGCATTCTGGGTGATTTGTTAATGGCCTTATGATTAACTCACGATGACGCTCAAGCCTATCAAGTATGGAAAACATTTTAAATTGGCACGAGCAAAAACAATGGCACAAAGCTTTGCAGGGCCGTACCACTAAATGAAAGATGAATAAAATATTAAACGATGGCAAAGTGTAGTCAGAGGCATGGCACATGTTGAATGGCTCTACTTAAATAATGCAAGACACATTTTCCATCATAGTGTTTTGTATTAAACTAGGTGAAAGGCCACCGACGTCCACTCTCTCCTTTTTTATCATTACCATTATAACAATTGCGTTGGAACATTATGTTTTGTATGATTAAGGGCACCACTTTCATGTAATCCTCACATTTGAATGGTAAATTCTAGAATTGCCAGTCTACTGGAAAGTATGGGTGAGGGCACATGATTGTTTGACTATCATTGTTAAAATGCATGTTTCAGATAAGGGATTCAAAATTGGGATGAATAATAAATACCAAATGTATTACATGCTGAATTTTGGCAAAGCATTAACTATTCTATTGCCACTATTCATCATCAGCCATGGTCAATCCACCACCGGAGGAAGGCCTACCCAAACCACCGCCATGCATTCTTCACGATCCAGTGATAATTCACCCAGCACCGACACACGAGCCAATTTCATTGCTACATCCCTCTCAGACACATTCATTTCCTTGGCTCTCATGTTTTCTAATTACACCAACAAATAATCACATTATATATTTATAAGCGCATGATAGTCCTTGATGATTAACAGTCTACATTTCTGGGTCAGGAAATCAACTACTGTAGATAAACACAACACCCAGGTCAGATTTGAAAGAGACTTGAAATCGCAATGGTTCTCACCTGCTAATATAACGTGTATCATTCAATCAAACAATTAAATGAAACATACTTTGAAAAAGCGAACTGAAAGAAGCTTGCTCGATGAACGCACATGCATGCCTCATCTTCCTAACCATCTGCTCGGCAAACAGCACCAAGTCCAGTTCCTCTGCATGGATGACAAACACCGTTGCTTGACACACGCGCACACGCACACTGGCACATGGGCAAATTGCCAACTGGAACACTTGCCAACCTGCACCATCCCCCAGTACACAGCTAGTTATTTTGTTCCATTTGTACAACCTTCTGAGCACACCCCCTGGATTAGGTTACTTGGAGTAGCATTCATGTATTCTCACTGTAGCGGCTAGAGCTAGTGTTGCGAAAAAGGCACTGACAAATTGTAATCGGCCATGAAAAGTTTCAGGAGCAGGTTTCTTGCAACGTGACTCTTTCAACAACCACCGGTCTTGAATATTCAAGAAATCTGGAGCCACGAATTCTCCTCCTGCATAGGTTTGCAGAGCTGTGCTATATATAGCTCGTGTTGTTTGGTATACAGTCCAACTTTTTTCGCTCCACATACAGTGAGGGGAAAAAAGTATTTGATCCCCTGCTGATTTTGTACGTTTGCCCACTGACAAAGAAATGATCAGTCTATAATTTTAATGGTAGGTTTATTTGAAGTGAGAGACAGAATAACAACAAAAACATCCAGAAAAACGCATGTCAAAAATGTTATAAATTGATTTGCATTTTAATGAGGGAAATTGGTATTTGACCCCCTCTCAATCAGAAAGATTTCTGGCTCCCAGGTGTCTTTTATACAGGTAACGAGCTGAGATTAGCAGCACACTCTTAAAGAGTGCTCCTAATCTCAGCTTGTTACCTGTATGAAAGACACCTGTCCACAGAAGCAAGCAATCAATCAGGTTCCAAACTCTCCACCATGGCCACGACCAAAAAGCTCTCCAAGGATGTCAGGGACAAGATTGTAGACCTACACAAGACTGGAATGGGCTACAAGACCATTGCCAAGCAGCTTGGTGAGAAGGTGACAACAGTTGGTGCGATTATTCGCAAATGGAAGAAACACAAAAGAACTGTAAATCTCCCTCGGCCTGGGGCTCCATGCAAGATCTCACCTCGTGGAGTTGCAATGATCATGAGAACGGTGAGGAATCAGCTCAGAACTACCCGGGAGGATCTTGTCAATGATCTCAAGGCAGCTGGGACCATAGTCACCAATAAAACAATTGGTAACACACTATGCCGTGAAGGGCTGAAATCCTGCAGCGCCCGCAAGGTCCCCCTGCTCAAGAAAGCACATATACATGCCCGTCTGAACTTTGCCAATGAACATCTGAATGATTCAGAGGACAACTGGGTGAAAGTATTGTGGTCAGATGAGACCAAAATGGAGCTCTTTGGCATCAACTCAACTCGCCGTGTTTGGAGGAGGAGGAATGCTGCCTATGACCCCAAGAACACCATCCCCACCGTCAAACATGGAGGTGGAAACATTATGCTTTGGGGGTATTTTTCTGCTAAGGGGACAGGACAAATTCACCGCATCAAAGGGACGATGGACGGGGCCATGTATCGTCAAATCTTGGGTGAGAACCTCCTTCCCTCAGCCAGGGCATTGAAAATGGGTCGTGGATGGGTATTCCAGCATGACAATGACCCAAAACACATGGCCAAGGCAACAAAGGAGTGGCTCAAGAAGAAGCACATTAAGGTCCTGGAGTGGCCTAGCCAGTCTCCAGACCTTAATCCCATAGAAAATCTGTGGAGGGAGCTGAAGGTTCGAGTTGCCAAACGTCAGCCTCGAAACCTTAATAACTTGGAGAAGATCTGCAAAGAGGAGTGGGACAAAATCCCTCCTGAGATGTGTGCAAACCTGGTGGCCAACTACAAGAAACGTCTGACCTCTGTGATTGCCAACAAGGGTTTTGCCACCAAGTACTAAGTCATGTTTTGCAGAGGGGTCAAATACTTAATTCCCTCATTAAAATGCAAATCAATTTATAACATTTTTGACATGCGTTTTTCTGGATTTTGTTGTTGTTATTCTGTCTCTCACTGTTCAAATAAACCTACCATTAAAAGTATAGACTGATCATTTCTTTGTCAGTGGGCAAATGTATAAAATCAGCAGGGGATCAAATACTTTT
Source organism: Petromyzon marinus (assembly GCF_048934315.1). NCBI lineage: Eukaryota > Metazoa > Chordata > Hyperoartia > Petromyzontiformes > Petromyzontidae > Petromyzon > Petromyzon marinus. Next base: position 12,492,177 of record NC_133669.1, read on the forward strand.
TTCCTTCACTGTACCGGATTTCTGAAGCTCCTGGTACGTGGAGCGAAACGTCAGAAATCATGCAAAACAACACGGCGTTTAACCTGAAAACCACAACTTACGCTCTACAAAATTGCATACAAAATATAAATCGTAACATAAATCGCTTGGCCACAGAGTTATAAGCTAAGATCCTCAGAGGAGTGGGGCTGCTTTTGTGGATAAGCACATTTTCCAATAAGTGGTTTAGTTTGCAATGTGTGGAAATATATTTTTTTATCCATGACTATTATCTTCAATATTCATAGCTAATGGTAAGAATATTGTGTGTGGTACAGTACCGTGACTTATCTATGACAATCACGGATAATGGGATGAGTAAATCGCAAGGAACGGGGTTCGTGGACTCCTCTTATCCACAACTTTTATCTCTGATAATCACAGACAATATATAATGGGATGAATTTAGCACGTAGTGGAGTTCCATGACTGCCACCCGTGGTAAACATGGGTAACGGAATGATCAACATGAAGTACTGCACAGTGCTGTACTTGGGTGGTTGTGACAGCATCTGCTACAAAGAGATGATAAAATCCTCAATGTCGTCGAACATCACCATGCACCATCATCTACTTCACCAACCATCATTTAGTAATTCCTCATCCATCACCATATGCATCGTCATTGTGCCGTGACTAGCATTTACGGTGTTAAGTTTACTTGCAGCGCTATCCCACATGGTTCTCGAACAGAATACAACACTTCTCACCAACTTCTCTAGCTTGCCACTCCAATGCCCGTTCCTGCCAAGTAGTCTTTCCGTTGCATCGACTGACAATGACAATGATCAACCTTGTGGCGGTGACTGCAGTTGTGACCACGGCAACAATAGATCATTACCACCATCCATCGTCTTCGTCATCCATAACTCATCATCCCTTATTGTGCCAACGACTGGCGAACAAGGTAGGCACGTCCCAGTATGTTTAAACGTGGATATTCACACACATGGCAAGGAATGTGTTCTTAACAGTGTAGCGGCTCGCCCACGTGCCGTGGCACTCACTGCTGTAGACGAAGCTGACGTTTTCGGCGTGCGAGGACGTGCCGAGCTCCTTGTGCGCTGGTGCCGGTGTGGGAAGGTGCAGCCCGTTGCTCCGCTTGCCATTGATGGGGTTGAATACCAGTTTGGGGGTCACACAGCTGAAATGACAACAGCACAAGACAGGAAACAGAACTTAGCGGCGCATCGCAGCACACGCCTCTAAATTTTAAATTGCTTCAAAGCGGGCGATTGGGATAATTGTGCGGAGGCCGTCAAGCACACAAGATACAAAATCTTCCTGGTTGCGAGGTGGCCATTAAGTGGCAGCACATCAGGTATCTATGCACGAATTTTAACGATATCCCTTTGTAGTGTGTTTGTTTTCACTAGGTTTCCTCTCACCCACTTAAACACGAAAAACACCAAGCAGGACCCTCATAAAGGACATTCTTGCGACTCAGTCAGTGTTTCCTGGATAGAGGACATTCATGTATTTAAAGTGTCTTGCCAACTTTCCCAAATAATAAAGCCACGAGCCAAAATTCAGTAAAAAAAAAATGCACACGCACAGATTATGTAATGCTTTCCAACTTCCGTTTATCCTTGGAAACACATAATCAGCAGTCCGAATCATCACTGGTAGCTGAAATTAATGTGTTTGCATCTTTATAAATTGTCCCTTTTTTACCGTTGTTTTGTGTTACTCTCAAGTTCTAGATGGTAATTTGATCATATTCTTTGGGTCTTTCGGTAAAGTCACGTAGATATCTAAGTCACGTAGATATCTAACGTGGCTTTACCGAAAGAGCCAAATAATGTGAATTCCTACAGTTACGAAAGCTTTAAGTCAAGATTTAATTAGATCACATTTTCTAGTTGTCTCAAAAGGGCAAGTCCATATTAGTTACAACTTCATACTAATGTTTAATTCATAATGAGTCATGTTTACCAAGAGCTATCGTGCCCCGCCCCCAACCCATTATAAAATATCCAAATGAGATAGCGTTACACAACTTTTTTTTCTGCAGCAGCCATCAAAGACCAGGCACGCCAATTACATGTATTGTATGTCTGTGCATTATTTTAGAAGGCACATGGCCAATGTTAAGTAATGCTGCAGTCAGCCGATTTAAAGACATTAATGGAATGAGCTGTACGCATTCTAAAACTCACTTCAGCTGGCTGGGAAAAAACTAGATTTTAGTTGGCATGTTTTCATAAAAAATTATTACGTGGTCAGGAAGTTATTTCTACTTGTGAAACGTCACTGTTTATGGGAAAGCAAAACTAGCGCTGCGAAGCATCACTTGTCTCGGGATGTGAACACATTTTTACAGGGAACGACTACTTTGGAAAATAATAACGATGAAAACCACACATACCAGGTATCATTACACGCACTTTAACAACTATCTCCAGATGTTGTCTTCTCTCACACTGGCTTTGTTAAAAAAAATACAAGTGGGTACACATAATTAAAATATGTACAATAAACTTGATGATGAATAACTTGTGTTTAAATGTAAAGACACTGTTGCATATCGTGTTACTAATGAGAAATGTATAACCTTCACATTGTAAAGGAGACAAACAAACTGAAGAGGCAGTTGTTCACAACATTCATTTCTCAAGGTCACTGCAAGGGACGGAGAGCACGAGGCAGAGGTTTTTAAGTTATAAGGTTTGAAACCGAATTCCTGAAGACTGGTTTTCAAACCACATTTTTGGTTCAGTGACCAGGAGAAAATGCGATGGCAACATTTAATAAGGCGCAACGATATATGCATTGTTAAAGAAGCATAATCAACATTACGTTTAGGATTGCGTATAGTGAAAAATCATACTGGGGATATGTATTCACAGTGCTGTACACACCGGTACGAGTTGGTAGGTAAATCAATGCTAATCCACACTTTGGACAAAACAAAACTTGCAGAACATTAAAACACTGAACTCCATGATTAATTAAATCGCCAAAGTTGCAAAGTTTTACTTCCGTATATATAGGTTCGATATGGGTTTGTATTTGTCCAAGTTTGCTGTGACGTACATTATTCCGTATGATAATACAAAAGTGCGTTTTGTGTTCAGCCAGCCCCTGAAACAAAAAAAAGTCCAAACACCTCCAGCCCAGCCATAATTTCACTTGTGATCTACTGATAAATGTGACCTTAGGGACCTACCCAGAAAAGACATCCCATTATAAATGATTACGCCCACACATGCTCTATTTATTATTGAGCTCATGCGTCAATGCATCGTGCACTGCTGTTAAATTGCAGAAATACCATAAAAAGGAGGACCTTTCAAAGTATTGTTTTAAGAACCTATATTAACGTGCCTAGTTCGCTTGTGCTATACCTTAACCACATGCAATACACGTCATGTAAAGTAATTCCTGCATACATAGGAAAAAACGTAATTACTGCCTTGTGACAGTTTTTTTTCAAGTCAGACCTGGGGGTTAATTGTAATTGCAATTACAGTTGAATTGTCAGCTGAAATTGCAGGACCTCTTAAAAGTCTGCCCTAGGATGCACAATTATCGTGGTAAACCTTTCAAGTTTCAGTAGGAATAAGGAGCTGCAGCTATGGACAAGTCGCCCGGAATGTCCGATCGTCATATCTTAGAAGCTAAGCAGCGCTGAACCTGAAGTGCTTTGATGGGTTCACCACCATGCACAAACAGGTTGCCATATAGGGCTTGTGGGACCATGTCATCATAGGCAGCAGGGGGAAAATCAGCAAAATGTATTGTTGTGATGTACTTATGGTCCTGCATCTATGCTCTCCACCTTCACCAGCTCGTACTGACCAGCATGGTTATGTATGGTGAAACAACCCCCTTGAGCTGCACAGTGTGGGAAAGCCATCATTTAACAGTGTGGTAGTGACAATAAATGGATTTGCAGTATTTTATGATTTGCGATTAAAATACACAGACCTTTATACAGGACATTTTCAATTAGGTAGTCTGTGACTAATCACGAATCTACAATTTTACATGACCACACACCGCCTGACCCCAGCAAGGTGACGTAATTACACTCAAATGAAGCCATCAATGACGTAATTCAGGCCAGCAATAACATGCAACAAATATTACAATATTAAGGTGGCACAACACATTGTCAATGAGCAAACACATTGTCAATGAGCAAACACCTTGATTGCAAGAGGTGCAGTGGTTAGCACACTGCACAATAAACCTGACAACCTGAGTTTGATTCCTGGGCACGGATAACATCAGTGGCGAGTAATATTGGATTCTTTCCGGGGCAGGGCGCCTAGGACACCCAATTTCACTGCCTCACACTGACCAGCATGGGTAAGTATGGTCAAACAACCCGTGACCAATAGAGATATGGCATATGTGCGAGTCCCTTAAAGGGAATGCCAGTCACATGTTAAGTCGAGATTAAACTTGTAATCCAGCCAAAAGGAGTAAATTATGCCAGTTTAACAAAAATCACATTTGAATCATCACCTCTCGCACAGTATTGTATTGCCAAATCTTTTCCACGTTCTCGATTGCAGATACTGAATGTACTTAAAACTTCAACCAGAACTGCTTGATATCTGCCTCATGACAGGACTTGGCAAAAGTACATTTAAAGAAATAAACTTAATCTATCATTCATCTCTATATTTAAGAAAAAAGTCACAGCTGATCAGTATGTAAAACCTACATTTAATAAAACGTATGCAAGCAACGATAATCACGATAGAACAATATTTAGAAAAATATTAAAGCATTTGATTACCGTGGATATTTTATCGTACAATATATCGTAGTATCGGTATATTCCAGGAAAGCAAGTTTTTACGGTGTCTAAAAAGGATGAACGCAAGGTGTCAAATTTGCGGCACCACTCTTGAGAAAAAGTGTAGCAACTGTGTGTATATGTGTAATATAAAATCAATACTGTGACAAATATATTTTTTATACAATCCCAGTTAAAAAGGGCCATGATGAGAAATGAAACCGGTCCTCTGGGAGTTTGCCACTTTCCAAGGTCAAGTGGCAATGATCGATACACTATAAAGGTCACAGGGGTTTAAGAATGCATATCGATTCTGATTAAAATAGATTACGCTCAAGTAATTAGAATGTACTCACCGAACCACATGATGACTTGAGGCCAACTCATTTGGATCGGGGATGCGGCGAATCATTACTAAACCCTGCACATTTAAATTATCCTCCTTGTGTTTGGCTGCAAACCATTTCTTAAATGGAAAACTGTGTTTTTGGTAATTAAGGAACTAAAACAGAGCTCTGGTTATGACAGAACAAGTCCCATGAGCTCTGGCAGCATGGCATGAGACTTACCAACTGCTGCAGTGCATGCCACCATGTGTACGCAACTTCATACTCCAAGTCTGAATAATTACACCACTTTCGACTGCGAGCTTAATTATCTAAATGGGGGCGGAGGGGACATGCTAAAGTCAAACAGAATGCACACCTGTTTCCCGAAGGCAGCTGCTTGCAGCCAAATAAAGATTAGGAAATGATAGACAAACGAATGTGAGCGAGATAATTTGCCCCTGAACCTTGCTTCAGCAACTGCAGACACCACTGCTATTAGTCATCCCTTGTGTAATTTAATACCATTTCCACGGACATACAACCGAGGACTTTTTTTAATTTGTACTGCCAGTGTGGTTAGGGTTGCCACCTTTGGAAGGGATTTCAGTCCCATGCAATTGCAATGTAACACAGTACTCCGCTACATTGGTTTTGATGTACATTAACTTGAGGATCTAGTGTCAGAATGCCTTGATAGCTGGCTCTGAGCCTTAGACATGACCAACAAATCCTGGGGATTATCTCCTCCTGTGGACAGCAGCTGCTGATGATGAATACAATTTCAGTTAAGACAGCTGGAATGATCTTGATTTGAAGTTTTCGTGACTGCAGCAAGAAAACTACTTCAGCAGTGTTCTTGCTGTAGTTGTCTCACCTGATGACTATCGAAATGCCGTGAGCTATTATTTTTTTCTAGCGACGTGACTTTACCGAAAGAACCAAAGAGTACCGCTGGAATGGTTTGAACTTGGTTATTTTATCATCCTGAATATTTAAAAAGAACTTACTCCGGGTACGATGCAGACAACCAGAATATTCATAGTAAAATGTATGCGATAGGTCACAACAGCTGCGCAAATGTCACGATTCCCAGCCTAAAGCCCCAATTCCATTCTTACTATCAAATACGATTCCTAATGGGATCATGGAATACAGTACTGGGAGCAGAGTGGTGCGTCATCGCCATTGAAACGTATGACTGATGCCCGTCCGTGGAATTGGCCCAATTTCATCCCAATTCCGGCGTTGTGTTCAGGGAAGAGGAGGGTGCATGTGTCCTGGGCAGCATAAATAGGCCAAGGGGTATGTGTAACCATAAGCTGCTCCCTTCAGCCCTGGTCACGAATGGGCATAGGAAGGACCATGTTCGGGCCAACAGCCACGAGGTCATTCAGGCTCAAATAGACCCTCCATTCTTGCCTGAACACCACATCAGAAGTGGGGGAAATGGAACGCACTATGCATCTGAAATGCATTTCAATTGCAATTCTGGCCGTTTGTAATTGGTCAGAATGGGCATTCTGGCTAGCTGGAATCAGCGATCCCAAGTAAAGCATTGCCGAATGTTAGAAGCTAAATTCAAAAGAGAATCCCAATCTACTGTGTTTATCATAGTCATGGAGATTTTAACATGAACATTTCCCAGGGATGAATCACGTTTCCGAGGGAATTGCCAACTTGTAAGAATCATGCGTTTTTTAAAGAGATAAAACCTTGACGAGCTGTCCACTTCAATAAAACATGTCATGCTCCTCCATTGACAGAGCTGTCATTTAGAAGTGTATTAAAATGTTACTACATATGCATATCCATTACGTTTGAAGTGGACTATTATTGTAACTGTTTAATACTGGGCTGTTTACAAGGTCTATGAAGCAGTTACCTTGTGTAATATAACTGTGTGGAAACGATAAATAAACACTGTGTGCCCCTTTAAATAAGAGACAGTACTTTATACTATAAACACAATTTGCAGAATTGTCAATTAATATCGATGATGCATGTGTAGTGACATATAATTGGTCACCAAGTAGCATAGCGCTGGCTGCTGGCAGGGAAGGGGATCTGCAGCTTGAAGCAGCCCTGACTGACAGCAGGCCACGTGATAGACCCGAGAGGGATCTAGGGTAAAGGTTACGGAAGCGACACGTCGAGAACCCGCTAGTAGGTTCCAGAAGAGGGGCGTGGCCGGGGCGGAGCGAGGCCACACTAACAGGATAAAAGGGGAGCTCGGGGCTGTCGTTTGGAGTGGGATCCGGTCGTTGTTGCTGCTGAAGATCGTCACCATCTACGTCTTCACCTTCTCGGCGTCGTCAGTCAGGCAGTCTGCCAGCTGTCCTGACTGGGAGCTGTAGTTACCTCTTATGAACTGTGAAGGCTGTTAATAAACAGAGTTGCGTATAAGCGAGAGACAGAGAGTGTGTAACAGTGTAGGGTGTGTATAAAGTGTACAAAGTGAGCTCGGTGTTTAATTAAAGAATTGCCTCCAAGAAGTTACGTCTCCAAGTCAGTCACTACACATGAATCATGCTGTGGTCATGATGCACTTCCACGACACATCGTGTAGAGGGTAATTTATTACTCACACTGAGCACAACACAGGCCAACACTTGTTCTTCCTCACACAGAGTATAACTAAGTATTAACACCTCTACTGGTAACACACACAGCCAATCACTCGGCATGGTCTCATCGCTCTCACTCGGCTACGCCACTGACTGGCGGCGTGACGAGAAGATGACGGTGATGGAAACCACGCAGGAGATCTTCCACGTGGCCGACGAGGGAGAGAGATGTCGGCGAGCAGTGATGCAGCTAGGACCCAGGACCCCACACACGAGCCTCGAGCCCCGGGTCCGCTCCCCCTTATATTCCCCCAGGCGAGGCTAGGCCCCGCCTCTGGCCACACCCTCTCGTGGAACCTTCGAGCAGTTTCCGGAGTATCTCGGCTAGCCCCACCTGTTACCTTTGCCCCAGATACACCTACTTCTCTGATTGGTTGGTACTTAAACCGTGTCCATACCTGTGATTCCCTTTCCAGCCAGCAGGTGTCACCCTGTCATTACACATGCATTAAACTGTAAATAAATGTTTTATTTTATTTATTGATACAAGTTGTATGCAATTCGTCATGTGACATTGCAGTATTAGTGGCAGAGTACATTCAACACAATTTAGAAAGAAATTGAATCTGGCCTTGCATAAAATATCAACCCTGAAGTGTACAATTCAAAGCAACACGGGGTTATGTGGTGGGTGAACCATTGCTGTATATTTCTGCATGATCGAACAAAAATATCGACCAAAACTCATTTTTACTTGGAAAAAAAGTTTACTGTACAGGTCGCTTCTCTAATTCAGAGGCGACCTGGCCACAAATGATAGCTCAACGACATGGCTCATCATGTGGAAATTGATAGCAGCCAAATACTCTAAAAGGCATGTTTCTAAATGTGGAGGGGAAAAAATGGAGGACCCAGAGAAAATCCATGCGACCACAGGGAGAACATGCAAACTCTAAATATACAGGCTACTTTATCAAAACATGCAGTATATAAATACAGTACAGTATATTTTCAGTTGCAAAGCAATGTCATTGTGACAGTGTAACAATGGTATGCGTTAGCCAATAAAGTATATTACCTGCATTAATGACAAATTTAAGCACAAACAAGCAAACTTGTCTCAATGAATTTCACAGCCACCCTCATAAATAATGCAAAAACAAAAATTTCAGAAATGTCAAAAGGGGGCAAGACTGCATTAAATGAACATGGAAAAACTGCTGAATCATCGACGACGCGAGCTAAAATCGATTCGATGTCTGTGAGAAGAACTGGTTTCCCAAACATATTTAAGGCACGGCTGCTTGTTGACCACAAGGTGCCTTACACAAGAGCTGCTGCGTCTGTTGCTCTGCAAGCTGATGAAACCCACTTATTAACATGCTGACAAAGTACACTCGGCGTCTGTCACAATTCATCTAATTTCCCATGTGGCTTGCAGGGGGGGGGGGGGGGTCGGTAAACAGCCAAGTGGCAGTAATGCAAATGATCAGCTTATTCGTTCATCTACTGCTGGACAAGTCCTCTCTCCAAACGAATGTTGGTTATGTGGGGGGGCTCTTTGCCCATACTTCCCCCATGCAGGTTGGTGCATGGACAGATGGATGGGAGTTGCCCAGGACACGTTCGAGGAATTTAACACGGGTGCCCAGAGTTCATAGTGCAATGTGCGTATCGCTACGCCACCGGACACAGTAGCAATGAATGTTCATCCGAACAGAAGCGTCCCTATGCAAAACACGCACTCCGTTGTATCTACAATTTAAACAAAGTGTTATATAAAGGCTATTATGGCTTAAGGGCATGCATCGAGGGTGGCACAGTGATGCATCACGAGTTCAATGTGGAAACAGGTTTGAAGTTTTCCCTGTTAATTGAATTAAAAGTTGGAGGTGCGTTTTAAGACTCCATTAGGTGTGTGTGTGTGACCAGAGTTGTATAACTTTTTTGGACACCAGTCACAAGTTTGGGGTGCATCTAACTTTCTCAGCTGTTTTATAACACCCTAACAGTACTGTGACGTTTTAACAATATTGCACATGAAACCAGCAACTACAATATGGTGTGTTAACAAGCTCAATTTCACAGTTTCATAATTAACTAGAGTACAGTACATCTACTTTTACCATCTCAATGACGACAGGATTAATGAGTGATCATCAAGGCTTGCCAGGTGTCGTAGGAGTGGGGCTAAGAGGTGGCCAATGACAGCAGGGTTTAAGTGTGATGGGTTTTCTCTGGGCTCGTTTCATTAATTGAACTGGCCAAAACATCAAAACGCAGGACCCTCCAGAAAAATAGCCTTGTCATTTGTCGAGGCTTCTTGTTGAGAAAAGAATTTGCACTCATCACCGTTATTAGTACCATTAAAATTAAACAAATCTTCTTTTTAAAAAGTACATGCTGTGGTTTAGGGAACACCTGTGTAGTACTGTATTTGTAAAGCAAGGATGCTTTTAACGTTTTCTTAATTTATGGTTTTATCAATACTGTAGATAAAGCCAATGACACACCAGACGAGGTCAGCACACATTATTGGCACGTGTCCTTGAACAGAGATAAAGGCAGTACAGTGCTCACACACACACACTTCACAACTTGCCGATTTAAAAAAAATGCAAGATGCCCGAAACAAACCTAGCCAGCATCATCAGTTACGAGAGTGATACACACACACAGTGCCCATCCGACAGAAGAGCTAGCCGCATCACTGCGTGGTCACATCACATACATTTGCAAAGCACTATATGGAATCACTGTAATCACGGTATTTTATTTACAGAGAAATATATATGAATACACAAACCACGGGAAGAAATTAAATCACGTTCAAACATTTACGTATAAACTTTTATAATCCAGTTCTAGTTGAGACTGACCCAATGAATGTGTGCTTGCACGCCCTTTAAAAAAATGCATCAACCGAAATGAAAGCGCTGTTTAAGCGTAATGTTTGAATACTAATTAAAAACGCGCGCGCACAAACACACAGTTAAAGCTGCTCTCATGTTTGGCGAGTCAACAGAGAGCACGTGTCGTGGTTGGTACTCAGCAGCACGTGGCAGTGTGTGGTAAAGGTTAAATAACGGGAGCCCAGTTGCATCCCGGCTCTGGCAAGGAGACCCCGACCTTCGGGCAAGGTCACCGCACACGTGCAGCGTGGACCGGGGTTAGGATCACTAGGGAATGGGATTAGGGGTTCACAGTGATACATGACACACCGCCGGGCTACAGAACCATGAACCAAGATCACGACTTGGACCAAGACTTGTACAAGGATCCGGGCCCGAATCTTACCGAGAGCAGGACTAGTTCCAGGCACCCGGGTCTGAATACATACAGGGACTATGGATAACAGTACAAGGACGCGGGTAGAATGACGCACTCCCCGAACGAGAACCAGAATCAGAATTAAGACCTAGGTGGGACGAATCAACTAAAATCCGAACCCGGAAAGCCTCACACTCGCACTCGGGAACTGGACCACCGATACTTGGGAGACCTGGTCCCAGACTGGGGACTAAAATCAGGCACGACTTAAAACTCGAATCGGTGCCAGACTTTGTGGACAAGGACCATAACGTTGACGACACCCAGCATGGATGACTGCAAAACCCGGACTCAAGACCACAGGGCAATCAGTCTCGCCTCCGAGTCGTGAAACCAGGCCCAGGTCACCCTGAACACACGGACTCTAGAACCGGTCCCGGACTGGGAGCAGAGTTAAACCGGGCCAGATCGAACACTGGACAGGAACATTCAACCCGGACTGGCCCAGACCCGACCCGACCCGGACTGGACCAGACCCGACCCGACCCGACCCGACCCGACCCGGACCCGACCCGGACCCGACCCGGACCAGATCCAACCCAGACCCGACCCGGACCAGACCCAACGCAGACCCGACATGCTTTTACGGCTGCAACCTCAACCCAACAACAAAAACAGCCAGAAACAGAGAGTCTGACCCCCTCGGGCCAGACCCCCACCAAACCAACGGGGCACTCGGAATCCAAACCCAATGCCCGATTCCTTACCAAGCCGTCGGCGGTGACCGGGGCTCGGAGTTGAGGCTCCCGGCCTGATGGTCAACTCCGTTCTTGTTGTCGGACTGCTGCGCCGGACCTGTGACGGGACAATTAACACAAACGGAGAGCTTGACGCAACCCACCACTACCACAACCCCAGCAAGCAGCAACAACAAGCAACAACAACAACAAAAACCCAACACTCCGCCAATTCCATTCACCAAAACCCAAGCTAAGACGAAACTTCACACAGCAGGCTCGCACAAATCGCCAACTTAAGCCGACGCTAAAAACTAGCGAAACGCGTGCGGCCGTGTGAATAACTCCGCAAGCAGCGAGGTAATTGCGAACACGGCCCAATTGACGTGTCGGCATCGGTGCTCGCTTGCACAACCACATTGCGCGTTTGCAGTTTTTTGCTCGCAAGCTGCGCCCAAAGGGTTTCGAGCATTGACGATCCCGCGAGAGGCCAAAAAGTGCCGCAGGGGCATTGCAGGTAAGGAAAGACGCTGCAGGAACCTCGACAAGCATCAACGTGCAGCAGACCAACGAAGCGCCGACGACCACCTTCGACTGTAAATGAACAATGCCGCTCGTTGTTAAGCCACGTGTTGTTGTTCGCAGAGCACGTGGACGGGGGAAGAGGTGACCCCTGGCGAACACGGGAGCTCACCCTCTGGCCCCCGTGGACAAGGTCAACCCGCCTCCACGCCGAGCCCGTGGGCCTCACCTCGTAGCCTGTGCGTGACCATCTTGCTGGGCCCCCTTGTGATGGTGTACATCGCCGCGGTTTCCTCGAGATCCTTGCTGTGCTGTGCCGTCCTAGCTCACACACGTACTCGTCCTCGAGTCACCCACGGTACTCGCTTATATAGGCACGTGGAGGACCACATTACAACGCCCACATCCCCCATCCCCACCCCCCCCACTTCGCTGCCACCACCCTTCACAACGACCAACCGCACTTGGTACACCCCGCCGGTGTGAAGCCGACCATTAATATGCGTGGGCGAGACCATTCGTGCGGATACAGAGGGGGGGGGAGGGGGTTTGGTTGGGAGTTACGTTGGGGGTGTTGGCTTGTGGGCGGGATTTGTAGGGGTCAGCTCGGACTTCTGGAAAGTAATGTGGTGGTATGGCACTGTACGGTACAGTGGCTGCAGCACTTTGCCTGTTCGCGATTATTTTTGGGGTGTTGCAAAAAAAAACATTACCATCAATTCATTTATCTCCTTTTCGATTTATGCCCAATAGCTCAAACTCCCATCATACGTTATGACCTTTAAATGTTTGCTGTATTATTTATTTCATTGTATACTCCACCACCCCTCATCTCGCTCTCTCTCTCTCCAAAATCCTTCCTTTCTCCAAGTCACAAAGTAGAAATTCGCGATAACGCATGCAACGCAAAGCGTTGCACATACGTGGAATGCACACACGTGTGTGTGTGCGCGAGTGGTTAATTAGGTAATGTGTTGCTTGAGAGTCGAGCGCGCCGCTGGTGTAGTGGTATCATGGAAGATTCCCATTCTTTCGACCCGGGTTCGATTCCCGGGCGGCGCACGTTTATTTTATTTTTCTGTTTGTTATTGTTGTTTACAAATTCTAAAACAACGATGATGACATTCAGCCTCCCGACAACATTTTTGCGTCATTCCACTGTGAATATTTAAATAAAACGTCGTCACGTACCGAGGCGCTTTCGAGAATGCCGCTGCAATAATCTGGCAATGTTGAAGCTCCGGCAAGTTGCGTTTAAAGTCGAAATATACATTTCGTGGCGCAGAGTACGCATTACGAACGCCCATTGCAAAGTGTCGACAGCAAATTTAACGCCGAGTACAGTGCAGCATATAAATACTCCGTAAACTTTAACCTTCATTTTCCGCGTATTTAAAAAAAAAATCTTACGCCGCCAAATGGCCGAAACGGGTACTGGGTATAACTCTAAACCCCGTATTAAACCCGAGATTATTCACCAATGCAGCAACATATTTCGTCGAATAAAATTTTTTCTGGTACTTTACAGTATTTATCCGTCTACCAATTGGCAGAAGATAGAAACAAATATAGAAGATATATTCTTAGTTTTTTCGGTAAAGTCACGTTGAAGAGAAACAACAAAATAACAAAATATATATATATGACTTTACCGAAAAAACTAAGAATATGAATTACTGCAGTCACGAAAGCTTTAAATCAAAAAATATAGAAGAATTATTCCACGAGTAAAAAAAAATAATCGTGCGCCGCCCGGGAATCGAACCCGGGTCGAAAGAATGGGAATCTTCCATGATACCACTACACCAGCGGCGCGCTCGCTCTCCCCCTAGCACGGCACGCGAGCTATAGGACGCAGTGGCACATCACGGGACACGCTCTATCCACTGCTGGATTATGTCTGTACGTTGGACTTCTTTCACACCGTACGTAGCCCACCGTGCTAGTTGGAGGTGTAGGGGAGGGGGACAACACAAATAAACCCAAAAAGAAGTTCTCAAGAAATTTATTTTCAAATTACAAGGTCTTGCTACCCCCATTTAATTACCTGAAAGTTAATATATATATTTTTTTAAGGGGGGTGTATTTAAAACAGAAAGGAATATGCAATGGGGGGAAAAAAATTGGGTGGCAATTCATTGGGGGTCACAAAACATCTGGACCACCATGTAGATTTATAAGTACATCGCTCCAGTGGCTTCCGAATATCTGATGGAAGAGCATTCCAGACGGCCGCAGAAGCGCATCTGAAAGCACGCGATACAGTGACCGTCTTTGTTCGATGTTTAGCCAAAATCCGATGCGGCAAGGATGACCGTAGTTTGCGTGATGGTTTATAGTCCTTGACGAGATCAGCAAAGTATTGTCGTTCATTTGTGGGAAGCACTTTGTGTGTGGATTAGACACCTTACTAAAACTAAAAACGATTGAAACTAAATTGTTGTTTTTATTTTCCCAGGTAAGGTCCACTAAATTATATACTGTAGCTCTTTTTCAGAAGCGACCTGGCCGTAAATGATAGTTCAACAAAGTGGTTGCTAATCATGTGGAAATTTATAGGAGCCAAATACTCTAAATGCATGTTTATTTCTAAATGTGGAGGGGAAAACCGGAGGAACCGGACATGAAATCCACGCGTCCACGGGGAGAATAAACAAACTCCAAATATATACAGGCATCAGGGGTCAGGATCGATAATCATGACCTCCTGCGTACCAGGCGAGGGAATTAACAGCTCTCCACTACAAGCACGAATAGGGCTTCACCTGGCGTTCTTCACGCTGGTCAGTGCAGGTTGGTGAAGGTGGGCAGCAGAGACGTGGGAGCATAGAAGTACGGTTCAACAATGGGTTCAGCTGCACTGCCCTCTGCTGTAACATCACGCAGCCCCGCATTCTCTAGCAAACCTGTTGAGCGTGGTGGGCGCCCATCCAGAATCAGAATCTGTGTTTAGATTGGAGGAATGCGAAGACCTGCCGATTTGTCAACACAAAATGCAAGCTTGGGCAAGGCAGCAAAACAACAACAAAAACAGTTTCAGACCACACCAAGTCAACACACAGTTCCTTGATAGCAATGCACATTAAATGTAACTATATATACATGGGCACGGTTCAGAGTTACAAACCATATTTATAAACGCGGCTGTATCTGGCACTAATATTCTACTTAAGGGTATTTTTTCAGGAAGATTTACGACGTTAAGGGAGAAAATAAAGTTGTTCCTAAACGTTGGTGCTGCAACTGCAAAATCTTTCTCATCTATTCCAATTCCTGTTGTAGGGATAGTTATACAAGGCAATTAGATGGACGTCTTAGGTTTCTTGGATTTGACAATGGCGTTAATGAATTAGCTAAATATAGCGCCGATTTGTCAATAAGCATTGTATGGATGAACGGGACCCAATGTAGAATTATAATTATTTTAAATAGAGGTCACAATCGTGGGTTACGTCCAGTGCAAATTAAAGAGCAGAGTGATAATGCGGGTTTAGTCTGGTTAGCGTTTCATTAGTAGTTGGTTTGTAAGCAGCATCAGAATCGTCACAATAGTCGAATTAGAAAACAGTGTTTCTAAATAAAAACCCTATATTTAGATGAGTTTCTTTCAGATGTGATCAATATGAAGTTGGAATGTAAGTTTT
Source organism: Petromyzon marinus (assembly GCF_048934315.1). Taxonomy (NCBI): domain Eukaryota; kingdom Metazoa; phylum Chordata; class Hyperoartia; order Petromyzontiformes; family Petromyzontidae; genus Petromyzon; species Petromyzon marinus. The sequence continues at coordinate 12,508,032 of NC_133669.1, forward strand.
TAGTCAATCAGTAAACCCAATAATGTTAAGCATGCCGTTTGTTCATAGATGTTTCTGATATCCATAATAGGTGAAGGGAATGAAACTAGATTTTTTTCGGACGTTCAGCTGGCATTGCTACACTACTCTGATGAGCACGAACAAATCTTGACTTAAAGCTTTCGTGACTGCAGGAATTCATATTCTTTGGGTCTTTCGAAAAATATTTTCTTTGAACCTATCTCCGTGACTTTACCGAAAGACCCAAAGAATATGAGCACGAACAATTATATATATAAAAAAGCCCCATACAGAATTGACGTGTCGGGTAAACACAGGCACTGATAAGCGCTCATCAGACTGTCAATGAAACATGTATGCATTAGCCATGACACATTATATATATGCACGAGCTTTACTACCCGGCTTCGCCAGAGACTTGGATTCTTGTCTTGGATTAATACACGGCCCACGTGGAGGGTGAGGGGGGGGATGCGTGACGTTAGCAGGCACACTTCGTGACGCTGCCGCATGCGGGTAACATCACCGCTCAATTGCCGTGCAAAATATATACATTATTGCGCACCCAAAATACAAAAGTCTATTTTTATACTTTTTGCATTGTGTACAGTCTGGAAGCTACAAACATGCCAAATTTCAAGTTTGTTGCATGTCGGGAAGTATGCTAAACATTTCGAACAGACACACATATTCACAAATTTCCCTTTGATATATAGATGAATTGCTCGGACAGGGATTTTGGTCGTTCTGAAGCCCCTCCTGTCCCAGCCCACCGCGATTGCTGCACCTCCCTCCCCTGCACCAGCCCCCACGACGACCAAACAAGGGGCGGGGCTGAAGAGGAATGGGCGGAGCATAAAGATGAAGGGGGCGGGGCATAAAAAAAGAAATGTGCAGAGGGCCTGATTCGGATTGAGTGGCTTCCAGAGGGTCTCAACTTCCCTGGTGATTTAAAATAATGAGAGCATAGAATCAAATCCTGTACATATAGTAGGTAGCATCGCTTCAGTGCTGCAGATGCAGCCACAGGCCAACTAGTTTAGTGTATTTCAGCGAAACTGAAGCCCTTTTTTGCGTCTGCTGTGCCTTACAAAACGTAAAATAAAAATTAAGATTTCATAGTCTACACCATGGGTGTCCAAACTACGGCCCGCGGGCCAACTGCGGCCCGCCATCCATTTTTAATTGGCCCGTATCAAAGTCTAAAAATATAATGGACTATGGCCCACTGTATTGCACTTCTTAGTTTAAAAACTAGGTGGCGCTATTGTCTTGAACAAGGCAGCGTCTCCACAAAGCAAGCAATCGAAGAAAAAAATTGCTCAGGGTCACCAGAAATGCTGGAACCGAAGAGACGCAAGATTGCAAGCGAGTACAGAAAATTTCAGACTCGGTGGAAAAATGAATATTTTTTCATAGAAACCAAGGGGAAGTGTTTTTGTTTGAGTCTAAAGGTGACAACAACATGTTTGAAGCTGTGTCAGATGCAATTGACCAGGCTGGACTTAAATGGGACAAGCTGTGTGGAATTACAACGGATGGGGCTCCAGCAATGACAGGCGAGCGCAAAGGCATGGCCTCGATGGTGAGTGCCAAGGTGCGGGAGAGCGGAGGTGAGGCTGTCAAAATGCACTGTATCATCCACCAAGAAGCCCTCTGTGCCAAGATAATCCAGCTTGGCGATGTGATGAACACAGTTGTGAAAACTGTCAACAGAATTCGGGCACGAGGGCTTTACCACAGAGAATTTCAAGCGCTCCTCTCTGACGTCGATGCTGAATACGGGGACCTACTCTACCATTCTGAAGTGCGCTGGCTCAGTCGCGGCTCCGTGCTGCAGCGGTTTTATTTCCTGAGATCAAATATCGACAAGTTTTTGAAAGGAAAGGGCAGACCTCTCCATGAGATGAGTAACCCTTTATGGTTGGCAGAAACTGGCTTTTTTAGTTGGTCTCACTGATCATCTCAACACCCTGAACAAGAGACTACAAGGCAAAGAGCAGCTGGTACCACAGCTGTATGCGCACATGAAAGCATTCCGTGCGAAGCTCCGTCTCTTCGAGTCACAACTGTGCAACTTCAATGTAGAGCACTTCCCCACGCAGACCGAAATCAAATGCGCATTTCCAAATGCCAAGCTCTCTGCAAAAATGGGAGAATATGTGTCTGTGATCACATCTCTCATGACAGAATTCAGTCAGCGCTTCCAAGATTTTTCTGTCATTGAGAAGGAAATCACACTGTTTGCGGCTCCGTTTTCAATGGATGCAGAAGAAGTGGAGGAGAGTCTGCAATTAGAACTGATCGAAATTCAGTGTGATGATTCTCTGAAGAATCAGCATTAGCTTCTCTCCCTACCTGACTTCTACCGGAGCTTGGAAAAGGCCAAGTTTCCTTTGATGAGACACCACGCAAAACGAATGATGAGTCTCTTCGGCTCAACATACGTCTGTGAGCAGACATTATCTCTGTTAACGCTGAACAAAAGCAGACTGAGAACCAGAACGACCGACAGCCATCTCCGTGACGTCCTTGGCATCTCAACCACCAAACTTACTCCTGACCTGCCAGCTATCCTTCAGACCAAAGCGCAGCATCACTGCTCCCACTGAGCACAACATTCTTCCCATTACAGGTCAGTTAAAAGTATACGCAGTTTTAATTTGTTAATAAGCCCAATTACTTAATAAATTCAGTCAATTAAAGTTGATGACAATTATTTAACAAACGTTAGTTGATGTGTTAACAAGCTCAATAATGTATTTGTGTAATTAGCTTGAAATATCCACATCCCCTATTTCTCTTCTTGTCTCTCCCTTCATACAGGACAATGAAGGGGGATCAGCACCCTAAGAACCAATCTGAGGCTGTCACTGAGAGAATGACCTGCCAACCTTTTTGTAAAAAATAAAATGAAAATCTACTAATGGAGAGCTATGATGGAGGCTTTTTTTCTTCAAACATGTTCAATTATCAAAAGTAATTTACCTGTATTTGATTGATTTTGCCAATATTAGTGCATGAGAAGTGAGGCAGTATACCTCACGTCTAGTGAGTGGCCCAGTCCTTCGTATATTTTTCTGTATGTGGCCCTCGGGAAAAAAAGTTTGGACACCCCTGGTCTACACTTTAATAAAAACGTGTGTCTATGTTCAAGGTTTCAACTGTTGTCTCCTACACCGCTCTGTATTTAAACATGGAATGGGATGATGTGGAAATAAAACACGGTTAGTGCCTTCCTTCTACAGTATTCAGTTAGTGCGTTCATTCTTTTCGCTTATGTACGTTACTAATAAGTGCCTATATTGGACCTTGTGCTCTTTACTGTTCTGCACAATCATTGCATCTTCACTGTGGAATTAAGATCTGTGCACCCGTTTTGTTCACAATTTATGTATCCTACTCCACCTTCATCTGTGTACGTATGTTGAACTTCTTTCGCACTGTACGTAGCCAACCGTGTTACTGTCCTCGGTATATCTACTCAAATGTTATCACATTGTCCCTAAAACTTAACTTCGCGAACTTGGACTTTGTGACTTGCTTCTATCATGCTATAATGATTGTGATCCCGCCTGTACAGCCGCCTTTATTATATTCTTGCAAGACCGAATGATGGCTAGCGACAGCCAAAGGAAGGAAACATTCCTAAAATGATACCCACAGTGGAGATGGAGAAATGGATTAACGCATGGACAGGGGGTTAGATCAGGGAGGGGGTTGGCAGCCTCCGGCTCTTTCAGGACTGCAGTGCGGCTCTGGAAATTCTAAAAAATATATATCTCTTCTTGTTATTTTGGCTGCCGTCCCCTGACCATGGAAGTCCATCTTCTTGGTTCTTTCGGTAAGGTCCACGTAGAATGGAAATAAAATAATAAAACATAATCCAACACATTAACACAGCTACTTCAATGCTAAATTCTCCTGTTGATATGTAAACTCCTTCGTCAAGGCGCTCTGCTCCTCCCACCCAGCTTAAAAGATGCTGCCAAGCTTGGCAGTGTTCACTGAAGCGCTGTTGTCCCGACAGTTCTGTTCCTTCACCTGAAGAAGGCTGCTTGTGTTGTGGCCGAAACGTCGTGAGAATTTTATTTCATTGTGTTTTATTTTTTATTGTTTTATTTCCATTCTACGTGACTTTACCGAAAGAACCAAGAAGATGAATCCCTGCAGTCACGAAAGCTTTAAATCGAAACATGGAAGTCCAGTTCACTGTGGAAGTGCAGTTTATGATGGGCAGGGGTCGGCAGGCAGCCTGCGGCTCTGGAGCCGCATGCGGCTCTTTAACGACTGTTTCGTGACTTTTTTAATATTAAGGACCGTCTCATATTCACATGCATTGCCGCTCTCGAAATTCGTTGTTTTTTTATTACCTAGTTCGAAAAAAATGGCACTTGTTTTAGTTGCCGACCACTTGTGCAAGATGGATTGTTGCGTCGTGTGAACTTGAGAGATGGCAATAGCATTGTTGTGATGACCAGCATCAAGAAAGGCCGTTTCGGTTAAAAGTAAGCAATCAGTGATTTTGTATCATTTTGATAGAGGGTTTACATTTCACGTCAGATAAACTATTTCACGCCTAGAGCTGTAAGTCGGAGCATGCAATGAAACTGCTTTATGACTGTCCTTGTCCCATGCCAAATGAGATCTGTATGGTTATAATGGAACGTATGTTGCAAAGAGACGCTGTCTGAAAAAATATAAAGGGATACATTAATGTGTACTGAAATTGTGAAAAAATTCCAGTTTTTTTGTGTACCGTGCAAATCTACCTATGTCCAGCAGATGGCACATTCATCACTTGCCTTCACCAGTTCATGGTATCCAATAGTCCCTTAAAGTTACAAACCACGAGTCAGTTTTTGGGTAAACAAAACAACGTAACGCCCAAATACAGATTCACGGAATATGGAAGAGAGTTGAATTGCTGGTGTTGCGATCGAAACGTGGTGATATTTTATTATTTATTTATATGATTATTTTCTCTATCTACGTGGCTTTACCGAAATACCCAAAGAATAGAGTTGAATTAATTTAACAGTGACTACATTTGATATATATACACACGCAGTTGTACATAACCTCTTTTTAATACGTTTGGCGAGCATGGGAGAGGATAAAATATAATACACCCAAGAGAATGTAAAATACTACACACCCGATAGCGTTGTTAATGACTGCAATTTTAGTTGTATGTTTTGCTTCTGCACCACTGCCAACACATTCTCACCAAATAATTCGTTTAAACACTGACATAGTGGTACAATACAAATAATGTGGCACAATATTGATTTACTGTGCACAGAGTACGTTGTACACACATTTACATGATTACTTATGCAGTATTGAAGCTGGTTTTGTTATTACAGAATGCATGTGAATGCAAGTGTTTATAATAGAACTGAAAAACAATTTACTACAAATGTACCCATACCAGTAGTGGACAGACATTATTCTCTGTGTTGTATATACAGTTTCTATTTTTGTAAAATATGTTATTTCAGTATTTACATGAGTTGAAATGTCACATTCCTCACAAGTCAAAATAAGAGTTTTGAACATGCTCTGCATAGTAGCGCAATGAGATTCAACACTGTATTAAGTCAAACCAGATTTACAGATTTACAAATAAAGTACTCTATTGTTTCACATACCATTTAAACAAATTTCAGCTCTTTGCCAATCACTGTTGGATTAAGGCCTTCCCATGACATACTTGGTCATGGAGGTTGTTGGAATATATTTCACCAAACTGGTCAGTGTGAGTTGGTGATGTTAATGTCCAGGAACAGATTGGACATCTCTTGCCATTGATTTTGGCCACGGCAAAGAATCCAACACAGGTTGGTTAATAGCACAGTGCGATAAACCACTGGTCCATCTTCATACATAACATACTTTCCTGCACTTAAATCATTGATCATCATTCTTTTATTTCCACAAGTCCAGATATTTTTTCCTAAACGAATTAAAAAGCATTATAACATCTGACTGATACATGTATAGAATAGAGAGAGAGGGGCTGGAAGCGTTTTCTATATAGCGAAGTAATGGCGTTTCCAGTCCACTGACTTTAATAGTACAAACTGCACTAGCGGCACTTAACGTCACTGAATCCGACCTTTGATTCCAACTGTTGTGTGATATGCTACCAGCGCTGCACACATGATGAATGGGGGGACATTGTCATAAATCTGACCTTGCTTACTGGATGTCAAATGTTGAAAAATAATATAAAAGGCACAAAATATGGCATGGTTAGTCATCATAAGCAGGCTTCTTTCAGCAGAAGATGGTGTACTCGAGTTGAGCTGGGTTTAAGCAGCCCTTATATTATCCATGTTTTAATATTACCAAGACTGCAAATACCAACGCAGAACTGTAAAAGGAAAATATGTAGCCCCATCTTGCCACTAGTGGAGGCCCCATATTGCCACTTCTGGCAAGATGGGGCCTCCACTAGGGAGAGCTTTAAAGAGCCTCTGTAGTAGAGGGCAGTTGGCCTACTCTTCCACGCTGGACATACGTCTTGGAATAAGTGTTGGGTGTACCCACACTTTACCCTACCACATGTGACCTGCCACTTGACTGTGCTTTACCCATTTATACTGCTGGGACAAAAAGAGCAGGCTTGGGGGCATTTAAGAAACATGGCCATATTTTCAAATGCCTTGCTAGGAGATTGAACTTGCGACCTCTGTATTGCAAGTCCAGTCTCATAACCTTTACATCATGACAGCACCCTGGACTGTACCATAGGACTGTACCAATCATTAATTTCATTTTTTTCTCAAATATAAAAAAACCCTATAGAAACGGGTTATGTGGTTATATAGGTCGTAGATAAACTGATCTTGTAAAAAAAAAAACTGTTCATCTGTAAACGTGAAACTAAATTCAATTATGGTAACATCACAAAGAAAATATGTAAATCGTTTTCCTCAAACGATAATAAGGTCACATGCATGCAATATTTTAAAGCCTAATTGGTTATATTGCGCTGGGTTTCATCAGCCATGTGTTGTACTTCAGGCCACAAACTTAGTTATCGCTGTGAACCCGAGGCAATTTTAACAGGTATGTTTTTGTGGAGGGTGATCATATATTTTCATGAGTATTCATTCCTTTTCATAAAAGGGAGGGAAACACAACGTAGCTGGGAGCATGATCTTATATAAATAACGTAGTGAGGAATTGCCTAATGATACGAGAGGAACCAAGCTGTTAAACAGGGAAATGTACGAGACCTGGGGTGAGGAGATAACGGGCTTAAGAGTGAAAGCCCCCACTGATCAATTACTTTATTCTCTGCAAAGAGCAACAACATTAGATTTCACAAGTTGTATTCACTGTGCACGATTACAAGACTTACAGTGTCGTATTAAGTGAACATATTATTCGTACATCCGATTAGCACGGTTGGTTGCATACGGTGCAAAAGTAGTTCAAGATTCAGTACATACACATTTTTAGTGATGCAGTGGTAACAGCACACTGCACTATTAACCCAGAAACCTGAATTCGATTCCGGGTAAAGGCTAAGATCATTGGCGAGTGATTCCTGAACCGGTCCTTGTTCCCTCCCCAAGCTCTTTCACCAATCTACTGACATGGTGTTAGGAGGCCTTCATCTAGAAATTGGTTGACAGAGGCTGCACAATTGGCTTTTACATCTATATAAGCATTGCACATAACAATGGATAAATCATATTTAAGCCCAATTTGTTATTCTAGGCTGTTCGTCAGCATTTTTACAGGCAAGGTGAGAATAAAGATTCTCCATGAATAACCACAAAAAACAGTCGTTGGCAGAGTAGAGGAAGGTCTTAATATTGAACTAGACAGGAGTCAAAACCAGTCAACAAATGTTTTACACGTAGGCTTTCGCGACCAATATTATCCATAATAGGTTTTGTGGGTTAGATCGCGTAAATATAAATGTGTCGTTAAACCCACCACCCGACACAGCCAATAAGTAGTATGCTTTGTCACGTAAACAAAACATGCCAATTAGTACTAGTTCAGCACACCGGTGTGTTGGAGAGTACACCCACAACATTTAAAATTGGAGTACGACGTTTCTCCGGTAATTACAACCAGCCTCATCAGGTGATAGCCAGAATTGTGGAAAATCCTGTTTTGGTCTTAAATAGGGCAGTAAATGTAATGTCGTCACTTCTGAGCCAATTATGTATGAAGACCAGAGCGGCGTGATTAATGTAGTCATATAAATAACAATTGATATATATATTATTGGTTGGGTTTTTCACAGTTAATCAACATACATAATGTACATTAATATACATTAATGTAGATTATGTACATTATATACAATGAATGTACATTATGTATTTGCATTCTGCCGTTTTTGGGGCCCAAAAATCGCAATACTGTACCTATTATTGGCTGTCCACAGTTAATCACCATCAACGTATGGTGACCTGGAGAGGCATGCAATTAGTGAGTGTAATACTTGATAATACGCTTCCAAGCAGAACTAAGCCTGTGGCTATCAGAACGGTTAGAATTATTTTTTATTTCTCTCAATTTCAATAGATTCTATAATTAGTCTTGACCAGTCACTAGTGTTGCACGAAACGTCAATATTATCAAAATCAATTGAGTCCCCTTGTTGGCAGACCTGTTCCGCAACTGCCGACAGTTGTGTTTGGGAGTATTTTACCATACAGGTCACCATACGTCGATGGCCATTAATTGTGAGCAGCCAATAATAGGGATGCGATTTTTGGGGCACAAAAACTGTGAATAACCCAACCAATAAATAATATATATCCATTATAATTTATATTACTACATTAACTCCGCCCCTCTGGTCTTCGCACCTGATTGGCTCAGAAGTGACATCACATTTACTCTCCTATTTAAGACTATAATTCTGGCTGTCACCTGATGTGGCTGGTTGTAATATCCAGTAAAATGTTGGACTGGAATTGTACATTTTGTGGGTTTACTCTTCAACTCACCGGTGTGCTCAACTAGTAACTGCCATGTTTTGTTTGTGACAAACCTTACTAGTTGGCTGTCGGATGGTGGTGGGTTTAACGACGCATTTATATTCTTGGTTCTTTCAGTAAAGTCACGTAGAAGGGAAATAATAAATTAAATTTGCTCCCTTCTACGTGACTTTACCGAAAGAACCAAGAACATGAATCCCTGCAGTCACGAAAGCTTTAAACCCAAAAAAACCTCTGTTATGACCAAATATTTGATTTTACTGTTTCATAAAAAAAATATATATCCAACGCAATTTCATAGGACATTGTAACTGTGTATATAGTGTGGATAGTTCAATTGGTAAAGCAGCAGGCTTCCATTCAATAAGGACATTGGAGCAGGGGCCAAAAATGGCCTGCCCAGTCCATCGCTCCTCTGGTGTTGGTAAAATTAGTAGTGTCACTTGGAGAGTAAACGTGCTGCATAAATTGCGTACTGTCAAAAAAAGCGGAACCCAGAACAGAACATTAACATCCATTAACACAGGGCCAGAAATGGAAATGAACACTAGCCAGTGCGGTGGTGAAGCATGTTGTAGCCCTTGGACAATTCTACTGGTCATTTGTGAAACTACTCGACATCCGTGAAAATGAGCTTTATAAGCTCATCGGATTTCTCCATTATATTCAGATTTACACCAAACATTTGAACAATTATCATTCTAAAATCCAACACTCGCTAGTACATTCAGTAAATAAATTATTTGAGACAATGTTCGGTGAATCTTAAAAAAAAATCCAGCCATTTTATGCGCGGAAGCTTTCGGAATTCATAAATAAGCCAAACATTCCAGTGCACATTAAATACACTGTGTAACAATTTTTTTGTTCCTGGGTAATAAGTGTTCTTTCCCAATTGCTTATGCTTCAAAAGTACAGAAAATGGCTATTATTCCCCACAAACTTTGTTTTGTGACCAGGACAGTGATATTTTGAAAATGACCTATTTTCCAGAACATTCCAGATAGATTCAGTGCTGAGTAAACTTGGAGTGATGTCTAGAACATTCTATAATTTTCCAGTAATATAAATAGTATTATAAATACAGGGGCCTTAAGCCCACCAGTTCAGTTTAGTTCTAGCTGCCTAAGTGGATACATATCTGCATTTTTCTGAGATGGCATCAAGAGGCTGCAAGCATCCGGCAGACGCATTTTGCTATGTCTGTGACCAATTTATCAAAACGAGAGCGAAAAAGTACTCTGTGGAAGCATCTGCTAAGATGTGAGGCCTACAAGGCATATTTCGGCATGCCTGTGGGGGATCAAGACAAATCCTGGGTACCTCATTTCACCTGCGAGCAATTCAAAAAAACTCTGGAAGGTAAGATGGACAATTGTTGCTTGGAATTTTGTTATAAAATTTGTCAAAATGTTAAAAATTGTAAAAGTTTTTAATTTTTACAATTTTCAATATTATTGAAAAAATAAATCATATATGAAAAATGTTGCGAGAATCTCTTACAGATTAGTCATGGGTGAAATTAATGTATTTTTGTAGGATGGTACAGAGGGGAAAAGAGAGCCATGAAGTTCACTTTCCCAAGAATTTGGCGGAAACCCACTGAACACTCAAGCAACTGCTACTTCTGCATGGTGGACCCTTCCTAACGTCGGGCTGGCAAGAATGCACCTGCTATCACGTATCTGGACTGTCCTTCATCCATCGCCCCGGTGCCACACTGCCATGAGCTCCCCGTACCCACTCCTCCAGAGAGAGAGCAGCCATCTTTAAAGACAGCAGCAAGTCAGAAAGCGAGGAAGACGTAGATCCAAATGACAATTTCAGAGGTGGAGCTGAGGAGAGAAACCCATACTACCCCAACCAAAAAGACCTCATCGACTTGATCAGAGATCTCGGTCTCACCAAGTCCAATGCCGAGCTATTGACGTCGAGGCTCAAGCAGTGGAACTTCTTGGATAACAGTGTGCAAGTCGCAGATCAGAGGAAGCGTCACCAACCTTTTTGCAGCTTCTTCACCTGTCAAGATTGGCTCTGCTTCTGCCACAATGTGACCAGTCTGTTCAAGGCAATCGGAATTGCTTGTAACCAGAATGAGTGGCACCTCTTCATTGATAGCTCATCCAGGAGCCTCCAAGCTGTGCAGCTCCAAGTTCCCTTCTCTTCCTCTGGCTCACTCGGTGTACCTCAAAGAGGATTGCAACAGTATCAAGACCTTGCTGGACGCCTTGAAGTATGATGAGGACGGCTGGGAGGTCATCGGAGAATTTAAAATGGTGGCATTGCTGATGGGTCTCCAAGGCGGTTTTACCAAGTTTCCCTGCTATACCCTTTGGGACAGCAGGGACACCAAGGTGCACTACCACAGGCGGGACTGGCCACAGCAGACCGAGTTCTCTGTGGGGAGGAACAACGTCAAGTGGGAGCCACTGGTGGACCCCTGGAAGGTGCTGATGCCACTACTGCACATCAAATAGGGCCTTATGAAACAATTTGTCAGAGCTGTAGATAAGGATTCGGGAGCCTTCAAGTACATTCAAGACTTCTTCCCTAAGCTGTCTTGAGGCAAAGGTCAAAGCCGGTGTCTTTGTCGGACCACAGTTAAAGATCCTGGAGTGCAATGAATTCTCCAAGTTCACTAGTGAGGAGAAAGCAGCTTGGGACAGCTTTGTCGCAGTGGTTCGTGGCTTCCTGGGCAATCACAAGGTCAAAAACTGTGGAGCTGGTTGATACTCTAGTGAAGAACTATGGCACAATGGGCTGTAGGATGTCCCTCAAAGTCCATATCCTTGATGCTCATCTTGATAATTCAAGGAGAACATGGGAGTGTACTCGGAGGAGCAAGGCGCGCGCTTCCACCAGGATATACTGGACTTTGAACGCCGCTACCAAGGACAGTATAACGAGAATATTATGGGAGACTACATTTGGGGGCTGATTCGTGAAAGTGATTTACAGTATAATCGTAATTTTAAAAAAAAACTACGCACTACTAAATCTTTTGAAGTATTTTTGTATTACTTCAGTATAAATACATGTTAATCTTGATTAATGTAGTTTTTTTCTTACTTTTTGCGAATGAAAAGACATATTTGCCCGTTTTCTCATTGAAAAGAGGTACATTTCTAAATATCACTGTCCTGGTCACAAAAGTAAAGTTTGTGGGGAATAATAGCCATTTTCTGTACTTTTTAGGCATAAGCAATTATGAAATAACTTACTACCCAGGAACAAAAATTGTTATATTGTGTTATAATTTATAATGTACGTTTGTAGACAAAATGCCGTGTACGGTGCTAAAGACTCATGAATATACTGTACTGTGGTGGATTGTATTAAGTCATGTATCAAATACCTTGGAAAATGCACGTCGAAATTACAACAAGAAATAGGCTTGAAAAAAACAGATTGTTTTCTACATTATTTGGTAAATATTTAATGTAGATTTAGTTTCATTGAGGACTTTTTCAACCAACTCACCTCATGCAAAATATTTGATATAAAAAAAAACATTGTTATTTCGTTTAACTGTAGCCTGTTTTTCATTTTGCAAGTTCAACGAAGCAGCAACTGCACGCATATCTTTTATAGCAGCAAGTCACTGCTTGCGTTGTCTTCACAAACTGTAATTACTGTGGTCATTGGAATTTTCCTATTGAAGCTCATCAATGTACAGAAATCAAGTTTGTGCATATACAAAAAGCACATTTCTGTCATATGCAGAATTGAAGTGCTGACCTTAAGACGATAGGGGACATATATCACAACCTTCCCTATTTCTGCGTTGTCACCCAGAATGACGCGTTCAAGGCTGGTGACAAGGACCGTGCATTATTCAAGTGGACACAAAAACGGGTCATCTGAGGGTGTTTGAATATATTTTTGGGTTCAGCAACCACCAATACGGTAACGGTCAAATGAGTGCATCAGGCAGAAAAAAGGTGAGCAATGTAAATTAGCTGCCAGATCGCTATCATACATTTTTCATGCACAATCAGTTGGACGTGAGAAAAAATCCTGCATGTTCGCGCTTGCGAACATGCAGGATTGTTGATTGTCTTGATTGGTATCGCCAATCAAGACATCTTAATGATGATCTATTGCATTTGATCTATTCATTACATTTTAAAAAACAAAGAAATCAGTGGTTATCGAATAAAGGTGACATAAAAACAAAGGGCAATTACAAACACTGATTCATATACTTTATTTAGCTAAACAGATGACACGTATTTCACAAGCACACACTACATTTCTACAGCATACAGTAGCTCGCAAATTGACAATTAAAACATGTCAACTATAAACATAAATTTATGGAATTCACATGCACCAGTGTATCATTATATATTGTAACCCAAAAATTATTACTGTGAAGTATAGTGACACTAATAGTACACCATCAACATTGTCACCATAATTTACAACTATTTCCGCAGTGCCAAGTAAATTAAGATGGCTTATAATTAACTGCAAATAGTGCGCCATATAATACGTGATGTTGTTGCACGCATATTTTGTTTATAACAAGAAGCAGTAGTCATTAACAGTAGCAGTGCATACAAAAGGCACAACATTTTACGGCACAACAGGAATTGGGCAATATCCAAACTACTGAATGTTCCAATTTAAAAGTACTTTCTATGCATAAAACACAAATGCCATATACGAATGTGCAACATGTTGCTGAGGAAGAAAAAAACACCACACGAGTTCTTCCTTTAAATTTCATTAAAATAATTCACATTAAACGACTCATTCAATCAGTTAGGATACAAATGATAGGGTTATTAAATGCTCAACATACATTTAATTCAATTGGGAGAACATATTTGAACAGAAATATGTACCGGTTAAGTTCTATATATTATATTGTTTTAAATTCATTTCAGAAAGGCATTTTAACAATATATACAAGCTTCATTTAAACGGCATTATTGTTCATAAAGTATCCGGGGCAAAACAGGAACAAATGTGTATTTCATCAGAAAAATGGCCAATTTCATCATTTAAAAACATACTGTGCGGTACTTGCAAAAAAAAGTAGAAAAATCCAAATAAAAAATACTTTTTTCCACATTTTACAGTACTAATCTTATCTCAAGGTTTCACTTTAATTAATGAGAGAAACATGTCACTCAGCTTTCAAACCCATTATTAAAATGACTGTTTTCTGATTACACGATTTGTTTATTTAAAGAAAAAAATCGTGGAGCAGACCCGAGTTAAGTTTGGTCAAAAAAAAGTTGGTGACAAAGAACAATGAAAGTATATTATCCACATTAAGAGTGACACTCACGTACCCAGGGAATAAGCGATTGAGGAATTGTGTTACATCGATTTTGACAATGATGGCTCATATGCTTGATAACCGCCTATTAATTGTAATTAAGCCAGCTCGTTATATTTAATGTAGTTCAAGGTCTGGTTCTCAAAGAACAATTGTACAATTCAAGAAATAAACAAGCACATGTTCGTGTAATGCACAGGTTTAAATGATTACATCACTATAAGCAGCCTCAGTTTCATTTTTGCTTTCCCATGCTTCAACACGAGTGCCTCGATTTATTATTTATTTTAGTTTTATCTTGCATTTCCAGCTTCATAATACGGTACATAATTACTTCATTGCAATTGCTTATAAATAAAACATGTCCAGTGACAGTGTCGAATTACACTATCTTTGTGGATGCGGAACTTATTTTTATTCATCAGTCCGTTTTCTATTTGTAAAATTTTGTCATTGATCAACGCCCAAATAAAAGTATCGCCATTGCATGCCTCATTCCATATTGGGAGTATACATTATATACTTTAAAATCTGATCAAGAATTAACAGACGTTCAGATCTAGGCCTGCGGTCTGAATATATTTACAGGATACACGAGGATTTTGGCCGACTGGACACTGGAATATCAAGTCATAGCCAAAATGTTTTAAGTTTAAAAATTACTCAAGTCATGAATTAATTTGTTAACAAATGTGACCATGTAATTAAAGCTTGAGGCAGTAATTTATATGGAAGCAGTAATTTATATGGAAAGTCAGCGACATGCACTTACAATTAATTACCCAGCGTATATATTGGCCGACTACTTTTTTTGTGTAACAGTTTTGCATTTAGTTTACTAGGACACGATTTTTTTTCAACTCAATTTTTTTTCCAATTTTTGTGCAATGTCTGCTCTTTAGAAGATAACAGAGAAAACAATTTGCCAATGGGATATTCTGACCAAAAACATCAATTAACTCCAGATTTATTCTGAAGCACCATATGGTGTGACAGTATGTTACAAAATAAACTGCAGTAACCGATTCTCAAACGCTTCTTGATGGCTCCTCACACACTTACTCACGAGAATGATTCTTCAGACACCCACAAACGTTGCCTACATAACCACCGTTCAGCACACTGGCAAACCAACAATCGATTTGCATAATTTACCGTACTTTTCAATGGTTATATGCCACGTTCAGGAATGGCAGTTTCTGACAAAACTCTTCTTGTGGTACAACCTGTGCACAGTAACGTACTACAATGTAGACCTAATTTACACGTAATAATCGGCACTTAAATGAATAATGAACTGCAAAATGTGCAAATATCTTTTTCCCTTCGACAGATGCTGAGGGTCATGATTTACCTTTTGAATAACACTGCACATATAACCCATGGAACGCTATTGCTACGAGCGATGCTAGCGTACTACATTGCACAAACAAAAGCCTTGTGTCACGACTTACCACTTATATCAAGTGGATCCACACGTGTGCATGAATAAACTTTTTTTTACATTCACAAAATAGTAAGCAAAAATAAGCAGAAAAATTCAGTGTTGCATGCTTGATTATTTTCACACAAGTACATTTTTACACAAGTGATCGCTTGGCTATGTCATGTACGGTACAATTAGATGTACATTTGAAATTGTACTGTACATTTTTGGCTTACAGAAACGACCATTTCAAGATGTGTACGGTACTTTAGTATTTAAGTGCTCTTCCATAACGACTGCGATGTTGTTAGCGGTGAAAGGTTGAGCACACGTTTTGTTTTCACGAAAAGAAAAGTGAATATTTAGGCGTGCACAGCTTCAGCAACACCAAAATCTGAAAATAAATCATGCTTCACATTTCTAAGTTATTTATTGCCTGTTAAAAATGTTTTTTTAAAGCAATTTGTGATGCATCTTAATAATATAAATAAGCAGCAGCAACCCCATGTGTTGTAACACACAAGTTTAAATATTTCATTCACATGAAAAATAGGTATTACTTTATTGTTAGGCCAAAGAAACAGCACCAAACTTAAAATTGCATGCTTATTCTATCTTTTGTAAAAATAAGAGAAATTGGATGTTTGTATAATTATAAGCAAAATATATGGTGCTTTAATTTATTTAACACACGAGTATATCTTGTGAAAACTGTACCGCTAATATTTCCCGCACCCCCGATTAGTACGGTTGGCTATGTACAGTGTGAAAGAAGTTCAACATACGATACATATATATTAGTTAACCTAGCATTGAATGCTTAACCATGCATTCTATTAAGCAATGGCATTTAAAAATATCATCCCTTTTAACAAAAGCCCTCAATGTAATCAATTCCAACTGTATATTCCACCAAAAACTTCAAGTACCTTGTTAGTGATAGCGGGCAGCCACTCATAAATCATCAATCTTAACAATGCTGAAATAGGGATTTTTAAAGGTTAGAAACTACTTGGGAACAATAAAATGCATTTATTTTAATGGGAAAAGTCAGTGATAATTTTATTTAAAAATAAAATTGCTGCATATAATTATCCTTATTTCCAAACTTAATTTTAAAGTAGTTTTTTTCTAATTAGGTTTGCTTTATCACATTTAGGTGAAGGTACATTTAACCCTCATACGACTTCCTTAAAATCTTCCCCAAAACCTTCCCCTTTTTACAATATTTTAAACAGGCTATAAAATAACCAATCATGTCCAGTTATATAATTTGCACATTAAACTTAAATTAAAATCTTGGATTATTGCATCGTTAACTGTAACTTAAGCACTTAATGGTTGCTAAATAATTTAACATCAAAGTAAGATGAAGCAGAGATCGGGTGTATGAGTAACAGATAATACTGTGGGGACTCGGCAGAAGAAGCCTTCTGATGTAACAATCCAATATTTGATAAAGCATGCAGAGGCTGTCAATGACATTTGGCATTATGGAGTAGCCAATACCTCCACAAATCAAACGCGATGAAGTGCTGACACGCACAAAATAGAAACAAACTCGCAACTGTTTAAGCACACAAAACAGAAACACCTCGCTCAGGACAAACGAGTGGTAATGGATGCAATCAACCATAACCGTTGTAAAAATGAGGCAGGAGTGGAACTTTATCATTATCATTTCTATATCCGAATTTGAAACAGATGTAAAAAAAATATGATAAAGATAGCAATTACAGGATTTGGTATTGTGCACATTCATTTGCAATGCGTCCACTGTAAAATGTCTGTGCAACTTTTGTATACACTCTGTGAATTTCCATGCACGTTATGGACAGTACAGAACAGAATAATCATCATGAGAACACATTTTTATGATTAACCTCAATAGGTACATTTCTGCTCAATCATACACTTGCCCATTAGTGTAGCAAACACATATGTGGCTTTCATAAAAATGTTCAAAGCTAATATAAGCTCACTTTTAGATAACTTAAAGGGTAATTGCAGCTCACAGAAGTAACCGCATTTGCAGCATTGGCCAATGCAACCTCATTTTTATACTTTCATAGACAGAGTCTTAATACTACGACCAATAAATTGCAACCCAAGCCAAATCCCAATAACATTATTTTCCAACACTCAGTATGCAGGCGTAGCGAATGTGTTTGCGGTAGGCACTGCTTGGGAGAAGGGAGGCTTGCTGTAAGCCTCCTCGCCCTCCACCCCACTGCCGGTGGCGTAGGGCGGCGTCGGCACCGGCATGATGTTGTCGCCGTCAGCGATGCCGGCCCCACCGTCCCCGAACGGTGAAGAGAACGCCGCGTCGGCACCCAGACGGAACCTCCGCAATGCCAGGAAGGCGATCCCACTCTGTTGCGCGCCAGAGATCCACGTGGAAATGCCACACCCCCACCCCCCCACCCCAAGGCACGTTGCCACCAAAAGGTGCGAGCGTGCACGGTCACCATTTACAGGCGATTGGGAGAACATTTTGGGCACGCCAGGGGATGTCGAGGGCCGGGGTTAGGCAGGGTTAAAAAAACACACAGGATACAAGTTACCTAGATGATTGTGAAGCAAGGGAACGGTTAGTTGTCACAAATGCTGACACTAATACTCTTACGTAGTTCTGGTGACATGTTAAGCAAAGCTTTCAAAAACATTTAAATGCACAATAAGGAACTCCAAATCCTTGTCTCTAGTAAATATCAGTTTGCATTAATTTCTGGAAAAGTTAATTGTTTTATATCGTACCTCTGAGGTTATAAAAGAAAATCAAATATTATCGCATCTCATAGTAAAATAAGTATTTAATTAGTTGGTGTTTACAGGTATTTCAATTGGCTCTAATTACTACAATCTACGACTTAGGTGTAGTAGTCACGGATATTGTAGCAAAGCTTACATTACAAAACATTAATTGGATAATCATCACCAGCATCACAAGGCTATCTTAAAGGTGCTATTTTTTGCAGACAATTAGTTCGCATGAGTTTCACATTAGGGGCGATGTTGCCAGGTGGCTTTACCCAATTAAAAGCCAATTGCGAGTAATTTCAAATTCGACAAAAGTTTGGCCTGTGACACCGGCACATACTGGGTCTACTCTTTTTCGAATAACAATTATGGGATCATTAATATCCACTGAAAAGCAGACAGCCTGGTATTTTTTTTGGTTAATACACCTAGGGTACGAATCAGGGCAGCTGCTGAAGTCGAACTGCAAGCCCATATCTGTCAACCCATACGGTTTACCCGTATTCTTGTACAGGGAAATTGAGTTTTCACTTCCATTCGGTGTACGGCCGTTTCAATACGGGCAAAACAACGTTTTGTCTATTTGTTTGTTTCTCCCTTGTAATGGGACTTTGTAGGATGAACTTTGAGATTTAAAAGCGGCATGGGGTGACCAATAAGGTCTGAATTTGTCTGTAATAAGGTAGGCACTGACAAGGGGTTGACAGGTATGTGAGCCTCTGCAAGAAGTGGCAAGCGCGCTGCCGCCCGGCCACACAAAGGAACTCTGTTCCGTACGTTGTCTCTCGTAGTTAACAGATTGTGTACATTTCGTAAAATAGGAAAAAAAACATTAAGAAGTATTTTTAAAGTGTCCTAATGGCTCTAATGATCTTTATTTTCCTAAAAAAAACATGCATGGCAAGTTTAGTGTTGACCTAAAGTTAAACCATTTCAGAGAAAAATCAGTCTGACAGATTCAATTATGGTACTCGACTGAAAGGTGTTTCAGTCAGTGGTTCTCAACATGTTTCAAATCGAAATTAATTAATTACATTTCATGTTTATTTTCATGTACTGGAGAATATAAGTGAATCTCCCTCATAAGTCAATAAAAGATAACTTGCAAAACCTTTACTTGAAAAGGATCAAAATTAAAGTCTATCCAAAGGTATCAGGTTGAAAACCACATGTGTGAATTCTAAAACAGAGGATGAGCACGAAGAATAGCAAGCAGATTTAAGATATATAAGCATATAAATGGTTATAAATGCATTCTAAACAAGCCCTGACAGAAGCCTGGCCCGAGTCTCCTCAGAGTAACCAATGTGCTTAAACCTGCCCAGTGCAAACAATGATTGGTAAGCCTGGAGTGTGGTACAATAACACAGGACAAAAAAGTTGAAAATCATAAATGGAGCACAAAGAGTGGAACGCACGACAGAGTTAACATATGCAAAGTATATTGCGTAACATAATGATTAGTGCAGTTGAACACAATAAGGACTGCATCGCAAGATTCTGTCACGATTGTGTCTGGTAGCACGCAAGAGTAAATGGATGCACTAATGGAGTGTTTGTTAGGGTACTACTGTCGGTTATGGATTGGAAAAAGTGGTGCTGTTTGTTTTCTACTTTGCCATATTGTCAACACTGAAAATTATTCACGTCCTCAATACATTTTCAACCATTAGGCCATTTTACAAGGCTATTGTGCAAATGCAGGTGATTATTAAAACAGCATTCAAGGTAAGTGAAAATAAACCAGATTTTTTATAAAATAAAAAATAGTTTTATTTTACTTTCTTTTATGTTTGATTTACTATACAGTATTTATTACTTGCAAATGTACAATATTTTTTCTTGTTTATGTTTAACAATGCTTCCCTTTTTTGTTGAACCATAATAGATTTTTTTACACCAAGTTCTGAGATACAAACAAATCGACTTATGAACAGGTCTCAGGAACATAATCCATTCAAAAGTCGAGAACTGCCTGTATTGATGGAAACTGGATATTGAAGCAGCAATTGTAACCTCGGTTTCTCAGGTGTGACACTCCTTGTTTAAGCAACTTTATCATACAAGGTTAGAATTCGTTGTTGTAGACAAAATGGTCTTTCTCAGCCATTTGAAAGTAGCTGCTACAAAATCATGCGCTCTACTGCAAAGCCTTGGCTGTGGCATCCCTTAAGCAGGCTCGTGAGCTATTTTGAGATTCTCAAAGGGAACTGTGAAATACAACATAGGTATGACAGAAATCATTTTGACCTGCCTGATCTCTTCTCCAGTCGAAGCAGTTGGCCACACCATTAACAGCACATATGCACTTATTTTGGAATTACTATTGATTTGGTAGAGTGATACCACTCAATGGATTTGTTATATTTATGTTTTTAAACAGCTTTTTAGAATCGTGGTTTTCAAACTGATAACTTGAGAGATAAACCAGTCCTAATATATGGAGTGTTCAGGGCGCATTTATTCCTGGCAGTGAAATAACATTGCACGCACAAGTAAAATGAAACAATATGGGTAAATTATAACCAATTATTGTATGAAATGTAGCAGTTCTTACTATAAAATAAGCAAGCATTTACCATTCTTACTTCCTGCATTTCCAATTACACGTCGGGAAAGTTGTTGCTGGCATAGACGTAACCAATCATGTTACAATTAACAATGAACACCCATGTAGGCTGGTTCTCCTTCAAGGGATAGTTAGCAATGCCACATGTCATAGAAGTGTTGCTTTATTCGGTGCTTCGATTTTAAAATTACTCAAACATTCATTTGCATGTGTGTGCAGGTCTGCGCCAAAACAATCCGAGCATTTCACTGACGGTTAAATGCAAGGTCCTCACCCAAGAGATGATGGAGAAGAAGCAAAAGGCGATGGTAGCGCGAGCACTGTCTGCTCCAATTCCATTGGGAACCTTGCTGTCGGGTGTTTCTCGCCACTGGTTTGTCAGGAGGCAGAAGCCCACAAACCACATGAAGGCCCAGAAAGCTGAACACAACATACGGGAATGGAAACACGCGCGTACTTAAGGACATGACACCAACATAAGCGTCAGATGTTTTTCTTCTTCTAAATGCACCCTTATCCTTGTCTATTTTGACAATGGAAATGTTTACTTCTCTATTCTCCATGAGCAATGTTAAACTGTTGTAATACCGCACCCATGGTACTGAGCTGTGCATTAAAGCCGATATAAATATGAAAAGGAGGACTAATGTCTCTGTGTACACAGGAGATGTTTTCTATGCTCAAAAAGGCTTGGTGAACGAAAGCACAAATTAGGAGTGTTTCACCAACAGTGTTTTTGTATTGCTCATACTGGCCTTTAATTGTGTACACTTAGTGAAACTACTGACATGTGCACCACGACCCACATCCCTGAAAATTGCTTGGAAACCACTGTACAATTAATATTTCAAGAGTATTCAATAACACATTTCCATGGACAGTTTCAATAGCCTCTCCATCAAACAAAACATCCTTGTGCATTTGAGCGTTCGAACAATAATATACACTATGCGCGTTCAATCCAACGAATGCTTTATTCAATGGCGTCTTAATAACCTTCAGGCGACGGATAGCACTGGAAAAGCGTTAAATGGACATCTAGCTCAGAAGACACCGACCGGAGAAAGCCAGGTCGGCCAGTACTGCGCGCTTGCGATCCTTGACGCTGCTGATCTGCGGGAAGTAGGCATCGAGCGCCAGGAAAGCCACGCAGGCGAAGAACGCCACCACGCCGATCGTGATGCCGTAGCGGCACGCATCCCCATTGCCGTTGAAGATGCAGTGCAGCTTGGAGCCTTGGTTGTTTGTGTAGCCCTCGTTGACAATGCAGCCAAACACCACGATGGAGAAGAACTGCAGAACGAAATGAACGCGGAATTCAAAGTTAAAAAAAAAATGTCACAGGTGGTTTCACTCGGCTCAAACACGTGTGTGTGGGGGGGTGTGTGTCAGTGTTTGTAGCTGTGAGCCAGTATATGAAATTAAACATCGTCTGAAATGGGTGCGAGTCCTTCCATATGATAACCAGTGTTGACTTACCAAATAAAGGTACTTATTTTGTATTAACCCTGAAGGAATAAACAGCTATGTCGAGCCCAGATGGGGAAATGCACAACCTCACTGAGCCATGCTCTGCATCCCACCTCCAGTAGGTTTCACAATATAGTGATATTCTTAATTTTTTTTTTATATATAAAAGTGTGGTCATACAGTGTTTACTGAATATATAGTTACTAGATATATATATAGCATCTTGCCATTAATTTCTATTATACATAAATATATGAACACAAATACAGTTTGGTAAATAAGGATAGTCCACTGGTCATTATTACATTTATTTTTAAACACACGATTTGATTTACTGCAATATATTCCATTAAAGTCGTAATGAAATTACAATCACAATATCTTACCTATATAATGCTATCAACAGGACTGGCGAAAGTACTACCATTAGTTGATTATAAAAAAAAATGGTAATGTCGCCAACAAGTAGTGTAGAATACCAAATATACAGTACTATTTAAACAAGTGTGAATACATATTCTTGGTTCTTTCGGTAAAAACACGTATAACGAAAACAATAAAATAATAAAAATATAAAACGTATACAAACACAGAGACAATTTCAACCGAGAAGATGGATTCTGGCTTAGCAATCATTGGAAGGATTTGATAAAACATTTCGGGTCTTGATTGTTCACGCTTACGGTGGCTTTCAGACCGCATCCATTATTTTCGTCTCCCCCCTCCTCTTTTCCGAACATAGATGGACTCGTCCATCTGAACAAACTGTCAAATCGCGCTCCGTGGTGCTAACGTTAAAAATAACCGCCACTTTTTTCAATTTTTCTTGCTGTGGTTTTCACACCTGATGATGATTGCTTGTGTTGCAGTCGAAACGTGGTGAGAATTTTATTGTTTTATACATTTTTTATTTTATTGTTTCCCTTATACGTGACTTTACCGAAAGAACCAAGAATATGAATGTCTGCAGTCACGAAAGCTTTAAATCAAAAGTGTGAATACAGTATAAACATGAGCTCTTTCAACATGTAATTGTATTATCGTAACATACTGTGCCATTTTAAACATATTAAAGCTGTTGTTGGCTGAATGTCTTTCATTTAATTAAAAGTGGAATGACACCAGTAGAAAGTGTCAACGTCCCTTCATAAACTTGTACAGCTAGGATGCTATAAGGCAAGTCACTGCTCACGAGATCTGATATGTAATTTATGTCAATACTGCAAGAATTGCTGCACTTATTAACCATTATTTTCTAACTAAATCATACATTAACTTGGAGTGAGAACCATGGCTGTTTAGCATACAATCCTAATCTATATGGCCTTCTAAAGTATAGTGGGAAGCATGAAGTCTCAATTGTAAGCTTACATTGTCATATTTTGTGAATGTTTGTTCCACATTCAAATATCTTACGCATTTTACATTATTAACCAACGATTAATCTAAGGTACAGGCACTCCCTCCACCACTTTGGGGTATCACTTTATTGTGACAATGCCTTTAATTGTGTGTGCTTCGGGCCTTCTGTGTCAATGCTTCCTGAAATCCGAAATGTTTTACATCACAAGAGTAGTTTAATTTACTGCTAGAGTTGAACTTACAATAACAACACCATCTGCATACGAACGCAGACATTCTTTCCTATTCTACATGAAACTGAAAATATAAATCAAGAATTGTGACAAAAAAGATAAACAGATGAGCCAACGACCTTGGCTGAACCTACTCTTTACTGAGAACCATTCACAAAGGTCTCATTCTATAGCATTGCCATTTTGGTCTGCAAAAAAATCTTTAAGTATCTGTAAAATGTGTATTTAGCCCATGTTCTTTCGTCTCTATCTATATAACCACACATACTGTATAACACAATAATGACCACATACTACATTAATAGCAGCCCTATGTTTCAATAGGATTAGATTTTTTATTATCTCCAGGTTCTAAAGCAGTGTTAAGTCAAGGTAGGACATGCCAACATATATGAAGCAATCTAGATAAAACTCCATTATGCACACGCAAATAAGAACTGTTCATGATAAAATAATTTCACGTTCAATTTGCCTTCCAATGCACTTACATTCAGTGTTGCAATATGCCTCATATATGCCATGTCCTTATTAATAGTCCCACATATTAGACATTTGGATTCTAAATAAATTTTCTTGACATGCACGACCTCATGGAGCAGTAAAAATAAAATGTTACATATTGTCCTAGACACCAAATACATTGTACCAAAGGCTCAGAACGAACTTATTTCTTCTATAATAACAGGATTGGGAAAATATAACGTAACATTGAAATGCGAAAAGGATTTACATTGACGTGGCTGTGGTGTTATTTACATACATTTTCTGCAGTCTTATGTGGAAGTATTTTACACTGTTACTCTACAAGATATAAACACACCAATGACATACATTAATAGATCCAATACACACTCCTACGATGCAGGACACACTGGTATAGATATAATTATATGTTTATTGGTCAGGATTTTCCTCAATTTGTAAAATTATGTTTATTACCATCCATTTTAACGAGCCAAAGAAACCAGGTTCAGAGCAAAAAAATTGCGTTTTGGAAAAATAATTCCAGGAAGTGTTAACAGTTAGAATGTTAAATTTTGATTTAAAACTTTCGTAACTGCAGGGATTCATATTCTTGTTCTTTCGGTAAAGTCACGTAGAAGGGAAACAATAAAATAATAAAAATATAGTTAGAATGTTGTCCACAATTCTGGGATTAACATAATTTACGTGATCACATATTGTTAACATGACAATGTGTTTGTTTATACTTCCAATGTACAGTAACCCGTTTTATTGGAGTATGCAGCAGTTTTATCTTCTACTTTCACAAATTTAGAGGATGTGCAACAAATATACCCACTGTCATTACTGTATGTATTAATCTTATCGCAAACATACCAACACAACTGTGTTAATTTTAATGAGCAGTGTATAACAAACTAGATAACAGCACAATTACTGATTGAAACATGAAATAGTTTGTATTTAACTCGAGAACAGTATTTCAGTGGAATCAATGAAACACTAACAGTACATAGTATACCACTTACGTACATTTTCCCCAGGATATGCTTTGTAAATGCCACATCAGATTAAGCCATGCATGTTCTGGTAGCTGTTAATGTGTGTAATATTATTACAATAAATCGATACCATGCCTTTTATACTAGAGAACAGAAGGTATTTCACTGGCTAATCTGATTGTAAATTGATATATTCAATCACCCTCTCCTCCGAATTAAACAAAATCCTTCAATTTGCCCAGCCGATAACTTAAGCAATACAAGATATGATTTATATATAAAAAAATACACCGAGTAATAGACTTGACGCATGCACATGCATGTAATCACACCCTAAAGGGATTAGGTATACGAGTGTCTGCAAGTGAGCATCAATGCTTGCTGACAGCAAGTTATTGCTGCAGGTTCTTCGATTACACAATCCCAGAGGATGTCCGTGTTTCAGGTCAACCTGACATTACTTAGGACGACCAAATATCCTATGCCACTCCCAAATAAATGCAATATATGCATGTTACTGTAATTAGTTTGAAATAAGGGATGCATTTCATATTCAACAGTTCATTGGTATTAAGAAAAAGGCTTAATTTAGTTGTCTGCACAACTTAAAAGTCCAATCATCTGCAGCTACAGTAATGTCTGCAGATGCTGTTCATATGCACTTTACATACTATAGACTACCACTTAATAACATGTATTAAGACTCAGTGAGGCTCTCCTGGATTACAACAAGTACAATCATTTCTACAAGGGAAGTATACAGGGTGTTTTAAAAATATGTTTGTATATGTGGATAGCCTCATGCACGAATCTCTCATGGTAGCCAGATGGCTTGCAAATAACATCTGTCTTGGAGAAGTCAATGTCATGTGAGCCTACTAAATTATAACAGTGATCTGCCATGGCCGAGGTGTTGGTCCTACCGTGTTTCAGGTCTGCTTTGTGTTCACGAATACGGTCCGAAACATGTCGTTTGGTTTCTCCAATGTAACTACTACCACAGAGGCAACTTAGTTTGTAGACGCCAAGGTACTGTATGTCCGGAATCACATATTTTACAGACGGAACCAGATCACGGATTTTATGTAATGTGTTGAATCGGACCTGGATCTTGTGTTTATTCAAGATTTTGGAGATCTTTTTTGTGATCCCCGCAATGTAGGGTAAAGTGATGGTTTTGAAAGGCTCCTCAAGAGGTTCCTTCTTCATGTTTGGAGTGATAGCTTTACGGATTGTGTAGTCGGAATAACTATTAGCCTTAAGAGCTTGGTGTACGTGCTGGAGTTCACTGGCTATGTGTTCCTGGTCGGATATGCATTTCTATTTATTTATTTTATTGTTTCCCTTCTACGTGACTTTACCGAAAGAACCAAGAATATAATTGTAACATGTTCCCATCGTGAAATACTGCTTTTAAATTGTATGTCAAATTGTATAGGTATTTGTCAAATAATTACTGGGTGAAGGTCTCCTCAGGCCATGTCGGTTATGGGGGTTGTTTTTATCCTACTTCACCATGTTGGTGAGTACAGATTGGTGGATTGGTTCAGATATCACTCTCCACTGACGTTAGCTGTTGTCAGGAATGGAACTGTATCGCGTAGTGCCTGGACCTCTGCACCATCACTCCAAGTCCTTACGAACCCAAACACCAAAATATTAATCTCTTACTACAGTTACTACTGGTGGCGAGATGTTAATTGCCTCTCCTGGTCCGCAGGAGGTCGTGGGTTCAATCCTGACCCTGACGCCTGTACATTTAGAAATTGCATGTTCTCCCCGTGGTAATGTGGCTTTTTCTTCAGGTTCTCCAGTTTTTACCTCGACATTTAGAAACATGCGTTTAGATAATTATTTGGCTGCTAAAAAAATTCCACGTGAAAGACATTTCTTTGAGCTATCATTTGTGGCAAGATCGCTTTGAAATAGAGAAGCGACCTGTACAGTAAACTTTTTTTTCCAAGTAAAAATGAGTTTTGGTCGATATAGCTCAGAGGGCCTTACCTGGTATGACAAAACGTTTTAGTTTTAGAATGTAAAAACTAATTACTGTACTCCAAAATATTTGTATTTTACTTCCCTGTAAAAACTGAGATTGGTAGCCTTTACACTGAACCAGCTGAGTGCTCACTGAAAATAACTACTGTACTCTGTATATGTGCATCTTTAAGTCATATGATTTAAACTTAATAATTCAGAATTCTTTTAGAGAATGTAAATAGCAAAATAAATAAACAGACAATGGCCCCTTCCCATATTTGTCTGTCCACATAAACAAACAAAAGTATATTTTACACATCCTTTCAGCTGAACATCCTTCTGGAAGTGTACCTTTTAATTAGAATTAGGTTAATAAAAGCTAAATCTGGCCCGTTTTATTTCATCAGTACCATCAGGCTTGCTTAAACTGATACTGGTGAATTGCTGATGTTTAAGGGACGTTTTTTTGTTACAAGCGGTAGTTTGACCTAAAGCTATATAATACATAACGTACTTTACACTATTGAGCCAAGAATGTCCGTGTCCCGCGTGTGACGTCACTCTACGTCGACCAGCACCCATCATTAATAATCATGAACAGGTGACATCCTCCAAATGGGCACCCCCCCTCCATTAATACAATTAGCGGGTGACGTCACTCCACATGGGGGGCCGAGGTGCCTCCTCCCCCCTCCTCGGCGTCAACTTATAACCCTCACTACAAAGGTAGAACCCTCACGTCACGCGATTGATACATAGAAGTAAAATGTCATGATGAACAAGGGATTATAACCTTTAAATGAAATAAGTCTGTGTCACCGCGGCCTTACAAATTGCACACGAATTGATGCAATATCACGTCGTGGTCTGCTTTTTGCTTGCAAGTTTCAGATTGACTGAAATACACCGGTCCTTGGATGGACAAAAGGTTAGTTTCTCATTACGATCTCCCAACCGACCCCTCATTTCCAATAAGTTTCCTCTGATCACCAATCCGATTTGAAATTTCTCCACCTTCAAATACCGACATCAGCTCCCCCCTGTGACAGATCACCAATGAGTCAACTCACGAGCCATTTGTACTCATGAGCCGTTAGACCTGGTGTGTATATTTATTTCAAAATAGTTTGCCTCTTGGTATTCCTTACACAAGGAAAAACTTCTGCTCAAAACCCCCAAATGTAGAGGTTTTAGGCTCCATCCTTGGCCGCTTGATTTCTCGCTAAATTTCCTCCTGCTTGGCAAATAGTCATCCCCAGTTTTAATGCCAACCATCACTTCTATGGTGTTGTCACCCGGCTATACATTGCTATCGATTCCAGTAACCCAACCTTTAAGAACACTCTGAAATACTGCCTTGATACTGTCTCATTTTGGATTGATTCTAACTTCCTCAAAATAAATAGTTCCTAAACGTTGGGCATGACTTAAACGTTCACACCCAGCAGAGTACAGTGTGAGCATGCATCTCCTACACCTTTAACATGTTATTGAATCCGAAGCACTCATTCCATTTCCACACATCTCAAATCTGCAGGACCAGCTTCCGCATAGGACCATAATCAACGCCTTCATTACATCAACTACTGGAACCTTCTCATCCACACCCCTCAGCAAACTCCAGATGATGCCGTTGCAAGACTCTACCGCAACTGTGACATCACCACAATACTCGAATTCTTCCACTGGCTGTCAAACCAGTCTCACATCAAATTCAAGATCACCCTCACCATCTTCAAGAACCTCCATGAACCTGGGCCTGCCAACATGTCCCGTCCTATCTCACTCGAATCCCTTCCGAGCCCTCTCCATTCCAGCAACCAAGCAACCCTCACTCATTTGGATGTTACTCATCTCCACTCCTTTGCTCAACGTTTTCTGGAACTACCCTGTCATCCGTGCTGTCGACTCGCCTGCCCATGTTCCAGTCCAGGCTTCCTTATTGTCTGAAATTGAATGGCTGACTATATATGAAACAAATGTTCACTATTTTTTCACAGCATTCTGAACGTTTGTTGCATTTGAACGCTGTATAAATCCCATCTGTATTGTACAGACATGTGCATTAGTGGTGTATGGTCTCGGCTCATCACCTTCAACAAAGTGCCATATGCGATACATATTTGCATTTATACGGGGCTTACCATATATAACACTATGTAACACCATTTTTGTTCCTGGGCAGTAAATGTTATTGGCAATTATTCCCCACAAACTTTGCTTTTGTGACCAGGACAGTGATATTGAGAAATTTACCTATTTTCAATAATACGGGCGAATTTGTGTCGTTTCGTTCACATAAAGTCAGAAAAAACATATGAATCAAAATTAACATGCATTTATACTAAAGTAATATACAAATGACTACGAAATATTTATAAGTGAGCAGTTTTTCGAGATTTATGATTAACTGCAAATCACTTTCACGAATCAGCCCCTAAATGTAGTCTCCCATCATGTTCTCGTTATACTGTAGCGGCGTTCAAAGTCCAGTATATCCTGGTGGAAGCGCTCGCCTTGCTCCTCCGAGTACGCTCCCATGTTCTCCTTGAATTTATCAAGATGAGCATCAAGGATATGTTACTTTGAAGGACATCCTACAGCCCATTGTGCCGTAGTTCTTCACCAGAGCCTCAACCAGCTCTACATAGTTTTCGACCTTGTGATTGCGCAGTAAGCCACGGACCACTGCGACAAAGCTGTCCCAAGCCGCTTTCTCCTCACTAGTGAGCTTCTTGGGGAATTCATTGCACTCCAGGATCTTCTTTTATCTGTGGTCTGACGAAGACACCGGCTTTGACCTTTGCGTCAGACAGTTTAGGGAAGAAGTCTTGAAGGAACTTGAAGACTGCAGACTCCTTATCGACAGCTCTGACAAATTGTTTCGTAAGGCCAAATTTTACGTGCAGTGGTGGCATCGGCACCTTCCTGGGGTCCACCAGTGGCTCCCACTTGACATTGTTCCTCCCCACAGAGAACTCAGTCCGCTGTGGCCAGTCCCACCTGTGGTAGTACGCCTTGGTGTCCCTCCTGTCCCAAAGGCAAAGATGGCATGGAAACTTGGTAAAACCGCCTTAGAGACCCATCAGGAATGCCACCATTTTGAAGTCTCAGATGACCTCCCAGGCATACTCATCATACTTCAAGGCGTCCAGCAAGGTCTTGATGCTGTTGTAATCTTATTTGAGGTACACCGAGTGAGCCAGGGGAAGAGACGGGTACTTGTTACAAATTATGGAGCAGCACGGGTTAGAGGCTCATGGATGAGCTGTCAATGAAGAGGTGCCACTCATTCTGGTTACAGGCGATTCCGATTGCCTTGAACAGACTGGTCACATTGTGGCAGAAGCAGAGCCAATGTTGACAGGTGAAGAAGCTGCAAAAAGGTTGGTGACGCTTCCTCTGATCTGCGACTTGCACACTGTTATCCAACAAGTTCCACTGCTTGAGCCTAGACATCAATAGCTCGGCATTGGACTTGGTGAGACAAAGATCTCTGATCAAATCGCTGAGGTCTTTTTGGTTGGGGTAGTATGGGTTTCTCTCCTCAGCTCCACCTCTGAAATTGTCATCTGGATCTATGTCTTCCTCGCTTTCTGACTTGCTGCTCTCTTCTAAAGACGGCTGCTCTCTCTCCGGAGGAGTGGGTACGGGGAAGCTCATGACAGTGTGGCACCGGGGCGATGGATGACAGCAGATGCATTCTTGCCAGTCCGACGTTTGGAAGGGTCCACCATGCAGAAGCAGCATTTGCTTGAGTGGGCAGTGGGTTCCCACCAAATTCTTCACCTCTGTACGATCCTACAAAAATATATTTCTTTCACCCATGACTAATGTGTAAGTTTCTCGCAACATTTTTCATAAATGATATATTTAAATCAATAACAATTAAACTTGTAAAACATTTTAAAATAAAAAAACTTTGGCAATTAAAATGGTTTTAACAAATTTTATAACATATAATTCCGAGCAACAATTATCCATCTTACCTTCCAGAGTTGTTTTGAATTGCTCGCAGGTGAAATGAGGTGCCCAGGGTTTGTCTTAATCCCCGACAGGCATGCCGAAACACACATCTTGCAGATGCTTCCACAGATAACTTTTTCGCTCTTGTCTTGATAAATTGGCCGCAGATATCGCAAAATGAATCTGCCTGATGCTTGCAGCCTCTTGATGCCATTTCATAAAAATGCAGATATGTATCCGCTTAGGCAGCTGGAATTAAACTGAACTGGTGGGCTTAAGGCCCCTGTATTTATACTATTTATTACTGAAAAGTTATAGAATGTTCTAGAAGTTACTCCAAGTTTACTTAGCAGCTGAATCTATCTGGAATGTTCTGGAAAATAGGTCAAGTTCAAAATATTACTGTCCTGGCCACAAAATCTAAGTTTGTGGGTAATAGCCATTTTCTGTACTTTTGAGGCATAAGCAATTAGGAAATAAAACTTACTACCCAGGAAAAAGAATTTGTTACACAGTGTAATGTACAGATGTAGGTGTAATGGCGGGGTATGTTGCCCCAAACGGCTCTGATTTCATGTACAGATGTAGGTGTAATGGCGGGGTATGTTGCCCCAAACGGCTCTAATGTATATACTTTTAGGAAAGGGACAAGTAATGCCCAACCATACAGAGGGCTAAACATGTCTATAGGTAAATCTCATTGTCAATCACCTGTTGGATGAAGGCCTCCCCACACCGTGTGGATCGTGGGGTTATTTGACCATACTTCACCACATTGGTCAGTGGTGCGGGTTGGAGGTGGGCAGCACAAACATAGGGGCGTTTGGGTCCAATAAAATTATTTTTCTGAACCTACCTCTCCTCCCCGCAACAGCATATAGCATATGCGTATAATCTACATAAGGAGGAAATCAATGCAGCGATAATTATGGGCATTAGTGATGGAGGTTCTTATCCAGTTGACCACGCCCAGGATTAAATAAGATTCTGAGTCTATGCGGTATAAACACGTACATTGGTAATGTAATATATCTTTAAGACATCACCATTTACATTGAAACGCAACCCACTCGTCGATAACACTGCCTTAAAAAGCTAAAACATAACCGACGTTTCGGGCAATGGCCCTTCACAGCACATAGAGCAGGCATTACCATTGACATTCAAGCAGGGGTCTTACCCAGGTCACCCCCCCCCCTTCACCCCCGTGTTGGAAAATGTAACAAATTAGTCTGATTAATGTATTATGCGACATATACTGTAAAGATATAACGAGTGTGAGGCCATCGCCCAGTCGTGTATTAACTTAAAAAAAAGGACTAAAACATTATGCAGGGTGTAGCCGAGATCACCGCCCGCAAGGGCGAGTATTGTAAAATCAGCCATGGTCTCCACTGCTGGATGACGATGAAGCTCTCACCCAGCTGACCACCCGCAGGATGGAGTGCGGCTGCTTCATGAAGGCCACGGGGTCGAAGGCTCCTCCCGCCCGCCCGGCTCCGTACGCCGCGCCCGCCGGCACGGCCGCTCCCGTCTCGGTCGCCTCCATCTCACTCTACCTCTTCTCCTCTCCCGTCCTGCTCCTCCCTCGTTATTCTCCTCGGCTCCGCTAAGCAAGCAAGCGACAGCGGCGGCGGTGGCCCCGGGCTTTTACCGCTGTAACGTAGATCGACTGCGAAGGGGGTGGGCAGAGACCGCGCTGCTGCTCCTGCTGCTGTTGTTGTTGTGAAATCGGTGACGAATAAAAAATCGCGTTTGCGCGCTTCCCCCCTATCGGCAGACGTCGTTCGGCTGATGTTTTGTTTGACCCCGTGGGGCTCGCCGTAGCCTGGGGCAGGGGTCACTGTTTTGCATGGAGGGGGGGCGGTTTATGCGCGGCAGGGAAGGGGTGGGGGGAACGGCTCCATATCACGTGACGCGAGAGGGGGATGGGTGGGGGAAACGGCTCCATATCACGTGACGCGGGAGGGGGATGGGTGGGGGAAACGGCTCCATGTCACGTGACGCGGGAGGGGTGGGGGGAACGGCGCCATATCACGTGATGCGCGAGTGGGAGGGGTGGGGGAACGGCTCCATATCACGTGATGCGCGAGGGGGAGGGGTGGGGGGAACGGCTCCATATCACGTGACGCGTGAAGGGGATGGGTGGGGGGAACGGCGCCATATCACGTGATGCGCGAGTGGGAGGGGTGGGGGGAACGGCGCCATATCACGTGATGCGCGAGTGGGAGGGGTGGGGGGAACGGCACCATATCACGTGACGCGCGAGGGGGAGGGGTGGGGGGAACGGCACCATATCACGTGACGCGCGAGGGGGAGGAGTGGGTGTGAATCGGGGGGCCAAAGGAATACAGATTCTTGGTTTTCGGTAAAGTCACGTAGATAGAAAATAAAAATAAATTTTAATAACAAAAATAAAATCTAATTCATTTATTTTTCACGTAGACAGAAAATAAAAATAAAATTAAAAATAAATTACAAATAAAAATTCAATAAAATTTAAAATACATTAAAATATCATTTTTATTTAATTTTATTTTTATTTTCTATCTATGTGACTTTACCAAAAGAACCAAGAATATTAATTCATACAGTCACGAAAGTTTTAAGTCAAAATTTAAAGGAATACAGAATCAGAGTTTTGATTTACACTGGAGGAATCCGATTAGCAATAAGACTCTTTTTCACAGATGTCCAGTACGGGCGGGTGAGAAAGTTACAACAAACAATACTAAAACACGATATGAGTGCAAAGTATAGGAAATGTAAGCAAATCGATAAAATATATATTTTTACCACGTAAAGCCCACTGAGCGTATTACCTTCTTCAGAACCAACCTGCCCACAAATAATAGCTCAACGAGATGGCTTATCATGTGGGAATTTATAGCAGCCAAATCTAAATACTGTAATCTCATACATGGGATGATGTCCCTTCGAAGGGATTATTTGTCATTTTAGAATAAATGGCTTATTAAGTCAATGTGTCGACACAGAAGACTGCACCACAATCCAAGCAAAGAAAAATACACCCATTATACTTTATAACTCAGAATAATCGTTTGTGTCATTGTAGAGAATATAAATAAATAATATCTTAATATTATCTGTCCATTTCTTGTCATATTTTAGGAGCATCTTATCCCGTATCAAGAAAGGTGGACAGATTATTTAGACCTGCACTGCAGTCCCATATGACGCCCAAGTAACACGCCACTTCATGATCATACGCTTTTGAGGTGTATGAAATGTACGTCCGAAATCTGACAAGATATGTGTCAGCAAAACGATTTTTTTCCAAGTTATCCACAGAATTATCCTTTCCAAAATGCAGTGGCACCAGCAGTCTGTTGATTTTTTTGAATGCATTGACATTATTCCAGACGAATTTCTCCAGTTCGAATTTATTTCCAGGTCTTGGCGCATTCGAGGAACATTTTCAATTCAAGCTGGTGCCTTTTTGGCATACCAACACACAATGTCCAATCCATGGTGTCAATTAAATCCTGAATGCTATGATAATGAGATTATTACTGTGATTGCATTTACCAGATAAAAACACTTCTTATTTCGTATGGCTGATGTAGATGCAGTGTAACAACTACAATTTCACATTCCGGTGCTCAAGCCAGATAACCGCATCAGGAGAGGTAGAGTGTATCACTGTGATGTCTCCTTCGTGTTTGATGATCGGGCATTGCGTCCTTACATATTGTATGGACTGTTCTTGATGACCACAGTCGCACACTAGAGGGTTTTTTAATTTTCCATTTGTATCTGCCATGGTGTGTGTGGACGTTGTTTAGGGTGGATCATGAGTTTCGTAGAAGATCTAACCCAGGGATCTTCTGCGTTGGGCGGGCCGTGTCAAGATTGGACTCAAAGCTAAATTCTTTAATACAGGACATCAATGTTACATGTGTTCATTATGTTTGCGAGATACAGTGTTCAGCTGGAGGACCCTTATCTCAGGGCCTATCTGGCATGTTGTTTGGCTTTGAAGCGGGCCAGTGGTGTGGCTTGTGTTGTTGCTCTGAAGCCCGGGAGATCGATGATTGATGTTTGGTTGCCGCGTTCATGGCATTTGTTGTGATTTCTCACTTAACAGAGTGGGCCGCATGAAGGCTGCCATCTTTCACTCCAGTCCACTGCAGTATTAGCTCCTTTTCAGAGGTGACCTGGCCACACATGAAGCTCATCGAAGTCGCCTATCATCATATGAGTGAGCATATAGTTGCAGCTAAATAATCTAAACTCCAAGTATACAAGTGTCAGGACCGGGATACAACCCACAATATCTTACATATCAGGCAAGGGAGATGATAGAAGCATTTAGCTCATTAAACGCCAGTTTTAGAAATAAACTAGCTTATATACCCGGCGGTGCTCAGGCCAAAAAAATATTTCAAAACTACTCTTAAAAATCTAACAGCAGTGCGTACTGTGGTGGTACCTGCTATGATTACAGCAGTGCATACTGTGGTGGTACCTGCTATGATTACAGCAATGCATACTGTGGTGGTACCTGCTATGATTACAGCAGTGCATACTGTGGTGGTACCTGCTTTCACTGCAGCAGTGCATACTGTGGTGGTACCTGCTATGATTACAGCAGTGCATAACGACTGTGGTGGTACCTGCTATGATTACAGCAGTGCATACCGACTGTAGTGGTACATGCTATCACTACAGTAGTACATGCTGACTCTATAGCAGTATTTATCGACTCTATAGCACAAAGTACTCACCTGACAGAGTGGCGTGGTGAGGCCTAGTCCCGTGCACAGCCTCCGGCCTCGCCTAGATTGTCCAGCCGGTCGAGGTGGCACCTTGGCAGGCTGGGGCTGGGCTACTACCCCTAAACCCCCCCCGCCAGCCACGACCTTCCCGGCCACTCTGCAGTAATATCTACGGCCTATAGTGATAGCATCTACCGACTGTATCGTAGTAACTGCACGCATCGGTGTGCGGGGGACATCACACAGTGAAGAATTAACGTCAGGGTTTAGTGTATTTTTAGCATTTTGAACGCGAAAAAAAATGTCCCCCTCACTCCCACCGAAGGCGTGCGACTTGGCATGGGCCGTCCCCCCCACCAAAGGCGCGTGAGTTGGTATGGTCGTGCACGTGTCATAAATAAATCAATAAAGAGAAAGCACACAAAAATCGAACAAAATCGCTAATTAAACTAATTAAAAGTTGACGGATGTGAAAAAGGAATAGCGCTTGCTGATGGCGGGGCTTACGGCGTGGTACCTGGCTATTGTTATTTTATGTAAACCCCATTGTTGGAGAGCCAAATCCTTCGCAAGTGCGCGAACACACAAACAAACCCACAAACCCACACACAATTTTTTTTTACTTTTATATCTATAGATAGCTCAACATGACAAATGGATGAGAATATAACTGGCTGCACTTCATATGCTAAAGGATGACATTTTACTGCTGAGTGTGACACATCTGTTTCACGGTTGGGAAGCTTGATGCATAGCTGCTGTGTGAAAGCGGTTAATCTTAGGTTCGAGATTTAATCCACAGTAATGAGACCTCATGGAAGCCAGTCGTTAGGATTGGGGAACGACATTAGAAGCAATCTTGACTTAAAAGATTTCGTGACTGCAGGAATTCATATTCTTTGGGTCTTTCGGTAAAGTCATGTAGATAGGTTGAAATTAATAAAAAAAATAAGCAAAAAACTACGACGTTTGATCAAAACACAAGCGATTGTCATCAGGAGACGATCGCTTGTGTTGTGATCGAAACATCGTAGTTATTATTTTATTTTTATTATGTTTGCGTAGAGTTGATGGATGTGCCCGCCACCTTGAATTAGTGAACTTTCGCAGAATGTTGTTTCGTGTGTTGACCTTGACATTGGTATTTAAAGTGTGCTTTTTGTACCTGAGTATACGATCCAGTGTTACCCCCAGGTATAGTGGGTGACTGGTGTTCGAAGCTCTGGTCTTCCCAGGTGATATTCAGGTGTCGTTCTGCATCCCAGTTTCTCAGATGGAAGGCACAGTTTTGGACTTTACTCGGGGAGATTAGGGACAAAGAGATTAGCATGAAATGAGCTTCCGTCCCCACTTAAGAGTATCGTCCCCGCATATGCGCACAACAGCAGTGTTAATGGGAGATTAGCATTATGTTGATGGAAGAGATTAGGCAGAGAGATTAGGGGGATTAGCAAGTTAATGTCATGTCTATGTGTAACACAAGCTGCGGCGCTGCCAACTGCGCTGTGAGGCAAGCGCGTCAATGCAAGAGAACCACTGCAATGGTGGTCGCGCCAGTGAGACACACAGCCCATCACACAGCCAAAACCATCGATACATCGAGGCTAAGGGAGCAGAGGTGGCCATGTTAGTGAGACCCCAGCCCGTTAATGCAGAGGCACCCAACAGGGCAATGCAACTCAGAGAGTCGGAGATAACGGCAGGGAAGAATGGAAGAACCACAGCAAGTTACGACTTTGCTTGGTTAATAACGTCCTTCTAATGATTGCTCAGCTTATACCCTTCTTCTCAGTTGAAATTGTCTCTGTGTTTATATATCTGGATGGCTTCATGGACAAATCGTTGATGGTACAGAGTTCTTCTGGGCCGGATGGTGGTGGGAATCAGGCTTTAGATAGGAATCCGTGTGGGTGGCTTTCCTATAGACGGGATGTCCCAACGAGCCATCAGGCCTCTTCTCGATCAAAACATCCAGGAATGGTAGCTTGCCATAATTTCCACTTCCATGGTGAATTTGATGGATGGGTGTATGGAATTGATGTGGTTGAAAAATTGGTTCAGTGCTGGCTGGCCACGTGGCCAGATGACGAAAGTGTCATCTACGTATCTCTTCCACAGGGAAGGACGTAGGGTGGATGCCAGGATGGCATCTGTTTAGAATTTCTCCATGAAAACATTCGCTACCACTGGTGATAACGGAGAACCCATAGCGGAACCTTCATTATGTTTATAGAATGTACCATTCCCGATGAGGTAAGTGTTGATAAAGCAGTGCCTCACCAAAGTTTGTACATCAGGATTCAGTCCCTGTTGGATCAAGTCTTCAATGATTGCTATGGTGTCAGGTACAGGTACCTTGGTGAACAGAGAGACTACATCGAAGCTGACAAGCTAATCATCAGATACAGTGAAATGTCCTTGATTAGAGAAACCAAGTGAGCTGAGTTAAGTACTGCTGAGGTGGTCTTGCCCGTGAATGGAAGCAAGGTCTCAGACAGAAATCGGGCCGGTTTGTAGGTAGGTGAGTTGATGGTGGACACGATAGGACAGAGTGGAGTACCTTCTTTATGGATTTTTGGAAGGCCATAAAATCTGGGTGGTCTAGCAGCCGAAGGTTTTAGCGAATGCTACTTAGTATAGACATTGAATACAAGTAGGGTGAGCACACTGCCTTGTGGTAAGCCGTTATTTTGGGAACACCATCTACTTTTCTGCCCATTTAGTTCCACGTAGAAGCGTCTGTTCTCTCGGAGGCTATACATTGTCTGGATAAGGTCTAGTTCGCCAGTCATGAGGTACAGTTTTTGTGGATCAAGATACGGTGTTGAACAGCAGATATTGTCATATGCTGCACCAGTGATCAGGTTATGTTGGTAGCCATCGTCGATGTCCTGTGTGAGGTTTAGTAGTTGGCCTGCACAGGTTCGGTCGGGTTTGAAGCCCGCTTGGTCTCGTATGCGTTTTGAGATCTACCAGGAGTAAAATTTGTTGCAGACCCTGACGCCTGTATATTTGGAGTTTGCGTGTATTCCCCGTGGTCGTGTGGAATTTTCTCCGGGTCCTTCGGTGTTTCCCTCCACAATTGGTCAGGACAGACATGTGATGGTTGGATTTGTGTCATTTTATTGTATTATGTGCAAGGGAATTCTGGGAAGAACATAATCCACTGTCAATCATGTATCATAATCACATCTGTTAACATTCAAAATATGTATACTATGAATTAAAATACGTGTACACTATTGTACTTCAATGTCTGTATCGTTTATCTTGATTTAGTATCAACATTCATTTTTTTCAAACGTGTTCAGCATTAAAATGAGTACAGTCCACGAGTGCAAAAACATTATTTTTCGTTCACGTATGCTTGTCATCATTTGCACACTTTGCAGCAATAATGTAAGACAATGTGTTTTGTGTTACTACCTATTTTGAGCCATGCTCGGTTTCACTGAGATAAAGCACTGTACGCTTACATAACGTCAAATTTCAGAATCAAACACCAAAACAATGGACCCAAACAATACATCTGAGCATAGACTATTAACCCTAATACTGCACTCTGTTTCACATATAGTTACATTTTACCACTTAAAATGCTTGCAAAATGGAAAGACACAAAGGTGTCTTCAGGTCAATCTGATTTTCTAAGAAAATGCTTTTCTAAAATTGTTAAATGAAAGACCACCGTGCAATGAATAATACACTGCAGCCTAACACCTTCCATCTTTGCTCAACACAGCCTGTAAGGTAATCGTAGAGCGAGGTGATAGGTTGGCCTTGAGGGTCATGTCAATGTTCACTGAGTGAACATTGCAAGGTCGTGTTGTGATTGCGTTTAAACTTATACGTTTGTGTTTAAGGAATAGAGAAAGTTTAATAAGATTCCTCATGGTGCCCATACATGTTGGCCTTCACGAACCCACATTCATTATTACAGATGAGTCTAATATTGAGACATTTCGTAGACATTTGAGTGTACAAAAATTATTGCCACAGTTTAAAAACTCATCATTTTGAACATTTATTTATGAAAGACATTACATCGCAGGAACGTGAGAAATGGCATCAGCCTTGTGGAAGCCTGCATCAAGCAGCAGAGTAACCATGACTGATAGTACGATAATATAATTAGGACAGTAGTATCCTTAATTTCACCAGGAGATGAAATATAGGCACAATTGACACAAGAATAATTGCATCTAAAGCAAGTGAAAACGTACTGCGTGTATATTTAAATTATAAAAACATCACTTTTGTAAATGTACATAAAAAGGACAGGGGATGAATATAGTTTCATGTCGACATTCATGTTCACGGAACCTTTATGTCTGTTTAAGTATTGACATAAAGAAAACAGTTGGTTGCCTGTAATCTATCTAAATTAATTTGAAAAGTAATCTTTTCCAACAATTGTGCTTTGTGGGGTCATGTCACGAGATGGAAGTTTGCATTCATGATTCTCAAAAGCAGTGTATAACCCATGGGAGAGAACGCACCGTGGAAGCAGATATCATAAAACTACAGTACAGCTACTTCAAGTTACTTTTTTCTATCCGTACACTTTCTCACACACTGCTACAAATAAATGTCTGTCACATGTCAGTCAAGATAATACCTTTGTTCGTAAAATAAATGGAAACTCAATGTGCTTTTTTCAAACAG
Source organism: Petromyzon marinus (assembly GCF_048934315.1). NCBI lineage: Eukaryota > Metazoa > Chordata > Hyperoartia > Petromyzontiformes > Petromyzontidae > Petromyzon > Petromyzon marinus. The sequence goes on from NC_133669.1 coordinate 12,548,933, forward strand.
TCATTTGGATGATACTTGTAAATCCAGTTTAACCATGGGCAGATATCTAATTCGAACCTAGAATGTCTGCAATGCTACCTCAGAACGCTGACCGCTGAGCCACTTTGCCATCTGTAAAAAGATGTTGCCTTTATTACCGAAATATGTACCGTACTAAAATTTCAAGACTTAAAAACTCAACATGTATTTTAATTGAAACGTTGTAGTGGAGTATACAGAGTCACGTGCAACACGTTCAGCCGCTTGTTTTGCATGCTTGGAATTACATTAAGACACAGAAAGAGGAACACATATATTTGAGAACAAATGCAATTTTGAGACATCATATTGACTGTTAAGAAAAGTGGCCTTGGGCAGGACACAAGACTAGAAGGGTTGATGAGTCCACTGTCAAGTCTGATGACAGAGTGGCATCCAAAGGTGGGAATGTGCCTGAGAGGACAACCATTGTAGAGATGGAGATAGCACAGTGAGATCAGGTCGTTGCAGGAACTATAGGAATTGTAGCATTGCGAGACCGTGACGGATGAAATTACGTGCTGGGTGCTTCTGGAGTTCCTGAATATTGTGTTCCTGAAGAAGGTTCCAGCACGTGGATAAAAACATCAGAACATCATGCCGAATAACACGAGGTATAACCCAAATACAAGCCGGAGAGCTAAACAAATCATTCATGAAAACCTAGGCAGTAATACAAATACATTGACTGGGCTTTTCAAGAGTGTCTTTTCGAGCATTTAATGTGGTGATCGCTCACCACCATTCTCCTGTAAATCCGTTAAAACAAAATGAACACAAGAGGCCCAGTCTGCATCAGCAGATGGAACAAGCACAGGCCATTGGGTACAATTCCAGTCGATAACACTACTGGGCCACCTCTATATCAAATGGACAAATTGCTTTTGACAGATACCACTGATAGGTTCCACCGACTGCACTTTCAACAAAATATTACTGACAATAAATAATTTTAAAACGTTATAATACTGTACAGTATTGCAATGGATAGAGTAGGATGGACATATAAATGCCTTATATGACTCTACTGATGCACAAAGGCCTCCCCACACTTCACCACACTGTTCAGTGGACAGTATTGATATGGAGGATAGATGTACATACTTCATATTGCTGCACTGCCCTCTGCTTCCAAGTGTGTAGCACTGTAGCTCTACGATAACTAGATTTATGCATGGTGGTCGCCCTTCCAAGCATGCTCCAGGTTATCAAAATCGAACAGGTCCGGGTGCAGTCCAGGTTTCAGTTTCATTTATTAGGTATAACCCTGTGAGCCGGGTGCAACCGCAACAAACAAAAACATCAACAAGAAACATCTTAAAGTGACTACTAGGAAAAAAACAGCAAAGTCTTCCAGAAAAAAACACCGTATTTCAACGCTGTGTGCAAAAATCCCAGTGGGATGCAAGTCAAACAATAACAACCATAAGACAATTTATATGAAAGTTATCAGGCTAACTCTGTACTACAACAAACAAACATGGCTACACCTAAACGTTTAGCCATGTTTGTGATTTGGTGATTTGGTCTTAGGCAGGATGGACACACAACAGGACATTGTAGCAAGGACATACATCTTTTAAGAGTGGTAACGTATTACTCTTCGGTTCTTTCGGTAAAGTCACGAAGAAAGAAAATAAATAAAATAATAGAATACAACGTTTCGATTGCAACACAAGCAATCGTCATCAGGTAGAACTAAATTTTAGGGAGAGACAAAACACAGACACGGAGACACACAGACACACTAGCAGAGAGAGACAACACAGAGACATAGATAGAGACACAACATAGACACTGTGTGGATTTGTGTGCTACCCTGTGTTGTATTACATACCGTATTCAAAAATTTATTTGACTAAAATCGTCTACTGAACTATAGTATAACAGATAGCATAATACTGTCATCGACATTTACAACTGTAATGTTTACATTTTAGGTGTCAACTGTTGATAAATGTGAAACGCAGTCTGTATCTGAGCATGTGAACCCATAATTGAGAGACAGGAAAAGGAAAATGTGGATGTGAGAACATACACAGGTTAAAGGCATAATTCAAATTGTTAAGAAAATTGGGCTTGGACAGGACATGTTAGTCGAAGGAACGGTGGCAGACATTGGAGGATAATGATAGAAGAGGCAGTCAAGGAATAGAACAGGTCCAAGAGAAAGGCCACTGAGGAGATGGAGCGATGAAATTGACTCTCATGCTTGGTGGATTTTTGCCAAGCAAGGTTGTTTGAATTGGCAACGGCTTGGGGAAGACTTAATTGAGGAGTGGATTGATCATGGCTGTTGATAAATCAATAATATGGCATACATTACATTGTATATGCATTGCATAGTCTATTGTGACCCAGAAAATCAGATTTTAATGTAGCATGAAGGACGCATGCAACCTTCATTTATATTTGTAAAAAAAATATGCTTCTCATGAACAGGCTGCAAGAATATACTGTCCTACTTTTGTGTATTTGTACAATTGCCTAAACGAATGAAATGAGAGCTCAATTTTAAGTTGGGTTCGTACTCATTCTAGGAATAAAATAAAGTTGAAGCAGCTGTCACTGTTTTTTGGGTATGTAAGCACAGTTTGTATCAACTGTGTCCTGTGGTTACACAGATTATGGGCACTGCACGAATAATATATTGCACCTAGTTTCAGGGCTGAAGTTATCACGTATTTTTTTCCCTGAGTTGCTGGTTGACTGCAGTAGATTACATGAGTGGCAGCAAACATCCAACATCGCGATAGCTATACTGTATTTGCTGTGCCAGGTGTAGAAATATTATCCAGGTCGCTGATCTGGACATACCTGAATTAAATTAAGCTCTGCGTATTACTGTACAGTGAGGGAACAAGGTATTTGATCCCCTGCTGATTGTGTACATTTGCCCACTGACAAAGAAATGATCAGTCTTTAATTTGAACGGTAGGTTTATTTGAACAGTGAGAGACAGAATGACAACAAAAATCCAGAAAAACGCATGTCAAAAATGTTATAAATTGATTTGCATTTTAATGAGGGAAATAAGTATTTGACCCCTCTGCAAAACATGACTTAGTACTTGGTGGCAAACCCCTTGATGGCAATCACAGAGGTCAGACGTTTCTTGTAGTTGGCCACCAGGTTTGCACACATCTCAGGAGGGATTTTGTCCCACTCCTCTTTGCAGATCTTCTCCAAGTCATTAAGGTTTCGAGGCTGATGTTTGGCAACTCTAACCTTCAGCTCCCTCCACAGATTTTCTATGGGATTAAGGTCTGGAGACTGGCTAGGCCACTCCAGGACCTTAATGTGCTTCTTCTTGAGCCACTCCGTTTTTGCCTTGGCCGTGTGTTTTGGGTCATTGTCATGCTGGAATACCCATCCACGACCCATTTTCAATGCAATGGCTGAGGGAAGGAGGTTCTCACCCAAGATTTGACGGTACATGGCCCCGTCCATCGTCCCTTTTATGCGGTGAAGTTGTCCTGTCCCCTTAGCAGAAAAACACCCCCAAAGCATAATGTTTCCACCTCCATGTTTGACGGTGGGGATGGTAGCATTCCTCCTCCTCCAAACACGGCGAGTTGAGTTGATGCCAAAGAGCTCCATTTTGGTCTCATCTGACCACAACACTTTCACCCAGTTGTCCTCTGAATCATTAAGATGTTCATTGGCAAACTTCAGACGGGCATGTATATGTGCTTTCTTGAGCAGGGGGACCTTGCGGGCGCTGCAGGATTTCAGTCCTTGACGGCATAGTGTGTTACCAATTGTTTTATTGGTGACAATGGTCCCAGCTGCCTTGAGATCATTGACAAGATCCTCCCGTGTAGTTCTGGGCTGATTCCTCACCGTTCTCATGATCATTGCAACTCCACGAGGTGAGATCTTGCATGGAGCCCCAAGCCGAGGGAGATTGACATTCTTTTGTGTTTCTTCCATTTGCGAATAATCGCACCAACTGTTGTCACCTTCTCACCTAGCTGCTTGGCAATGGTCTTGTAGCCCATTCCAGCCTTGTGTAGGTCTACAATCTTGTCCCTGACATCCTTGGAGAGCTCTTTGGTCTTGGCCATGGTGGAGAGTTTGGAATCTGATTGATTGCTTCTGTGGATAGGCGTCTTTTATACAGGAAATAAGCTGAGATTAGGAGCACTCCCTTTAAAAGTGTGCTCCTAATCTCAGCTCGTTACCTGTATAAAAGACTCCTGGGAGCCATAAATCATTCTGATTGAGAGGGGGTCAAATACTTATTTCCCTCATTAAAATGCAAATCAATTTATAAATTTTTTGACATGCGTTTTTTTGGATTGTCTTGTTGTTATTCTGTCTCTCACTGTTCAAATAAACCTACTATTAAAATTATAGACTGATCATTTCTTTGTCAGTGTGCAAACGTACAAAATCAGCAGAGGATCAAAAAACTTTTTTCCCTCACTGTATATGTTCTGTATATCCTCGAGAGAAGTGTTTAACGTATGAAATTGTAAATGTGTAATGGAAAGATAATGGCAGTCACAGTTGGACCCATTAATACAGTCACCAATATGAAATAATTGGACGTGGGCGATGATGTCTCACAGTAAGGGGCGACAATAATAAATGGCAGCGAGTGATTCGCAGCTGACAGTGAATCGAAGATGAAATGTTATAATTACATCAGGCCATGGTGTGAAGAAAGAGCTGTAAAGCATCCTTCAATCTGGCAGCAGCTGAACATAGCCGATAGATGATGAGGATGAGCTGAACAATGCCTGAAACGCAATCAGCAGTGGAACAAACTTTACGTGGCATACAAGTATTTTTTGTGAGAATTATTTTAACTTGGCCGTCTAGCAAGACTTATACAGGAATTCGGGGTTTCCAAATAAGTAAACATTAACCGCAAAGCAATTGAATAATTGAATTGATGTTTTTACAAATTTATTTTGATGTTGCTTAATCACTTGTCTGATCTGGCAAATGTGTCTGGCTTTGCAAGATCAGCATATACAGTGAATCCTCCAGCTGCACAGTCGGGCTCTTTGTTACGACTACGTTTCAGAGACATCCCATCTTCTGTGTGAGCCTTTCAGTCATTTTTAAACTCTACTTTAAAAAGAACCGACCTCTCCAGTGCTGCCGCGGTGGCCCACTTTCTCCAGTGACCCGGGTGTTGCTGCGGGGTCAACTTTCTGCCCCGCCTCCTCCCCCTTCTCTCCCCCTACTGCCGAGGCCTACTATATAACCTCGTGCCACGGCAGATCTCTCGCCTACTTCAGCAGTTTTTTTTTTGCTGTGGTTGTCCCACCTGATGACGATTGCTTGTGTTGCGATCGAAACGGAGTGATCTATTATTTTTCCACCTACGTGACTTTACCGAAAGAACGAGAGAGTAAGGATCCTAACATTGCCTCCTGATGTGTTTAAATGCCACTGGTGGGTGTAATTTATATTTTGTGCAAAGAAGAAAATAATGTGCGTTCAATGCGATGAATGCAGCGCGCCGATTGTTCACGTGTTTTTCCCCTCTGATTTGTTTTTACTTCATAATGCCATGTTTGCTCTCTGGCACAATTGCAAATATTGTAATCAATTTTGGTTTTATAAATGGGTTGTTCCTGCAGAGTCTCGGATAGTCCCAGCCCAGTTAACATGTTGTACTGGCCAATGTCAGTGATTCATCTGGGCAGCGGAATAAAGACTGGGTGGATACATTCAGTGCAGCAGGGAGTGAGATTGAGGTCTCTGACCATGAAGCCCATTACCCAGCTGTGCACACAGCCCCCAGCAATCGTGAACGCTAAATGGAATTACACCCCTCACGGAGCTGAAATATAAACAAGTAAATTAATATTACCGTATGTTTCAGAATATTAATCTAGAACTGTATGTGCAAGTATACAGTCAGTATACATTTCTACACATACGCATTCCTTGCTCTGTGTTTATGTGCATATACTGTAGTATGTAAATGCATTGCATACATTCCAAACAGTCACTGAGAATGTATGCCGTTATATTTTTGCCATTAATTATTAAGTGTGTTAAGAATGTGCTGTTTAAACCATTGCTCTAGCGTAAGGACAATCACGCACAAGACAAAGGTCCCCCTTATAGCCTCAACATAATTTCGTGACAAGTGCTGTTAACTAGAACCTATGAAGGCCCACACACACGGACATAAAACCTTAGGGGCTGTCCATAAATTACGTCACGCGATTTTGGACGTTTTTTGCCCCCCCCCACCCTTCGTCACACGGCGTCACAAAAAGTCAGACCGCCCCTCAAATATGACGTCACAAAGCTCTGCCCCCTCCCCCCAAAACAAATCATGCTTCAAATCGCTTTAAACTATTGTCATCGTAGTGCGTATTTAATGTGGCGCTGCACTCTGATGTTGTAAGAGAAAACATTTATTAAAAAGTCTATGTAATTAAGTAGAACGTGTTGTCTATATTTATTTAAAGTTGCGCATTTTGATGTGACGTCACATTTCTCACCCCCCCCCCCCCCCTTGTCACACATCGTCACAAATGTCTGACCCCCCCCCCCAGGTGCGTGACGTCACATACCAGGCGAGGCAGATAGCATCTCGCCACCGAGGTTAGAATGCATCGAATGCATTCCATATGAAAACATTAATATCTCAAAGTCTGCTTTGCCTAACTATTCTATGATGGGGTAGAGGTGGCGCAGTGGTAGCGAATTCGCCGCTTGTTGCAGAGGTTTCATGGTTCGAATCAAGCGGCTACCCGGGTTATTCCTGCGGGTGCATTAACCATACAAAAATGCATTGTCTGCTTCACAGTGGACGTAAATGATCCCATGGCGTCTTTCGCAAGAGTAGGCCATTGTGTGCCAGTGGTCACTCAATTGGGATTACACAAAACAATCATCACCGCTTGACAGAACCCTCCTGAAAAGTTGTCATGAGACTCGGTGAGGCTTAAATGGGGAAACAAGCATAATATAATATTGTTTCACTTGTGTAAGTGATGTGTGCTATAGTACTTTAACAAAGGCTTAAATTAACAGCAATGTTACGCATTTAATATTACAACCTGCATTGATAGTGCAGTGTTCTTGAGTTATTCTGCCAATAAATATTTTACATTCTTCCATACAGCATATCCCCTCAAGTGCCACTCACATAATATATCTAATTCCACTTGTGGAATGCTTTCAGTGGAGGGATGGGGGCTGCTATGTGTTTCATTGTGATAATGTTGAAAGCAGAAGCAATTTACTTATTTACAGTTGCATTCACGGGCCAGCTCCTGGAGCTTGCACCCACAATGATAATCTAAAAACAGTATGTGAACTGTGGCGAAGAGAGAATAATTGAGACTAGAGAGACATTCTTAAATTATGGCTAAGGCTATTATAAGACTCAGATTGCAGGCATGAAATAATAATACAAATCGCCCTCCCAGAGCCATTGGACACAGACTGAGCAGAAAATTATTCACTCGCAAGCTGCTGTGATGCTTGAGAGAACATCACAACACTCATCTTATGAAGGCATGGAGGCGAGATGTTAAATACCTTGCGTGGTATGAAGGAGGTCGTGGGTTCTGATCCCGACCTTGCTGTCTGTATATTTTGAGTTTCCCGTGGTCACGTGGATTTTTCTCCGGGTTTTCCCTCAACATTTTCAAACATGCGCTTAGAGTATTTAGCTGCTATAAATGTCCACGTGATAAACCACTTCGTTGAGCTATGATTTGTGGCCAGGTCACTTCTGAAAATGAGCTATAAAAATATTATTTTGGTGGGAAAGATCATGGAAGCTCAGGCATATTAGTGACATCACTCTATATTTGTAGATGAATCCAAAACAATTGTGGGTTTTTTTTTGCATTTTCTGAAATTCATATCTATGCATGATTTTTAGATCCTTCAGAATAATCTGAAAATCGGGAGAAAATGCTGAGCGCAAAACATTGTTGCAAAAGAGCCTCGTCTCCATTGGCACTCGCTGGTCCTAAAGGTTTCCTATTCATGCAAATGCTGCACTCTAAAGCACACACAGTTACACATCATACGTATTCTTTTGTTAGCCCACTCACCACTACCTGATGAAGGGTGGTCCATCTCCATGCGATAGTGGTCATGAGATTTGTTTGACAATACTTTTCTGCGCTGGTCATTGAAAGTTAGTGAAGGGCAGGTAGGGTGCCGGTGCCCAGGACTGGTTGAGATATCTCAACCGATGTTAACCATGATCAGTTTTTGGTTTCGTATTGCAGTGGTAACCACCGTGCCACCACTCTACCCCCACATACAGTTAGGATAGGTCAAATGCAAATAAATACTTACATACTTATATGGGCGAGCTATCTTTAATTTCCATTGTGTTTGTTTAACACATTCCTGCGGAGGGAGCTGGTATGAACGTTGGGTTGCTCGGTCAATGGCCAGGGTCAACGGCGGCACCACGTGGTGTATTCCGCAAATATGTCCGACTGTGAGGGCGGGCACAAGCCGGCGTGAGTAGGTTAAACGTTGAGTTTTATAAGGGCACCACGGGGTGACCAGCCCCACCCAGCCCCTCCCCGTCCTCCCCACCCAACCCCTCCCCACCCTCCCCTCCCCAACCTCCCCTCCCTACCCAGCCCCTCCCCACCCTCCCCTCCCCACCCAGCCCCACCCTCCCCTCCCCACCCAGCCCCTCCCCACCCTCCCCTCTCCACCCAGCCCCACCCCTCCCATTTTCGGATGACGGACGGACAGAATAATCCCTTGTGAGCTGCTGGTGTAACCAGGAGGTTCCTACCAGTATAATATGTAAATGAGTATATACTGTACAAAAAAATCCAGGGTACACTATTAACGTGTATGGGGCTGTCCATAAATGACTTCACGCACCTGGGGGGGGGGGGAGGGTCAGACATTTGTGACGATGTGTGACGAGGGGGGGGGGGGTTGAGGAATGTGACGTCAGATCAAAATGCGCAACTCTAAATACATATAGACAACACCTTCTACTTCATTAAATAGACTTTTTAATAAATGTTTTCTCCTACAACATCAGAGTGCAGCGCCACATTAAATACGCACTACAATGACAATAGTTTAAAGCGATTTGAAGCATGTTTAAAAAACATTTTGGGGGGGGCGGGAGAGCGTTGTGACGTCATATTTGAGGGGGGGTCTGACTTTTTGTGACGCCGTGTGACGAAGGAGGGGGGGGGGGTCAAAAATCGTCCAAAATCGCATGACGTCACTTTATCTCCTTAGACTAAGGATTCCAAGTGTTTAAATAATCAAATGCTTCCAGGATGACAACCACCAACAGAGATGAGCACCACCCAGTGCTCATCCCAACAGGAGGTATACGTGGAGTATAAAACGTATGCACACTCGAAACATCACGTTGACGGTTCAAAAGAGCAAGTGGGGTGGGCAGGACAAGTCACGAAAAGGGATGACGGTAGGTGGTCTAGTCTAATGACAGAGTAGCAGTCAAAAGAGGAAACAGCCCCGAGAGGGTGTCCACCGTGTAGATGGAGCAATGAAACCAGCTTGTGTGCAGGAGCAAGATGGATTGTTGCATTTCAGGACCTTGATGGTTTGGGGAGGCCTCCATCTAGCAATGAATTGATCATGGGTGAAGATGATGTGATCCTTTGGCTGTACTCTTCATATAATGACAATGCTCATTTGTTACTTGCTCTTATGCCACCATCCCAGAACGTAGCGCCGTTGAGCCTTTTTCTCTTTCGTATGGCATTTGAAAACCAGCGGATGAGTTTATAGCTGTATGTTGAGTTAGGAAAGCCAATAAATAGCATCCGAGGTCGTCAGATGGATTCCATTTCTACCTTCGGCGAAAGCGTGTGTTGGGCAATGGTCGGTGGTGAGTGATGAATAGCACTTCAACGCAGTCACGTTTAGGTGACGCTCTAATTCCCCGCTCATGCAGGAGGTGGCTACACGTCTCGTTTGTAAGGTGCTGTGTCGTAGCACAAGCAAATTACGTAGTTTTTCCTTTTCCTCAAGCCGTTCAAAGATAAATGCCTTCCAGTGATATATAACTTTACAACATCTTGACAAAAGCACGAGGCCATCTGTTAAACAACCCTTGTGGATACAGCGAATTTTGCTGTGTCTGTTCCACCTGAAGACGGAAGCTTGTGTTGCCTCCGAAACGTCGTGATTTGATTTAGTTGTTTTCTTTTATTTTACGTACGTGACTTTACCGAAAAAAACTAAAGAGTAGGTTACAACCAGTAAGTGATGCACCTGCCAAAAGGAAATGGGTCTTCTGCCTTTCATGGTGCACTGAATGCAGCATCACATAAGCTAAAACAAATAAATTGTAATTGTTGCTATTACAATGTGTGCGACAGAGAAGTAGGCTTTTATTGTGAGCCTAAACCGGGGAGAGATGAACGTAGATGGATGGAAGATAAATAATGTCCAATAAATAGTGGGATCAGCAGGAGAGCAGGATTAACCTCCGATCATCCGAGGATTAATGAGAGGTTGACCAGGGAGGTGGTGGTTGCTGAAGTGGTTAGAAATGCATATTTAAAAATCTATTTACAAAGCCATTTGTTGCAGCTCGGCAATGCGCAGAGGCAATGATTTCAATGCCATAGAAGACGAGCTAAGATCATCTCAGCTAGTGATGATTTGATTTTTACCACAGGTTCGTAGTGTGAATTGACTTAACTGCATATGTATACTCGACCATGAATTCCATGCATTGAACGAGGTCGCGAACAGCATTCCATGTCACTGGAAGTTTCATTTAACATTTAAAATTCACAGTTGCTCATGAAAGGCAAAGGGCTGGTAAATTATGCGTCCCACACTGCCCTTGATAGAAACTTCCTGACATGCGACTGCATACTGCACTTAACTTGAATGTAAAAACACATCTATTGGAGGAAATTACTTTGTATGTTAAATTATAAAACATGCCATAAGATAGTATCAGTGCAGTATCTTGGACAACTTGTACGAATTAGGGAATACAGCATGAAATGCAATAGCTGGTTGATTTAATTGTGGCACACAAGTGAATCTGTGCTGCACAACTTTACCACATCAGTGGACCTAATCGTATAATATCATAATAATTGCAATGATTGTGACTTCACAATAGCACCATCATGCGATTCATTTTTTAAAGGTAAATACAAGTTTGGATGATGAATATAGCCCTGTGTAATCAATGGCACCAAACTTAACCACACACAAGTTAGTATTTGGAAAGAGGCCATTGCTATTCTATATATTATGTATGCAGTGTTCCCTTGATATCCACAGGGGTCCAATGGGCAGCGTTGATTAAAATCTTTGTGAGCTGTGCAAGTCACATTGCGTGTTGTGCGTTTTGCTGTAAATATTACATCAATTGGTGATGATGATGATGATGATAATAATAATGCTAAAGAGGCAATATTTACTAGAAATAGACACCGTGGAGCCACGTCGGTATTTCCCGACGTCTTGTTTCACCATCTCAAGGGTTCCAGAGAGCTGCTTCTAGGGGAGGCTCTTCTGCCAGCAGTGCCATGATGCAAGTAATTTTCGGCCCTGCACCTTTACCTTTACGCAACGGGCTATATATGCATTTATTTGTTTCATATGAAATAAGTTCAAATCCCGTCGAGACAAAGTAATTTATTTGTCAAGGCAGCCGTGGGTATAAATAAACATACAAACGCCACACAACCGTACCTATACATCGGAGGCCTGCATCCCCGTTTCAATTCTTCTGATATAAGCTTCATGTGCTTACTGGAAGACTTCAGTAGATTTGCTTAATAACTTCCAAGCTTTATCTCAGAATGTCTTATATCGGTAAAGGTGCATTGTAATCATTGCAATATATAGGCAAACAACATTCGCATTGGAATTTTAATAAAATCAATGAATGTGTAATCAAAACCTTAGAGTTGACAAAAGTTTAATGTCTTCATGAATGCATAATCTTACCGATATTATTAGTGATGGCAATGCTACTGCTGTAAGAATGCAATGAAATGTCAAAATTTAAATACAATAAGCTGCCCATAGCGATTCATCTAGGCAATGCACAGTGTAGCCAGTGCACGTCACATCAACACCTTCAAAAAGGGGAACACATAAGAACTTTATTTCCTATTTTTTTCAATTTTGCATAGTCACGTATATAATATTGGCATTGTTAAACCTTTCCCCTAATATTACAAAAAATGCTCATTTTCTTGACAGCCATATAATTGCATATGTGCGACGATTCTATGGTTAAGGAATTTGCAAAAACATTGCAGGCATATTATACACACTGATGAAAATTACTATTTTATATATCGCAGCAACCTGTTGCATAAGAACATTTAGAAACTGCAGTGTGAAAGATTACATGTTATGTGTTGTGATAATCAGGTTCTCTGTATCATGCGGTCGTGCCGTTGCCATGGAAATATCTCTGCACAGGGCTTCATTTCTCATGATATTTTTGGAATGCTGCTGAGGCTGGCTTAGAGGAGGGATTATTGGCATAAGGCACTACCACTAGAACAAAAGGTGTACCCGTGCATAATATATCACTCGGTGTGGTTCTCGTGAATGAACAAGTAAATACATTTATCATTTTGGGCTATGGTGCTAAGTGGTGCACAACAAAGGACAGTGCAGCTAAATTAATTGTTGTACTGTACCCCTGTACTTCCACATCTATGTCCCCTGCCTTCACCAACAGTCCACGTTGACCAAGGGTGGTGACGTATGGTCACGACCCACAGAATCCACGGCGAGCTCTTCATTTACCAGTTATTTTTTTGTACGTGTAATACTCTATACATCCCCTGTTGCAGGCTGTGGTTTGTAGAAACAAACCGCAAGCTACGACAATGCACCAGCAAGTGTTGGGGAGTAACAGAGCACAAGGCAGATGTCACACAGCATGCAACACGCTGTCAAAATTGCTGACCCCGGGCCTCTTTCCGGACCACAGAAATGGTCCTGATAAGGCACCGCCGTCAGGGCCGTATGTGAGTCATCAAAGTCACCTGGGATCAATGACCACAGCCATGCGCACTGCCATTTTCCCAACGGTGTCCGGGGTAGCAGCGAATGTCCTGAAAATAAGCTGTTGGGGCTGGCCCGCGGTTTAAAACGAAATGCGCGGTTATGGTTAACCGTTGTTTGTTTTTGCAAGAGTGATATACCGAACGGCGACGTCGGTGATGTTTATTGTTCGTTCATGTCATGACGATCGTGAGAATAATGACAATCATAGTGATAGTTGTTTTTTTATCGGTTATGCTGTAATTTATTGTGGGGTAAATCAATCATTTGACATCATCATCATCATATCCACTATGAGCTGCTCAAAAGGCCTCCCCGAGTAAATGCATCCATCACAGTCTCGCGATGCAACAATCCGTATAGTTCCTGTAACGAGCTGATCTCACCGCTCTATCTCTATAATGGTTGTCCTCTCAGGCGCATTCCCGGCTCTGGATGCCACTGTCATCAGTCTTGGGCCATGGACCAGTGTAATTCCAGGCATGCAACAATGGCGTCTGAACGTGTTGCGTGTGACTGTATATTCCACGACAAACTTCAAACTCAGATTTTTTTTTGGTACATGTTTAAGTATGAAATGTGGATTACATTTTTGGTATTTATATTTTTGTACAGACAACATCTTTTGGCAAATGGCCAAGTGGCTCAGAGGTCAGAGTGCTGCGCTGGTTCTGCTGATATCCTGGGGTTGAATCCAGACATCCCTCATTTATCAAACTTGCTTTTTGAAGTGTAGCTAGTTCACGGTGTTAAATTGGGTTTTGTACATGATCTGACTAAATTACATATCTGAGAATCAAAAAATGTCCGTTTGACTGTCACAATCTGATAGTATGGCCTGTTGGGAAAGTTCAACCCTACTGGCTAAAGTATAAAAGGCCACTTGAATGAATCTACAGAAGTCCTATGAATATTAAATACAAATTACAAGTCCTTTTGGTATTCGTGCCATCCTTTTTAGCAAAATTATAACTAACGAAGGCGTTTTTTTCATTACAAAAAAATGCTCTGCAGTAGTTTCACATAACAGACGTTGTTTTTGGGTTAGATCACTTACATATTAATGCGTCGTTAAACCCACCACCCGACAAAGCCAATTAGTAAGGTTTGTCACGTAAACAGAACATGTCAATTCGTTAATAGTACAGCACACCGGTGTGTTGGAGAGTAAATCGACAAAATGTACATCCTAAGTACGACGTTTCGCCAGTAATTACAACTAGCATCATCAGGCGACAGCCAGATTTGTGGAGAAATCCCCCTGTTTCGTTCCTGAAATAGCGGGATATATGTAATGTCGTCATTTGTGAGCCCTTCATGTGCGAAGGCCAGATGAGGAGGGGGGGGGGGCATTAATAAATGCATATACATTACAATTGGTATCCATTACCGGTTGGGTTATTGATATGGTAATCAACGTACATAATCCTTGTGTGGCACATTAGGAATGGACCACTCTTTTAATTATTTCCTCGTGCAGCAATGGAGTAAAGTGTGGTGTTGTGAAGGTCCTTATGTGCTGTGCAGGACATCAATGCACGTGTATACACCAGCATACGATAACGGAGTTGGGCCTGTGGGTGGCTGGCAGGGTTATTGATTAACCAGACGTGTACACCAGTCACGTGGTTAATGGCGACTCGGTTGAGGATTGCTGTGTGTGACACACGTGCTGTTGCATTTTACAGATTACCACAATAAATGTGTTTGCCCTCGATTTGGAGCACCTGCCCACGTCCTTCATTTCGAGTGTGCAACACATACACATTATACGTGCCCAGTTCTTGCACATCCTGTCATAGGCCTCCCAATTGTGTGAATGCCAGTTACTTTTGTCAAATTTGCACTGCGACATCGGCACACATGGCTGACCGATTTTTCCCAATAACATCACGGGGACCTTTAACATCCATTGTGACAGTGTGCATTCGTGGTCAGTGCATCCCTCGGTATTAACCAGGACGGGCATGGGGCTCGAACCTCACACCTCTGCAACAAGGGAAAAAAACCTGCTCCTGCTTGGCCCATGTCGCCAAAAAACAAATGCCTCAGCAGACAGGCCTCTGACAAGAGGGTGCACAGGTCAGTAAGATTTCCGAATGGATTCTTCATTTCAAGGCATGGCGCCGATAGCACAACTATCATATTTTTAGGAGAAGAAAAAAACATCAAAAAGCATTTTACAATTATTTACATTTCCTGATTAGCGAGGCCATTAAAAATAATAATGCAGTTTTTTTATTGTATTGGTGGATGCAGTGACACACAAGTATTTACAATACTTTGCAAACCTCCGTTGCAATCACTTCTGTTGCAATTGCTTGTAGATCCATTCACTTGCTTAAAATAATGCATTCGTGAGATGTTTTCCTACTCTTGCATATTCCTTTATAAAAACAAAACGTGAAAAAGAAAGTGAATTGAGGTTTCCTAAAGTTGTAGCCAAGGAAACGGGAGTGCCAGCTAAGGAACGGAACACATTTGGGAGGATATATATGTGAAGAGATGGAGCGATGAAATCAGATGCTAGATGGATTGTTACATCGCTGGACGATTAGAGGTGGTCGTGGTTTGGAGAGGCTTTCATCCAGCAGCGGATTGACAATGGCTAATGATGACGAAGATGCAAAGCTGCTTTGACCATGTACACATAACTAAAAAAGGACTATGCATACCCATACTCAAGCATAAAAACCCTCGTAACTTTGACTGTTAGCACTGCCTCACTTATAACAAAAAAAACTATAGGAATAGCATTTTGAGTAATAGCCCTTTTTCAGAGCAGAAGAGGCAGTTAGAACTTTTTGACTTGTAGTTGGAAATAGATTTTTAGAACGTGGTGCCTTGAAAACACTGGGAAACCAGGCCTAGTATTTATAGTCTTGAAATGACTGCCACAAGAACAGACCATATAAATCTGGTCTTTTATTGCCTTCCAACATAGTATTTTATTAATACACTGTATAATAATTCGGGAGTAGTATATATGACACATGTGGGGAATATCATGAATTGTGTTGTTAGGTCAGATTTATTGAGCTGCTGTATGAGCTCAAAAGTGTGTTCAAGGTGCCCAGGAGGTGGAAAGAGTCCAATACATAGTTTTATATTGGGCTCATTATTTTGTTCTCTGCAGGCCCTCTTTAAAATAGCCGTGACATAAAGATCGGTGAACATTTCATGATTCACATTAAATCACCATGCTCCTCCTTCTTGTGAATAAAAAATGTGTAATAGGTTACAAGGGATTTTATTTTGTATGTGATTTAAACAAAACAAAACAGCGTTTTAAGCGTGCTTTCATTATGGCTTAATGTACACATGTATGGAACTGTCTACAGGTAAAACACCCTACGACGTGGGACTCACTTTACCACGTATTGATGCAATTGTAGTCCGTGGTATAGAATGTCATCTACCATAACATTGTGAAATTTTCACCACTGGCCCAGGGCTGTCGTAAACAAGACATGAACACCGCCTCAATGCTCATTCAACAAGAAACTCTTTGACTTTTGTTGAGAGGTCAATATGCAAACCCTAAAATTTCTTGCTAACGCCAACTCCTGCCAGAAGGTCTTCCGTGCGCTCTAAAGGCTATTTTTGGGCCTATTCTTCTGCACTTGCCAGACATTTTGGAAGAGATGACAATACAAACACTTTACCCCACCACATGCAATCTGTCGATCGGCAATATTGGAGAGGACCCTTCTATACTGCTGGGTGGACAGAGGCCAGCGAGGGGGAGGATTCAATAAAATTGCTCATAATAGAGGGGTTTTTTGGGGTTAGATCGCGTAAATATATAAATGTGTCGTTAAAACCCACCACCACCCGACACAGCCAACTAGTAAGGTTTGTCACGTAAACAGAACATGCCAATTCGTCACGAGTACAGCACACCAGTGTGTTGGAGAGCCCAGTCACAACATTTATAGTTTCATAGTTTCATATATCTATCTGCTCCGGTAGAGGAGGACCCTTTGAGGTAGGACAGCTGTTTCAGAACATTACTTTCGTGGATTGGCTGGAAATTAAATTCGTTTAATGTTTGGACAGGGGTGTAGGAATTTGCATGAGCAGGGGTGACTCCCAATACATTATCAAAAAGATTACCAGCTTCAGAAAAATGAAGGTTAAAATTGTCAACTATTTTTTTTGGATCTGAAAAATATTCCCCATTTCGGTTTAGCTCAACGGGCAGATTGTGTGTTTTGGATGCATTTTCGATACATTTGATTGTTTTCCAAAAAATCCTGGCATTTCCACGTGATTCCAGGAGAGTGGAGGAAAAGTGCCCCGCACGTACACCACCTCTATGCTAAGTCGGCCAATCAAATGCAATTTTTTATGCTAATTCCTTTGTCAAGGCACCTTGTTTCCTTGCACACAGCTTAAAGGTCGCGGTCTGAGCGTGGCTGTGTTTCACTCCAGCGCTGTCTTCGAGACAGCCTGATCCCTTCACCTGATGAAGGCCGCTTGTGTTGTGGCCGAAACGTCGTGATTTTTGTTGTTTTATTTTTTACCTACGTGACTTTACCGAATATAACCAAAGAGTATGGAGGAAAAGTAGGCATTTTTTGCATACCGTATTTTTTTGACGCATCTATTCCTTAAAATCCTGTACTCTAGCCAGTCATTTACCAAATTACTTTTCTGAGCACATGCCCAAGCCTTGTCCCTAGTTTTCATGAGCGTTGTAATCAAAGGATCATACCATGGTGGGCGGTTGCCTTTAGTTTTAAATCTAACCAACGGAGCATGTTTGTTAAGAATTTGGAGAAACGTGTACCTGAAAGTCTCCCAAGCCGTAGTCAGGTTGGGGATATCACAGACCTTGTCAATATCCGAGTGAAGCACATCATTAGTAAATGCCTGAGTGCTGAAGTTCCTCAAAAAGTGCTTCTCAACAATTTCAGGGGGGGCTTTGGGTCTGGCTGATGATCTCACCCCAAAAATTAAGGAGTGATCACTAAGGTTATTTCCCAGAACACCAGTCAGTGCGAAATTGTGAGGGGCATTTGTCAATAGGACGTCAAGCAGAGTTGACTGTCCCGGATTTTTTAGGTTGTGTCTTGTGGGGACATTTATTAATTGAAACAGGTTAAATTCATCTGTAAAATTTGTGGCCACGGCCGGCGGGTTTAGCCAATTCCAATTTAGATCACCCACTAAAACTATTTCACCTTTTGGGAGGCCCTCCAAAAGCTCTCTCAGGGCAGATGCAGCTTCAACATCCTTCCCACTGGGCGGTCTATAGCAGCAAACTACCAATATCTGTTGATTATTTGGGAGAGTTATTCTGAGAGCTAAACCTTCAAAGCAACATTTTTTAAACAAGGAGTGAGCTGGTGAACATGCAATCTGAGTACGACGTTTCGCCGGTAATTACAACTAGCTTCATGTGGCTTGGCTCTCCAACACACTGGTGTGCTGTACTAGTGACGAATTGGCATGTTCTGTTTCCGGGACAACCCTTACTAGTTGGCTGTGTCGGGTGGTTGCGGGTTTTAGCGACACATTTATAAATTTACACAATCTAACCCCAAAAAAAACCTCCATTATGGATGCTATTGGTCGCGAAAGCCTACGTGTTAAAATAAAATTGCTATTTGCTTCACATGGTGACCTTGGTATTGCAAGTCGAATGTGCTGACCAATAGACTATAACTATATCTAATATGTCTTCAGTTAGATTCATGAATCCGTCTCTAATCACCAGGGCATAGGTGCATAATTTGAACGAAATGTATAATTCCTTACGCAAATCCACAGAAAGGATTAAACTGAATAAACATCAATTTGATTTATAAATCACAATCAAGTGTTATTAATAAAATAAATGCTACCATGTTTTCTCTTTAAACAGCTTATCTTAAACCCATGGCCTCCAAACACTACAGAGCAATACATGTTTAGATATTTCCTTAATTATTTATATTTCATTTATAAGTGGGGAGCAAGTCTGTGATGTAAATGTTTGTTTAAATAATACATAAATATTGCGGATGCATTTTTTTCTGAAATATTGTCTTTAAAAGCACCTATATACAAAAAACAATTGATCAATACAATTTTCAAAAACAACAACAATATAGTACATTAGACACTATTTATAACACGACATGTAAATTCTTTGTTCATTTGAATCCCAGGCCACATTGCTGTGTCACACTCAAACTCACAGTGCAGATCTCGGATTTTTTTAAGTCATTTAGTATCATATAGAATTGTATTGGGCTCCACATTATCGACTGATTTTGATGTAATTCATATATAATTATGAGGGAACATCTGTGGACAATGTAATTTTTTTGTATTTCAGTAATCTAATGCATCGCTTTTCTTATTGTGTGAATATTATGGGAGTGTAATTGTGTGATTTAACGCTGATGTTTTCTTTGCACATTTATTTGCATACATGTATGGAATAAAATATATTAGAATTATAAATGTTGCATCTGACATGGATTTTTTCTGGGAAGTATATTATATATATGTAAATAATATATAAAGAACCAATTAGATGTCTGTATGTGCCAAGACCATAGTGGGTTTAAGTCCTCATAGACAACTACAGCCATGTCTTTGCAAAATAATTAATTTAATATGTTAATTACGCAAAACAAATTTAAATTTTATTACCTAATAGTTCATAAAATATATTTTTACAAAATATCTTGACTGCACTTACAAAATGTATTACTTACCCTGCAACGTTATTGTAATTGTATCACTTAATGCCTTTCAGGGTGTACCACCAGGCAATGGGCATGGCAAGTTGCCTTGGAAACATACAGATAAGACTCTTACTGCAATGCAATCAAATATTCTCCTTGCAGAAAACAGTTGATTTTCATTAAAATTTAAAAAATAGATTTAGAGAAGCAGAAACGTTGAAACATTAACAGGACAAGTAATTTTGAACACTGGTAGGATTGTCAGGTTAGCATAATAAACCTTAGGCAAACACTAAATCAGAATATTAGCAAAACGTGAAGCGAAATCCTATAGCTTGCATGCTACCGGTGTAATGAGTTTCTGCCGTTAGCCTTTTGTGAGTTTAAGTGAAACATAATCACAACATGCTTACACTGGCCAATGCTGAAGCCATTATTATTATTAGATACAGAACATGTCAATCATTTTGTTTCTCCTCTGCGTGACTATTTTTTTTTAATGCGTGGCCTGCTGTAACATTTTGCCTATTAATCAAGGACAACATCCTCCAATCTTGATTTGAAGCTTTTGTGACTGCAGGAATCCATACTCTGGTTCTTTTGGTAAAGTCAAGTAAGGTCGACAAAATAAGAGATCACGACGTTTCGATCGCAACACAAGCAATCGTCATCAGGCCTAAGAACATCCTCCATTTAACCTCAGGGTATAGGGGCAAGTGACGTTCGGTTGTGTTGGCACGAACCTATTAAGGGTCAGCACAACACACGATCAGGAGCTGTAGGCATCAACGACACATACACAAAACGACAAAGATCTCCCTATCGCTGTAGAGATTAAACGATAAAACTGAACTATGTTTACTTGACCAGGTAAGGCCCACTAAGCTACAAACCTTTTTTTCAGAAGGGCCCTTTCCACAGTTGATAGCTCAACGAAGTGACTGACCATGTAGAATTGTACAGCAGCAAGATACTCCAAACGGATGTTTCCATACGCTAGAGGGAAACCCCCGGATGACCCGGAGAAACATCCACGCGACCACGGGGAGAGAGACACGCAAACTCCAAATATGCAGGCGTCAGGGTTGGGGGTCGAGAACGAACTCACGGCCTCCTGCACACCAGGCGAGGTAGTTAACATATTGCCACCGTGTTATTAGCGTGCACCTATAAGGAAAGGGAACGTCGCACAAAGGTGTGGGCGGTGTTATAATGATCAAGAGCCACGTCCGGTTGCCTTTGTCTTCCCTGCGTTGACGTTGACACATGCGTCACGAGAATTCGGTGATTCATTCAAGGCCGAGTAGCGCTACTGGGGGTGTAAAGACGCGTTCACGCGCTGTTCTCAACTGATGTGTAATGGTCGTGCGTCCTTGGTTGTTATGGCTCTGGTTCTTTACTCCTTTCGGCACTTAAGCGCTGAGTAAATATGTATATTTACAGCTGGGGGGATTTTTTTTTTAACCCAGGTAGTCAAATCGCAGTGTATATGTAGTGGCCTTATTGACGACGGAGACTTGTTCTTTGGAGGCAACACGTATTTATTACAGACACTTCACTCTACAGTGGCTAACCTGATACTTGAAGAGGAAACGGCCTCTTCACCCGTACTCTATAGAGGGAACGTTTCCTGAGCCTTAGCCCACGCTAGCTCCCTGGTTCCCTCTATCCTGGTCCTCTCTCAGGAGGCTATCTGACCTGGCCCAGCTTCGGCGCAGGTCCCGATCACCAGCCCCACGAGTCCGGCCCTCAGAAGGACATCGGGCCTCGGGGCTCTGGTGTCGCACCCTGGCTTGCTTTGCCCGGCCCTCAAAAGGACAGCGGGTCAAAGGAGTTCCAGGGTCTGGCTAGTCGATCTTCTTTCTTCACTGGCTCTTCATCTTGCTTGAGTCGAACTGCCCCTCAGCTCTCCGGGTCCCACCTTTTATACTGTCCCTCACTGAGGGTTGGGGCTGAGAGGGATCACAGCATCTCCCACAGGCCCCCAGGGTGGTGGCCGTAGCGGACGTGGTTGTGGCCACCGCCCTACAGCCGCGTGTCACCCCCTCCCGTAAAACCTCTACATATATATTCAGTTTATTTTTAAAATAAATGTACGGCCTTTTTTTAAAATCCAATGACAGATAAATATCTCCCCACGCTGTGCCGGTCGTTGAGGCTATTTAACCATACTTCACCACGCTGGTCAGTGTGAGTTAGTGGGGAGTGATGGTGGTGGAGTGCAGGACCAGTTATGTATGTATGTTTAACTTCATTCGCACCGTACGTAGCTAACCGTCCTAAACGCATTTTTTTTAAATAAATGTGGAGGGGAAAAAAACCCGAAGGACCCGGAGAAAAATCCTCTCGACCACGGGTAGAACATGCAAACAGGCAAAACTCCAAATATACAAGAGGCGTCAGGGTCTGGATCGACCCCACGGCCTCCTTCATACAAGGCGAGGCAATTCACATCTCGCGATCGTGGCGTTATTATAAGTGCTACAATAATAATAATAAGTGTTATGACAATTATAAGTGTTAAAATAACGCTGTTAGTGGTAGACAGGAATCGAACTCAGGTCGCCGAGTACATGGTGACGTGAGAAAACCACTGCGCAATCACTCCTCAGGTTAAGAACCCATGGGTTCTTAAGAACCCAGTGTTCTTAAGAACCCAGTGTTATGGGTTCAGAACCCAGTGTTATTAAGAACCGCTGTGTTCTTAAGAACCACTGCCTGGGGTGAACGAACCGCTTGGGGGTGCGAGATGCCCTTTCTGGGAGGGAGGGGGGGGGGGTGAGGCATTCCAGATTTCATTTTGAAGGTAAATAATCGAAGCACAAATTCAGCACGGGCACGTCAGTACAACTACTTTGTTTCGTCAAACCCTTTGCATTTATTAACATTATACTTTTAAACAAAAATTGGGAACCGAAGGGGCACAAACGGCTGCAGCAAAGGCGAACAAACACCGCATGAGCCGAACGATATTACGGTCCCTTGGTCTGCATGGAAGCGCTTGCCATGCAGTGTGATGACGAACTTGTGCTCACCTTCCCCGTCCCCCCTCTCTCGGTGCATCTCAAGGCAACGCAGAGAGGAATTCCAGCCGCGTTGGGTGGTGCTGTGTGCGCGCGGGCTCGGGGAACGGCGAGGGACGTGCTGGGGGGAGCGGTGGTTTAGGCGTCCCCGCTCGACGAATCCTCGCCACACGGGGTGGGTTCGACTCCCGCACACGGTCGACACCGGCGACGACTATCCGAACCGGTCCTGGGTCTCAATCCCCTAGGTCGACTCAGCCTCCAAATGAGCACCCGGTGCGGTGTGTAAAAAAAAAAAATCGCCACCGGGGAGACAAATGCGGCAGGGCGCGGTGCTGGCCACCCGCCTCCTCGTGCTCTGGTGCCGGCCTTTTGTGGGCGCTCGCTCACAGCAACTTGCTCCTACGGTCTGGTGAGGCTACACGGGGGATCTTTGTCCGGAAAGAGGGGTGTCAGCAGCGTTGGGTGACGGAGCGCTCCTCCGCGGGACGCAGGGACGATTTCTGGCGCCTCTCTGGACCCGTTTCGCCATCGCCTCCGGAATTCACTCCGCTTCACCCGGGGCTGTGTTGCCCTATGAGCTGCGTGTGCATGTTTTAATTTCCACGGAAATTCTTTTCCTGTTTGGTATTTGAGGAGTGTTTGTTGTTGTTGTTGTTTTGTTTCACGCTCTCCCCCGTGTTCCCACCACCTCCAATCTCTTTCTATACCACTCTCCCCCCCCCCAGCTCCCATCACCTCCACTCCCTCATTTTCATTTTTGGTTCACGAGCTATCCACCTGCTCGCAACGTGCCTAATCTCTTTCCCCTTTATTAACTAGCTATATTTATTCTACACTGAATCCGTAAAACTACAGTGACGGCAATCAGTAGACCTGTTGTGACCTCACTCACGGAACCGTGTCAGTTCACCAATGTCACCAGTTCGACAAGTACATCCATCCATCAATTAGATCTTTTTGTTGTTGTTTTACATTTCGAGACATTTATTTCTGTCCCTTGGTTCTCTCCATCACCTCTCTCCCTCTCCCCTCCCACTCCTCGCTAAGTCTCCACCCCAGCGTGTGTGTGTGTGTGGGGGGGGGCATTAGCAGCTGCATCAACATCAGCAGCAGCTGCTGCTGCTGTTGCCTTCCTGCACGAGGTTGATAAGAGCTGCTGCCGTTGCAACTTGCTGCGCTGTCGAGAAGCAACCTGCCCTATCGGTCGGGATGAGGCCGTGTAGGAACGCCACTCTCCTGGTGGACTTGGCCGCCCTGTGCGGCATCGCCAGCTTCGTGCTGCTCGCCTTGTCCGTGGGCACGGACTACTGGTACATCATGGACACGTCCGGCCTCGGGGAGCAGCTGGAAATCGATAAGCGAGAGGAACTCGGACTCACGCACATGGGGCTGTGGAGGACCTGCACGGGTGAGTGATGCTGCAGATTGCGAGTGATGTTGCACGACTAATGCCGCACGGGGTGAGTGATGCCGCACGGGGTGAGTGATGCCGCACGTGAGTGATGCCGCACGGGGTGAGTGATGCCGCACGTGTCAGTGATGTTGCACGGGGTGAGTGATGCTGCACGTGAGTGATGCCGCACGTGAGTGAGTGATGCCGCACGGGGTGAGTGATGCTGCACGGGGTGAGTGATGCTGCACGGGGTGAGTGATGCCGCACGGGGTGAGTGATGCTGCACGGGGTGAGTGATGCTGCATGGGGTGAGTGATGCTGCACGGGGTGAGTGATGCTGCACGGGGTGAGTGATGCTGCACGGGGTGAGTGATGCTGCACGGGGTGAGTGATGCTGCACGGGATGAGTGATGCTGCACGGGGTGAGTGATGCTGCACGGGATGAGTGATGCTGCACGGGGTGAGTGATGCTGCACGGGGTGAGTGATGCTGCACGGGGTGAGTGATGCTGCACGGGGTGAGTGATGCTGCACGGGATGAGTGATGCTGCACGGGGTGAGTGATGCCGCACGGGGTGAGTGATGCCGCACGGGGTGAGTGATGCTGCACGGGATGAGTGATGCTGCACGGGGTGAGTGATGCTGCACGGGGTGAGTGATGCTGCACGTGAGTGATGATGCACGGGGTGAGTGATGCTGCACGGGGTGAGTGATGCCGCACGGGGTGAGTGATGCCGCACGTGAGTGATGATGCACGGGGTGAGTGATGACGCACGGGGTGAGTGATGACGCACGGGGTGAGTGATGCTGCACGGGGTGAGTGATGCCGCACGTGAGTGATGCTGCACGTGAGTGATGCCACACGGGGTGAGTGATGCTGCACGTGAGTGATGCCACACGGGGTGAGTGATGTTGCACGGGGTGAGTGATGATGCACGGGGTGAGTGATGCCGCACGGGGTGAGTGATGCTGCACAGGGTGATTGATGCTGCACATGAGTGAGTGATGCTGCACGTGAGTGGTGATGCACATGAGTGATGTTAGACGTGTGAGTGATGCTACACGTGTGAGTGGTGCTTCACATGAGTGGCGATGCACGTGTGAGTGATGCTACACGTGTGAGTGGTGCTTCACACGAGTGGCGATGCACGTGTGAGTGATGCTGCCCATTTGAGTGACCTGCACGCATGAGTGGTGCTGAAGGTATGGGGAGCGATGTGCAGCGGCTAGCACGCTGCACGCTGCACACAAAACCCGGCTACCCAAGTGCGATTCACGCTCACGGCCAACACCAGTGACGATTATCTGAACCGGTTCTGAGCCTCCCCTAGGTCGACTCAGTCTCAAATTAGTATCTGGTGCGGTTGGGTAAACATCACCACCGGGGAGACAAAGGCGACCGGGCGTGGTGTTGACCACTCACTCCCTCTTGCGCCGTGCCGGCCTTCATAGGTGCTCGCTAACAGCACTTGCTCCTACAATCTGTGAAGCCACCATGGGGGATATTTGTCATTAGTGCTGCACGTGTTTGTGAAGCTGCGTATGTGGCGCGCGATGTAGCGGGCAGAGAGAGGGGGGGTCCAGTTACGCGAAGTCCTCTGTGTCTCTCAAACTCCAGTACTCAAGGACCCCCCCCCCCAACCCAAACACACGCACACATTTTTGTTTTAAAAGTACTGCATTATTTTGTGTGCGCCGATGGAGCCAGTGATTTTAGAGGGAGTTATGCTACCATTTCCTATCCGATGAGCCAGCAGGACTTATTTCGCGAGCCTTGATCTGCTGATGAGACCCATACTAGGGGTCGATGAAAGCGTTACAGACTTTTAGTTTTTAAACAAATACCCTACCGCTCGTTAACACGACACGAGACGGGCAAGAGGCCCCGGTGTACGTCGATGCGGCGAGAAACAGAACCGTGGTCAATTTACCGACGTAGAATTTCGATTTGAAGCTTTCGTGACTGCAGGGATTCATATTCTTGGCTCTTTCGGTAAAGTCACCACGTTAGAAGTGAAATAATAAATTAATAAAAATCTAAAACAATAAAATTCTCACGACGTTTCGATTGCAACACAAGCAATCATCATCAGGTGTCAAAACTTTCAATTCCGTATCCAATTGAAGATGCCGCACGCGTTGCACGCACCTGATGATGGCGTTCGCGAGGAGTTGCAGGCAGTGAGGGACTCTTGAGAGATAACCTCTACGCGTGGCGAATGAAGCGGTTTGTTTTTTATAAAACAGGCGTCCATCAATAGGGCCGTTATGTCATTCGAACGACACCTTTCGTGTGCAAATACACTAAAAGCACGTTTACAAACACACTTTCATTGCGCGTCTCCTCAGGAAACAGACTAATGACGACTATAAAGATTGACGAAGAGCGGGCGATACATTTATAGATTCCCACTCATTCCTAAACGGGGGACCCTCTTTGTTCTGAGCAAGTGGTTAAGTTCTGTGAAAGCCAGTGCCACTTATGCGACAGGCGCGACTAAGAGAGGGTAACAATATATGTTTATTAATATTGGTGGGAGACATGTATAGGTTTTCAAAGTAAAATTTTCCATCTCTATAAATTTTCGCTAATATTCATTTAAAATACCCATTCTCCATTCACGTTTGCTGCCACATGCATGTGCAATGGACTGGCACAACATATCAAACAAGCCTCACTAGTGGGATATCTCTACATGGATCACCCGTATATATTGCCCATTACGTGAGTGTTAGTCCATAACGCACACGTATGTTCGACGTTCGAGAGCATGATAGTAATTTCAATGAATGTGTTTTTTCCCGAAAAAAGTGGCTGTAACGTGAGACTAATATCACAATGTCCATTACGCGCTTGCTCACAAGATGGCTAATAGAAGACTGTACAGTATTAGCATTGCAATTAAGCAGCCAGGTGAATACACGAGTGGCAAATTAATTTAGCCCGACAATTTGTTTTCCCATCAGCGTCTACACGCTTGTATACATATCTATAAATAATGCATTTCAATAACAGATTTCCGCAAATAACCTTCACTCCATGAGCAATATTTCAACACCTGGGCAACGAATTGCCCACTTTACTGCAGGATAATCCTAACCCGCATGTGTGCATGAATGTATACCAATTTCCCGGCGCAGCAGTTGAAACAATGGGCAGTCGGCTATTTAATACAACTCAATTGTATCAAGCACTGGGCTGTCCAGTGCGAGTCTGAAGCTTCATGTATGATAACTAAATAAATGCTCATAATTATCCAGTGAACATGCAACGTTGGACCTACGTTGAGTCAATGGTTCTAGCCACATTCCAACATTGGCCCAATAGAGCTTTAGGCTTGTCAGATACAGTAGCTTAGATGTGTACCTAGAAGATAAATAAGTAGGATTGCATATAATTTGACAATGAATTTGCCTTCTAATAAGCGTACGGGGTTTGTTTGCATTTTGAAGTTGGTAAACTCCAATCTCAGACCATTTTTTTTACAATACCGTTATGCACATGGAAAATTGGAATTAATTCCTTAAAGGTCTAATGTCAACCAAACATTATCCTCGCGCTATAACCTATATTCCAGTGTATCAATATTCTGTAAAATATATATATACGAGTAGAAATACCTTTTTCTTCTGAAATTACACCTTTTTTCTGAAATTACAGGTTGCGAAATGGATAGGTACCCCGTTAAAATATCTCCGTTTTGAGAAATTATAGAGGGAGATGAGAATTTTATTTGAAAGCTGATAAACATCTCCCGCCAATCTCAATACGAAACAAGTTCAATATTTTAACATACTCCTACTTGATATTTTAAGCCATCGTTTTCACAATATCCAGTCACCCGTTGGGAAGGAAATGGTTCATGATACATGTAAATAAATGTGGTATATTTAAATGATAATGGTGACGTTCACCTTTGAAACCAGTGTTCTTGATGAACGTGTTGAGTTTCTGCATTGTGTTTTGCACCACTGCCAATGCAGTATCACCGAATAATGTGTATGTATAAATGGAAAAAACCCCGCTCACACTCGTCAAAAAACACTTCCTTGAAATAAATACATATTTTGAAAATCGGCGACATTTCGGGCAATGGCCCTGCTTCAAAGCACATAAACAATGAAGGGCTAATTGCAAAAATGTCACTGATGACATTTTATTTCATTTTTAGGCAGTGATATTGACGAGTGTGAGTGAGGGGCTGTTTGTCAACTGGGCTTGTGCACCATTGCCAAAGCATCATCATCATCATATAATTTGCATTAATTTTTGGATCACCCTGTAAAGATGTGTAGTGACATATGATGTCATTACCGTGTTGGGTCTGTTCGCACACGCCACTGCTATGTCGGGTCGGTACGAATGACGTCATTACCGGGTCGGGCAGTGTGGAGGCTGTTGACGAGTGCCACGGGGGTCGTGTCAGGCTGGACACGTGACCGGATCAAGGTGGGGGCCAGGGGTCCCAGGGGGACCTAGGGGGTCACGTGGTCGGGGAGCAGAGCCTTCTCAAGGGTTCGAGAAGGTGGGCGTGGCCTGAGTGTGGCCGGCCACGCCGAGGCGCATATAAGCAGGCTCCGCACGCAGAGCGGGGCTGTTCGTGTCCGGGATGAAGACGCCTCATGAACACTGAAGACAGAAGCCTCAAGTCGTCGTGGCCAAGCAGAAGCCCTCGTGGCTTGGCCACGTTGAGTAGTACCCGAGTGTTAACGAGAATAGGATGGTGGTCACCACCTTA
Organism: Petromyzon marinus; assembly: GCF_048934315.1. Taxonomy (NCBI): domain Eukaryota; kingdom Metazoa; phylum Chordata; class Hyperoartia; order Petromyzontiformes; family Petromyzontidae; genus Petromyzon; species Petromyzon marinus. The sequence goes on from NC_133669.1 coordinate 12,577,787, forward strand.
TATATAGTGTGTGTGTGTGTTACAGTTGTATTGCAGTTGTGTTAAATAAATAGTGTTGCCTCCATACGAGTGCATGCGCCTCTGTCGAACCATTACATATGCATACAGTATAAAGAGATAGATACCGTGAAGAGGAGGAACAGTCGTTGTTATTGCAGGATGTTCTTAAATTCAGGCATCTTATTAGATACACAATCCACGTGGAAATTATACGAATAACAACCGTAGGCCTACTGACCACTCGTTCCGTCTTCATTATCGATACGCGTGTGATGGCTCCCTTAACAAGCCTAATGACGGGGCGCTTTGTGAGCCGTGCTCAAAGTTATGCCCAAATGTAGTAACGAGCCAGTACGACCCAGAACATGTGCTCACCAAGAGAGAAAAACTCACCACATGCCCAAAAAACTCACCACGTGCCGAAAAGAATTCACCACGTGCCCAAAAAAAACTCACCACGTGCCCAAAAAACTCAAACCACGTGCCCAGAAAAACTCACCACATGCCCAAAAAACTCATCACGTGCCCAAAAGAACTCACCACGTACCCAAAATAACTCACCACGTGCTCAAAAAGTCTGCCGAACATGATTTTTGTTGTCATACAGCTCTGGTGAGTTTTTTTTTGAGTGACGTATGATTGTTGACCACTGCAAAGACAGTCTCTTGTTCTTGCTTGATTTTTTTCTGTCATGTTGCCACGTAAATCAGTACATACCACTTTAAGAGGATGTATGCAACAAGCCACTGAACCTAGCGCGATCGTTCCCGGCCGCCCCCACCCCCCCCCAACATTTTCTGGATTCGCGGACCACTGTCATCCCGAGTGGACCAACTTGCAGTAAAACGCACGCCGTTTTGTGATAACATCGTAGTGGAAACAGTTTCACGAATCACATCCCACGGCCTTTGCAAACCTCCAGGTGGTCTGCGAACCACAGGTTGGGAACCGCTGCCTCTCACCGTGAGGGCATTTCACCCCATGCTGTGTGTAGTATCATGCTTGCCTCGTGAATTTGCACTGCTTTTTGTGTTGAATTTGTTATCCTTCACCCGGCACCTCCGATTAGCACGGTTTCTTATGTACAGTGCAAAGAAGTTCAACATACATGCATGCATGGACGTGTGTATTTATAATGGGATGGAATAAACGTTTCAGTTATCAACGCAGCCCAGTCGGTGTCAGAGAGGGTTAGCCAGCCTTACAATACCGCTCACATATGCATTGAGAGTAACCCATTTGCACCATGAAATGACTTCTGTATTGAGCTGCGAATTCAAGAGCGGGTTGAAGATTTAGATATAGGTTCGGTATTGCACTCATTTTTGCATATTATGTGATAAGGATGGATTTTTCTTGTTTCCTATGCGTGTGGTACTAACTGTAATTTAATGTACAGTAACATCCCCTTTGACATTCCGCTGCTGGGTGGAGGCCTCCTCACAATCCGACGCCCGTTGAGGTTGGTTTTGACTCCAATCCACCATCATGGTCACTGCAGATTTGGTGAAGGGGGTGAGAGAGAAGACGAGGACAGATGAATCCTCGCAGCAGCGTCTTTTTGGCTGCCCATCGAACAAAGATGGTCGCCGCATCGCGCGCTTTCAGATGCGCTTCTGCGGCCGTCTGGAAAGCTCTTCCTCCCGATATTAGGGTGCTACTGGAGCTATGCAATTTTAAATCTAGATTGAAAACTCATTTCTTTAGAACTTCCTTTTATGTTTAGTTTGTTGTGCTTCCCCTCGCACTTCCGATTAGCACGGTTGGCTACGTACAGTGTGAAAGAAGTTCAACATACAACACGTATCACTCGCCACTCATGTTAGCCATGACCGGGAATTGAACTTGGGTCATAGCCAGAGCTCGACCGTGTCCTGACATTCAACGTTTTTATTCATATTATATGCTGGATGTTGGATTTAGGGAGACAGTGTTCTTTTATCACCAGGTGTGATTAATTTCTGTAATTGACAGTTGAACATAAACTGTTTCACCTGAACTCATTGGCCCACACCTGGAGTATATTGAACATGACATGCGATCGTGCCGTTATTTCAATGCCATTATTTCATAATTATTTCAATGCCATTATAAAATAATCCCCTCATCTGCCACAATTCAAAGACGTGTGTGCGTTTCCTTAAGATCTTCGGTCCACTCAAAATTATTATTCATCATCATCAGCCATTGTCTATCCACTGCTGGATGAAGGCCTCTAATAACATCGCCATCCCTCACTGTCCAGAGCTGCTACCATCCGTATAACTCTACTACAAAAACTAACCTCATCGCTGCCTCTCCACAGAGGTCATCCTCTTGTGGATTCATTCTCTCCATTGGTTGCCATTCTTTTGCCAGTCTCACCAATCAGCCATCATCCTGTATTAATTGTTAATATGATGTCTAATTTGAGTTTTTTCCCCGGATCCACGTGCTAATTTTTTCTGTCTCTGAGTGTAATTCCAAGCATGCACCTCTCTATGCTTCTTTGGGAACTTTTCAGTTCTTTATTCAATTTCCTATGTGGGTGGCCAACACCACGCCCGGCCGCCTTTGTCTCCCCAGTGGTGATATTTACACACCGCACCAGGTACTCATTTGAGGCTGAGTCGACATAGGGGAGGCCCAGGACCGGTTCAAATAATTGTCACTGGGTGTTGGCTGTGAGCGGGAATCGAACTCGGGTCGCCAGGTTCATCGCGCAGCGTAGCGCTAACCGCTACACTACAGGACAGGAATCTCGTGGTTAACCGCGAATGGTCGAGCCACTGGAGCGCGCGCAGATTGGCAAATTGTACCTCCATAAATCTAGCGCGAAACAGCAAAATCCTTGATAGCTAAACCCGCAAGGCGAGAAGGGTTTGCTGTACTCACATTCGAGGAGTCAGTCACTTCAAAAAGAAGAAGTTGCTGATGAAGCCAACTCAAGCCACTCCATCGGAAGTACCAGGGCCACATCAAGCCACTCCATCGCAAGTGCCAGGGTCACATCAAGCCACTCCGCTGCAAGTGCATGGGCTGAGTCGACGAGCACGCAGCCTAAAAGAATTCCAGTGACCAAGACTTAAGCCACAGGGTCAGGACTAGCAAAGACTGAGTACGCACCGGTACAAAGGCAAGGATCGGGAGTGGGACAGAACAACACGGAGCTCTGTCGTCTGAGTCCTACCCGGGGCAATCTCGAAGTACCTCATCAAACCGACACCTGTGACACTCTGGTCCTGCACGATACTACGCCGTTAGGTCATCAAGACGGGACAATAAGGGGAAAGTATACATCCCGTACGGTATCCAGACGCCAATGTTGTTGGGAAAAAGTGGGTAGATAATTCAGTGTGTCTCAAGGGTACGTTCTGCATTGTATCGATGATGGTGTGCGAGTTGGGTCGTTGATTGTATGCTATTGTGCTCTGTTAATAGCTCCTGCGTCGAGAGGTAGACACTACACATAGATGTAGTTATAGAACCACGTGCAGCGAACCTTCCGTGTAGAAACAGTACAAATCTACCTTCTGTTACGTTCATGACATTTTCTCTTCGGGTGCAATGCGTTTGATTGCGTAAATCCTTGAAGTTAATCAATATTATATTCTTCGGTCTTTCGGTAAAGTCACGTAGATATGTTCAAATATTGCAGCCTAAGTGTTATTGTTTTGATGTCGCTCCTTCAAACGGGTGTTAAACTGACCTAGTCACTTGATCCCTCAATCCCTCACAGTGACAGCCACGGGGTTCTTTTCTTGACACATATAAACATACTCTTTGGTTCGATTCGGTAAAGTCACGTAGGTAAAAAATAAAAAACAAAAATCACGACGTTTCGGCCACAACACAAGTGGCCTTCATCAGGTGAAGGGACCAGACTGTCTCGAGGACAGCGCTGGAGTGAACACAGCCAAGCTCAGACCGCGACCTTTAAGCTGTGTGAGAGAAATTAAGGTGCCTTGACAAAGGAATTAGCATAAAAAATAGCATTTAATTGGCCGACTTAGCATGATGAACGGTGTGGAGGTGGTGTACATGCGGGTGAACATGCCGGTTGGCGAGGGGGGAGGGGGAGTTTACCTATTGATGGTGTGAAAAGGGAATTTTAAGAGCTGCGAAAGTTTGGGGTACCATTACTTGAAAAAATATACTGTACCATTGAAAATTAGTTTAATGTTTGGTTCGATTTAGAACATCTTTCCAATGGTTGCTTAATTTGAAACCATCTTCTCAGTTGAAATTGTGTCTGTGTTTGTAGATCTGAATTGCCTCGTGAACAAATCTCTGACAAAAACCCGTGGGTTTCAAAGAACCTTGGTATTGGAGAAAATTATATTGTGATCACCCACAGCATTGTAACAGTGATCAGCTACGGCAGAAGAATTCGTTCTGCCGTGTTTCAAATCTGATTTGTGCTCGCGAATTAGGACAGAGACATGTCGCTTCGTCTCCCCGATATAGCAATCACCGCAGGTACAACTCAATTTGTAAACCCCGGGGTACTGTAAGTCAGGAATGACATCCTTCACGGATGGGATCAGATCACGAATTTTGTGTACTGTATTGAACCGGACCTGGATCTTGTGTTTGTTTAGAATTTTGGAAATCTTTTTAGTAACGCCTGCTATATATGGAAGTGTGATGGTTTTGACCGGAGTATCAAGTGGTCGTTTCTGTATGGAGGGAGAAACAGCTTGGCGGATGGTACGGTCAGAGTATCCATTCCTTTTGAGGGCCAGGTGTACATGTTTTAATTCACTGGTCAGGTGGTGTTGGTCCGAAATGCAATGAGCCCTATGGTACAGCATTTGTGCACGGAACCCACCCTTCTCACCAGCATGAAACAATCCCCATGCGACTTACATGGCATGGAGAATACTGTCCTCCAGCAGTGAGTGGATCGATATTGGGCTGTACATATTGCATGGTGCAAGTTAGCAAAGGGGATTTGCAACCCTTTCTCATTAGCAAAGGTGGAGATAAATGTTCACATTTTGATTGAGTTTGCTCACCGCGTAGCAGGGCTATGCAGATTGCAAGCTCGAGAAAATCTGCTGTAAGCCTTCGCGCCTGTGCTTGGGATTACCAATCAGGAAATCAAACAGTGGTGTCCCAACGGCAATAATATTCACGCTCCATCAATTCGAGTAGTATCCACTGGGGGCCTAACCCCCCCCCTCAATTTAATGCATGTATTCATGTCCGGAGAATATTTTTCTGTATGCTAAAATATATATATATAAAATTTTCATCAACAAAAATTCATACGCATGAGCACATCATATTTTTACTCACACTCAAGGCTTAATTTCAGCTGGGTCTGTTAGGGTCGGTGACTCGGACCCAGCACATCATCTCCAGTATACATACCTTTCGCTACGGCTGTGGCTATTCTTCACGTGCCACCTCCCAGTCTACTACCAGTGGACATGGAAAATGATGCCATGAGAAATGAAGCTCGACCACCACTGAAGGGTAGTGCGTAATAAAAATGTAGATTCACAAAAGACACGTGAAGCGGTTCGATTTACCTTGACTTGCATTTTCACGGTCTGCCTTTACCGCACAGGAGCCGATTCTTTATAAAAAAAAAAACGTTGTAAGGACGGCAGGGATGCAGCCACACTTTGTAAGTTGCCTTGCTAGCGAAAGGCGGTTATCGATTAGATTCTAATGCTATCAGTATTTACCATTGCCATATGCTATGTACAGATTAAGCCTATTTAACATATGCTAAACAATACTACATTGCTGTTCTAGAATTGTATTAAACCGACACAGCACCAAGCTGGCTGTTCGTGTGGGGTGTCGCCGTGGTGAGACGTTAACTACCTCGCCTGGTATGCAGGAGGTCGTGGGTTCGATCCCAACCCTGACGCCTGCATAATTGGAGTTTTCACATTCTTTCCATGGTCTCGCAGATTTTTCTCTGGGTCCTCCATTGTTCCCTCAATATTTAGAATCAACGTGCGTTTTGCACGGTTGGCTATGTATAGTGCGAAAGACGTTAAACATTCATAGCTAACATGCATTTAGATTATTTTTCTGCTATACATTTCCACGCTATAAGCCACTTCATTGGGCTATAATTTCTGAAAAAAGAGCTGTATAGTGAAGTGGGCCTTACCTGGTAAAATGAATAAAGCTGGTTTATTAACTACTTTGTTTTTAAACGTTTCAAACTTTGAATAATCACCATTTATGTTTAGTTTGTTAAAGGGAGAAAAATGTAGACAAAAAAATTATGTGATTTTTGTCTAAACTTTTTGGGGGTGTATTGGCCATTATCAAAATGTTTTCAAAATATTTGATGATACTGCTTTGGCCGTGATGCACAAGAACTAGTAACACAAACACTGAATGTGCTCAACAACACTGCCTTACAAGAAATATATACGGGTGGCCCAAAAGGCAGGACACACAGTGTTATTTTATTTATTTTAGCAAATCACATTCTGGTATATTAATTTATTGTAACATATGTTCAAACTGGCTTCCGTAAACACTAATTCATGCATGAATCCTTTTTTTGAAATGATTTTAGAACCTTTTTTTTAAGATTACAGGTGTAACCTTTGAACATTCATCAATTATCTTGACTTTAAGCTTTCGTGACTGCAGGAATCCATTAAAATAGTCTGCCTCAGCAGCAGACCATGCTTTCCCACCTGACGACGGACGCTTGTGTTGCGCCCGAAACGTCGTGATTAATTTGCTTCATACCTATGTGACTTTACCGAAAGAACCAAAGAGTCTTCATCAATTGTGTTTTGTCTCAATCCCTTCGTGGCTCTTGCTCGAGTTTTGCAAACGACGGATTTGTGGAGACTCGACAGGAATAATTTGTTTTTTTTTTAATTAAAATAGATAAACTATTAACTTAAAGAATTAATAATTACAATGTTTAATGCTGGTGTTAAAATGTATGTAATAAAGCTATGTGTCCTGACTTTTGGGCCAGCCTGCATATGACCTGTGACGTTTCAGGAAACGGCCCTTCTATAGCACACAGAGTGGCTAGAGAGGTTGCATTCATAAGGGTTGGAGATTACACTTAAGACCATTTGGCCTTATGAGAATTACATTTACACAATTATATATTATTCACATGTTTTAAATAGGCATTTGAAGTGACCTAATAGTAGCTATTGCGGTCTAGACAACCATATCAGTCATCAAAAGGATTACTAATCAGAATCAGAAAGGGTTTTATGCGCCATGAAAGTTCGCACAGAATGCACTTTGGCAGGAAGGTGCATACATTTAACATATAGTAATCTTAAATCTAAAATAAGTGGTATACAAGTCTAACTATACTAAAGGTACAAAGTCTAACTAACACTAAGGGGCTAAAGTATGTAAATTTTTTAATAAATATTGAATATAAAGAAGCTATAAGATACAATCTAAAAATACAAAAAATACAAATAGGGTAACATAGTGTAAATATAGCAAGGTGTCATTTTGTAGATAACATGTTAAAGTTAGTGTATGCCCTTGGCCTTGTTGAAGAGGCCAGCAGCGGTTGGGAAGAAACTGTTTTTGTGGCGTGAGGTTTTGGTCCTGATGGACCGCAGCCTTCTGCCGGAGGGGAGTAGCTGGAACAGAGAGTGTCCAGGGTGGGAGGAATCGGCCACAATCTTCCTCGCTCGCCTCATAGTCCTCGAGGTGTGCAGGTCCTCGAGGGTTGGTAGATTGCCGGCAATTACCTTCTCAGCAGTGTGGATGATGCGCTGCAGTCTGCTCTTGTCCTTAGCAGTGGCAGCAGCGTACCAGACGGTTATGGAGGAGGTGAGGATGGATTCAATGATCGCTGTATAGTAGTGCACCATCATTGTCTTTGGCAGGTTGAATTTCTTCAGCTGCCGTAGAAAGTAATCCTCTGTTGAGCTCTCTTGGTGAGGGAGCTGATGTTCAGTTCCCACTTGAGGTCCCGGGAGAGAATAGTGCCCAGGAAGCGGAAGACTCCACAGTTTTGACTGGGGAGTCTAACAGGGTGATGGGGGTTAGTGGGGCTGTATTCTTCCTGAAGTCCACAACCATCTCAACTGTCTTTAGAGCATTTAGCTCTAAGTTGTTCTGGCTACACCAGGTCACCAGGTTGTCAGCTTCCCACCTATAGTCAGACTCATCCCCACCAGAGATCAGCCCAAATGAGGGCGGTGTCGTCCGCAAACTTCAAGAGTTTGACAGACAGATGATTGGAGGTGCAGCTGTTGGTGTACAGGGAGAAGAATAAACCAATTCGTATTAAGTTCGTATTAAGAAGTAAAAATATACAATGTTGCTGGCCCAATGCATTGTGGGAAGGTTTGCTTTGGTGAAGACGAGCAGGGCGAACCCCACCCTGTCCCCCCAGGCAGTGCATTGCTGTACGTATTTTGAACTTCTTTCGCACCGTACGTAGCCAACCGTGCTAATCGGAGGTGCGGGGGTAAGGACAACGAACGAAACACAAAAAGCAGTTCTAAAGAAACGAGTTTTCACTCAACATTTTAAAAGTGCATCTGTCCAGTGACTTCCTGACATCGGAAGAGCGTTCCAAACGGCCTCTGAAAGCGCACGATGCAGTGGCCGTCTTTGTTCGATGGTTATCCAAGAGCTGCAGCCAGGGTTACCGGAGTTTTCGTGATGTTCTATGCTCTTTGTCGGGCCTCATTACCATTTCAACAGAATGATTTTTACTTACATGCATTTGTGAGGCAACATATTTGGTGATGCTGTGTTAGCAGTGGTGTATAAGCACAACACAATAATAAACACACTCGTCAACAATGTTTTTTTTTTCCGAGAGAGAGTAGTCTGGGAAAATAAAATGTTAATTTAAATGCAGTCTAACACATACAGAAATGTGCATAGAATTACAAATGTAATAAAATATTTCCAGGTGCATTGTACGCAGATTGTATGCTTACTAAAATAGATGTTCCACTATGTTTATCGTAAGACCCAAAGAATTTGAATTCCTGCAGTCACGAAAGCTTTAAGTTATCTTCTTTGGTTCTTTCGGTAAAGTCACGTAGAATCAGAATAAAATAATAAAATAACACAATAAAATTCTCACGACGTTTAGGGCACAACGCAAGCGGCCGTTTTGCGTTGTGGCCGAAACGTCGTGAGAATTTTATTGTGTTATTTTATTATTTTATTCTCATTCTACGTGACCTTACCGAAAGAACCAAAGAAGATGAATCCTTGCAGTCACGAAAGCTTTAAATCGAAGCTTTAAGTTACGTTAGAAATGTTGCCTCTCGGCAAAAAAATGGTTGCAAGGCAATAATAGGCACACAATGAATGGCTGAATTTAACCACATTGCATCATGACTTACAAACTTATTGCGGTGTCAAATATTTGTATTTCATTGACTCCAGTAAACTGTGGTGGATGCAGTGCAACTTTCAAAGCAGAACATTAGGTGAATTTTCCTCAAGGTATTTATTTTAATTTTGGTATGGGGAACATATTGCATAGTTTAACCCTGAAGCTTTAAATTAAATATCACGATATGAAACGAGCTAAATACCGTTCCATCTCACATGCAAACCTGTATTGTTCACACCAAGGGACAATTGTATGCCTCAATTAGCCATCACAATTACCTTTAAATGAAAGCTAATATGTACATTGACACAGCACACAACGGCTTACTCTGGGCAAATTATGCAATTACGTCTTTTACTCTTTTATTAGTAATACTATTGCTCAGGCTGGGGCCAAATTTAACATAGTCGCATTTATACGGTCTCTATTGAGATAGAATTTTAAAAAGGTTTTAATTTGGATTGTTCGTAAGCTAACAGCTACAACACTCAGAATAACACGTGTATGTATGTACATGTGCACAGGGGCAGGCAGGGATGGTGCAGCGGTTAGCGCGCTGTGCTACCAACCTTGCGTCCCGAGTTCGATTCCTGCTCACGATCAACACCGAGGACGATTATCAGAACCGGTTCTGGGCATCCTCTAAGTCGACCCCGGCTAAAATGAGTGCATAATGCGGCTTTAAAACATCAAACATGAGGGAGACAAAGGCGACACGGATTTCATAGGTGAAGGCCTTCTATAGCCTCAAAAGACAAAAGTCTGTTGAGGCTATAGAAGGGAGATCTGTCTTGTACACAGCCCTTTGTCAGTCGGCCCACTCCGGATTAGCGCCTTCACACGCCAGGATGGTTACGTGACCATACGTGACCATACGTGACCATGCTGGTCAGTACGGGTCGTGAAGCCGTTGGAGAATAGTACAGAGCCCGATGGGTTTTGCTGTACTGACCTCTACATAGCTGACCACAAAGCCCCTCAACAGCTTGCCACACCTCTTGTGTGCGTGGATGTTTTACCTCGCCCATGCTTGCACGATCCAAGCTCCAATCCCGCAAAGCTTGCGAGAAAGCAATGAGATTAGGTGCAATTACGATTGATTTTGTCACAGGCTATATATATTTTTTTCCCTTTAAGATGTAGACAATGCATATGTTTTTTTGTACCTTGCCGTTCGTGTTTTTGCATGAAACGTAAAACAGGGTTTAAGAGCGGAAATTAATTTGTTGCATTCATACTTTGTTCCTGAAGCCACCTATGATGTTACTATCTGCACAGTTCAGTTTTTGCATCACACAATGCATAGTGCAATTCCTGATTTTCCCAAGCTGTGTAATGGAAATAATGTAAACATTATGCATCCATGAAATTTACTCCAGGTCTGAAATAAATAAAGATGTGATTGCAGCTTGCAGGCAGTGGTAAAAGAGCAGTGCAGCACTTTAATTGCAACTACAGACATCTACTCTTCATATCTTTGTGGAATATCAAAAATGTCCTAAGGCTGTGTTGTTTAATAGAACATTTCAAGGACCATTATGCTTCAAATTATTCTATGACCATGGCTCACAAATTTGGGTTGATTAAATCTGAAAAACAAAACAAGATTATAATCTGAATGCTTTAGAAAAAATTATATTTGGAAACGTAACTTGTTAGATGGGGATCCTGCCACGGTGTACTGGCAAGCAGCCTGTACTTGCAATCCCGAGGGGACCAATTCAATCCAATCTTTCAGCACATAAAGTGCAACAGTGGCTGAGCTCCTTAATTGCCCACCCGCCTCTGTCCACCCAGCAGTTTAAAATTGGTTCAACACAGTCGTTTGGCAGGTTCGCATTTGGGGGGTAAAATGTAGGTGACTCCCAATTCTCCCAAGATGCTTAAGCCAGTGTGAGAAGCAGGCCAATGATACCCTCTAGAGCAGCGGTCCCCAATCTTTTCCACACCAGGAACCGGTTTCGTGGAAGACCATTTTTTCACGGACCGGGGGGGGGGGGGTTCATCATTGGGTCTTTCCCCCTTTTCAAAGAAGCTTTCCAGCGACGTTTGTTTTTTACTCATTTTGGCTACTAGGGTCAGCTTGTGGGCTAACCAAAACTGTGACTGAGACGAGTGCGCAGTGCGGGAAAGAGGCGCGGACGGAAGTGGTAAATAATAAAATAATGGGCGGGCCACGCGTGGACTCAACGCTCTCACCTCCTGCTGTGCGGCCCGGTTCCTAACAGGCCACGGACCGGTATCGGTCCGCGGCCCAGGGGTTGGGGACCCCTGCTCTAGAGCAGCGGTTCTCAAAGTGTGGTTTCCTGGACCACCAGTGAGTGGTCCGGGACGGTCCTCCAGGTGGTCCGCGGGGCTGTGATGCAAATGCAGGTTGGTCCGGACAATAATTACCTTTTGTTAATTCATATTTGACTTGCGATATTTTTTTTAAGTTAAGTTAGGTAAACTACTCTCAGTATAAAAAATAGCAATAGGTTTTGTCCTGTCTGGCAATACAACAGGTGATAAAGATGTTCAAACGCTAAAGGCGTCAAGTCTCATCAAAGAATGTTGTCTCTGGCGTAGGCCAATCAGTTACAAAGACAATGCATATTATCAGAGTATGTTTGTTGGCATGTTTTGCCACAAGTGCGAGTGGTTAATACAGACTTTATGCCTTGCAAATTGATCATTTATTTGGTGTTTGAACATCTTAATAACTGTTTTTATTGCCATAAAGGGCAAAACCTATTCTTACCCTGATTAAACCACACTAACCCCAATATCTAAATCCCCCCTTAAAAAAACATTATATCTGCATAAAAAAAGTTTTTTTTTAATGTTCCGGCAATATAATCATTAACATTGATTTGTAAGGCACCTCCCACTAATGTTTCAAGGCGCCCAATATTAATAATTATGTATTGGTGGTGTTTAGTGGGAAGTGAATGCATTCCGTCACCAGGGATGGGGGGGGGGCGGAGATGTTTGCATCGGTTGAGCGGTCCGCGGGCCAAAGACGTTTGAGAAACACCGCATTCGAAGGACCTATCCAGAGTTCACACGGTCATTGTTGGATTAGAGGGTTCCTTCCTCCAGCAGTGACGTAAGACATTTCTGGAATGTATCTTTCATAACTAGCGAGTTAGGATACATGTAACACTACAGAGATGTATTGTGTGTATGTATATTGAACTGCTTTCGGATCGTACGTAGCGAACCATGCTAATCGGAGGTGCGGTGTGTTAAACTGAGAATACAATATAATCTGGTATACACAATACAGATTAAGCCTTCAGGAATGACCATAAATCACACTGAATAAAACATGTGCAGAGCAAGAACATTTGTGCACCAAAAGTGTAGAAATGAGGCATTCTGTCCTGGTGTGTGTTTAAACATTATATTATGCACTGAACAATGGCAGGGGTAGACTTGCCCTTTCCTGACGGATGATTTCCACCTGTTTCTCTGCTCTCCAAATTGACACCAGTGGGGGGTTACACGGTGCTCACATAAAGCGAGAGTGTGACAAAGGAACTAATAGAAAATCATTGAGCTGTTCTATTTAGGAGCTACATTCATGGCTTCGAACCAGCAGGGGCAAGAATGGTCGGTAATGGCTGCCATCAATGTTATATCAATTCTACAACACAAGACGAAAGAGTAATTTCAAAGGCTAACTGCCATCCTAATATTAACGCATGCCATAATTTGGTTTCCCTACTGCGATGGTTAGGATGAGCATTAGAAGATCGGTATTAGTTGTGTCGCAAAGTAACATGCTTTAACTTGTAATTTATACTAAATATATGTCACCCGTTATAAGCAACTGCCTGTATAATTTACTCTATCAAATGTGTATCCAGGGTATCAAGTACAACTAGATTTTAAAGGAAAAATACATCACTTTACAACTGTAGGATTTACAACTCAGTACAGTATATGCGTGTATTATTCACGTGAAATGTCACGTTTCATCATTAAAGGTTAATTGCAATCAGATATATATTTTTTATATTGTATCCACATTCCCGTGCTGTTGTTTCGTTCATTGTCAAGCTTTCATTAGTATACATTAACCATTCAACTTCTGGTGGTACTTGTGTGTTTAGCATTTGTATCTTATTTTTATACTGTGTTTGACACTTGCTGCTCTACAAATAAATACAAAAAAAACTGCCATTGAATTTGTTTCAATGGTCAAGTACGTTTTCTTGTATGCTTTACACAATGAGAAGAATATGCGTATCAGCCAACTAGCTTTGACATTCCATTATTTGGTACAAAAGCACCAATAGCTACAAACTCATCATGCAATTAACGTCTTGACATTCCATTCTCTTCTTGCGCCTGGTAATATGTTCAGGAGCTCAATGCCAGTGTCGAGGTCTGCTCGTCACGACAGGGCTTTAGGAGAGAGTGCATGCATTTCCCCGCGTCAATCCCTGAAGGAGCGCAGACTACTACAGTGGTTTTATTCTATGTCCCATCGTTTGGGTTGCATGCCCACAGTCAGACTTTTGGCTTGTTCTTAATTTTTCATTTGCGAATGAGATGGGGGAAGTGGCCTTTTGATGTGATTCGTGGTTACGCCGGTATCTTAGAGGAATGTCAGTCAGAATATGCGATGGGTCTCATATGAGGTGTCTTGACATTAATCACATTAATCACATTCTGTATTCGAGTACAGTATCGTACCTAGAGGCAAATGTTTCACGAACAAAATGTCATCACTGTGCACAGAATAGATGTGATGTCGTACATAATAAGTATTGTGCTAGCAGCATTCGTCCTGATGAGTCGATAAAGTGTTGGCTTTCGAACAGCCATTAAATGATAAAAGCAAGTTCCACTTCGAACCAATCATAAACAGATTACCATTTATCCACTTGATCCATCTGAAACTATTTTGTGTGCAGAGAACATCATTCCCCAATCAGTGTTATTGTAGTGGGTTCCCAGGACACGGAGACGGTAGAGTAGAGGCTGCACTATTTATTGAACAAGGGGTCACACTGGAAGGGGTAGCGGCCCCTTCACCCGTATACACTCAGGGATACCCCTAGGCTATCTAGCCTAAGCCCTAGGCTCCCGATTCCTCCAGCTATAGGCGCTAGAGGAGGCTATCTGATCTGGCCCTGGTCAGACACAGATCTCAGCACCCCACCAACCAGACCGACCCTTAAAAGGACTTCGGCTCTGGGGCTCTGGGGCCGCACCACTGGCTTGCCGTGCCGGCCCTGAAAAGGTCAGCGGTCACAGGAGTCCCAGGGTCTATCCTAGCCGGCCTTCCTTCTTCACTGGCTCTTCATTCTTGGCCCCAACACACTGCCCCGAGCTCTCTGGCTCCCCGCCCTTTATACCCATACCCCACTAAGGGTGGGGCCATAGCGGACGTGGTTGTAACCACCAAGGTGTGGTTGTGCCTCACCTTCCCACACTGTGTGTTTCTTTCCCATAACACCCCTAAATCATCCCCCTCCTGTACAGCCCGCAGCCGTCCCGGCTGCAACAATATTGAACAATAAAAATGCAACAAAACCCCAACCGTGCGTGCCTCATAACAATCAACGCCCCAATAAATAACCCAACCCAGCTATACAAAGATACACTACATACAACATATACATTCCCCCCCCCCCCCCCCCGCATTCAACCGGATCCCCCCGTCAGCGCTGCAAGAAGACTTAACAGGTGAGTAGAACAATGTGAACAGAGAAGTGCAACAAGAAAGCAATGTCACAACAACTGGCGCGTTTTGGCGCGAGTCCGTTTTGCGGGTCCATCGTAGGGGGGGGTGGCCGGTCGGGCCGGCGGTGGGCGCCACCCGTGTGGGTGCGCCACCCGTGTGGGTGCACAACCCTCCGACATCCCGGGAGGGCAATCTCCGTCCCCACCGGGTGGCGCAAGCGCTCGGGAGGCCGTCATTCTCGAGGCACCTGAAGGCGGAACAGTTAGTGGCGTATCAGGGGCAGGCGGTGAAGACGCCGTCCGGGAGTCAGCGGACACATCACATGCTCGGCCCGTGTAATGTTGTGGAGGGACGCGCGGCGCCACAAATGGCTTCAGACGCGAGGGGTGTACATACTAGCGACGTTTCCCCCACTGGATACGAATACACTGTGGCCGCATGACCTGCACAATCACCACAGGGCCCCTCCATGGCCGCAACAATTTCGCCGAGGTTGCCAACGGTACTTGATGGCAGTGCAGCCAGGCTTTGTCACCCGGTTTCCACGCATGTGTGCGTGACTGGCACGATCGCAACCTCTCGTTAGCCTTCTGTCGAGAGTTAGAGTTTTGGGCGGCTGCCTCTCACGCCTCGGTCAACCTTAGGATATTAAATTTAACATGGTCGGCCAATTTCGATTTCCCGTTGGGTTCCGAGACCCGCAGCTGAGTCGCAATAGGTGGATCAACATCGCGACCGTACATCAGAAAGAAAGGCGAGAAGCCGGTCGCCGCATGGGGAGCCATTCTATAGGCAGCTAAAACACCCGGGATCTGAAGGTCCCACTCGGTCTGGGAGTCACACACCTGGTGACACAACATAGATGTGAGGGTCCTATGCAGGCGCTCCACCATGCCATCCGTTTGCGGGTGATAGGGGGAAGCACGAATTTTTTTCGTACCGAGGAGCACACACACCTCGTGCAGAAGGATGCCAGAGAAGTTCTTCCCTTGGTCAGTCAGCAGCCGTTCGGGAGCACCCTTGTCGAGGACATAGCCCTGGACAAAGGCCTCGGCAATGGCTGCTGCTGACTGATTGGCGAGGGGCCATGCCATAGGCCATCGGGTGAAGTATTCTACGCCAACCAGCAGGTACTTGTTACTCCTAGGGGTCGCAGGGAAGGGCCCCAATATATCGAGTGCGACGAGTTCATTAACTCGAGAAACCGTGATAGACTGTATCGGCGGACAGGCGCCCTTCACTGGTGGCTACCGTTGGGCGCACTGAGTACATGCACCCAGGAGGTCATCCACATCCCTTGCCATGCCCGGGCAAAAGAAATCCAGCTGGAGCATGGCAAGGGTCTTGTGGGTCCTTAGGTGCAAAAGTCGCTCGTGAGCAGCCCACACGGCCTTACCCCACAGAGCAGAAGGCACCACCAGCCTGTGATGGCGGGCCCTCCCATCCCAATGCATAAGGAGCCCCTGGTGCAGCCCGAACGAATCAACCCCCGTCACCCCCCTCATGGAACCCCCTGCGCGACGACGTAACGCGAGGAGGGACGCGTCCTCCATTTGGAGGCGCCCCCATTCCGCAACAGACAATCCCAGCAAGGAGTCCTCTCCCCCCTGCTCGATAGGACCCGCAGGCAAGGGGTCCTCGGTGGCAGCAGCAAGAATCAGAACGCTTAAGGGGGGGCTATCATCTGGCGGCTTACAACGCCCCGATCCCCTGAGACAAGCGCAATTTGAGGCGGGTGGCAGGCGAGACAGCTCATCCGCATTAGTGTGTCGAGCACCCTTCCGATATGTGGTTGTGAAATCATAGTCCTGAAGGACCTCGAGCGATCGGGACAATTGCCCCGAAGGCTGCTCTACCCGCAAGGCATATTGTAATGCCGCATGGTCCGTGCGGACGGTGAAATGCTGTCCGTACAGATATGGGCGATACTGTTGTAAAAAAAATACAACGGCCAGCAGCTCCCGACGCGTGACACAGTATCTCTGCTCCACCGGAGACAAGAACCTACTTCCATAAGCCACGACGCACTCCACATCACCGATCACCTGTGAGAGCACACCCCCAATACCCGTATTGCTGGTGTCCGTATTGAGCAGGAAGGGTTCGGAAAAATCGAGGTAGCTCAATGGTGGGGCCCGCACGAGAGCATCGCGTAGGGAATGGAAAGCGACCTCCTCGACCTGGCCCCAGTGAAATTTCACTCCCTTTGCCGTCAGAGCATGTAAGGGCTTAGCAACGAACCGCCGGTAATGAGATGCAAATCCAATGAAACTCCTGACCTCAGCCACCGAGGTGGGGGTCGGCCAGGAGCTGACACACTGCGTCTTTGCGGGATCGGTGGATATGCCCGATCGGCTGACGATGTGCCCCAAATAGCATACAGATTCTCGGAGCAGGTAGCACTTTTGTGGTTTGAATTTCAAATTTGCAGCGCATTTTGAGGAACACGGCGCGCAACCGCAAAAGGTGTTCGTCAAACGTTTTGCTGAACACGATTACATCGTCCAGATAGATCAGACAAACGTCCCATTGTAAGCCAGCCAAAACCAGTTCCATAAGGCGCTGAAATGTCGCCGGAGCGGAGTGTAATCCCATAGGTAATCTGTAGCTCCTAAGCCAACGCCAGGAGTTTCTCCGTCACCATAGCGTCCACCCCTTTGCTGCCCATACGCGGGAAAGCTGCCTTTGCAAGGGCCAGGAGAGCCGTGCGATACGCCAGCGGCGACTCTTTCTGGCCCCTGCGCCACTCGTGGAACAATTGGCGACAGTCCGATGGTGGCCCGTAGACCTTGCGAGGACTCGGAGTGCCGACTGCAGCATAGCGCGCGCTGACTTGGGAGCCGTGATGAGCGTGGCGAGAGCGTCATCGTCCAATGTGGCCGGCAGTGCATGCAGCGCCTCGTTGTCCGTCCACCCAGACATCTCCTGATGAGCCAGGAAGCGACGTTCGAAGGCCCCCCAGTCGCCTCCGTCGGATACAAATTCCTTCAACACTGGTAGGCGTTGTTGAAATGATGGCTCCGTCTTCGACAGGCGCTGCGCGCAGTTCCCGGCATTTTCGTCGGCATTGGAGGGGATGGGGATTCCCATCGGCGATCGCTCAGGTGATGACGTTGCGCCCGCTGATTGGTTCTGGCAGTGAGCGTCCATCGGCGATGACGTCACAACCGGTGATTGGCCCACGGTGTCCACGTGGTGCTGTGACCCTCCAATCGTCGTGGTGGACACCGTCATGGCGGCAATTCCAAAATCCGGCGGCTGTGTGTTGGCGGGAATGGCCGTTGACCGGCGTTCTTCGCCCTGCCGCATTGGCGCCCGCAGCCCCGCGCGGTTAATCTCCTCCAGTGTGGAAGCCGCGGCGTACAGCAGCTCAGCCAGACGGGAGTGAGCCGCCCGCAACCCGTCCCCCATCGGCGGCCACTCCTCCAGCTGCGGCGGCTGTTGGGGCGTCTGTGGCATCCCGGGATCGTCGGCCAAGTCCTCTGGCGCTATCCCAGCCGAGTCGTCCTCCTCCTCAGGTTCCTGCGATCGGTTCGTCCGCCTTGTGTCCATCTTAAGACCACTTCTGACACCAGTTGTAGTGGGTTCCCAGGACACTGAGACGGTAGAGTAGAGGCAGCACTATTTATTGAACAAGGGGTCACACTGGAAGGGGTAGCGGCCCCTTCACCAGTATACACTCAGGGATACCCCTAGGCTATCTAGCCTAGGCCCTAGGCTCCCGATTCCTCCAGCTGTAGGCGCTAGAGGAGGCTATCTGATCTGACACAGATCTCGGCACCCCACCAACCAGACCGACCCTTAAAAGGACTTCGGCTCTGGGGCTCTGGGGCCGCACCACTGGCTTGCCGTGCCGGCACTGAAAATGGCAGCGGTCACAGGAGTCCCAGGGTCTATCCTAGCCGGCCTTCCTTCTTCACTGGCTCTTCATTCTTGGCCCCAACACACTGCCCCGAGCTCTCTGCCTCCCCGCCCTTTATACCCATACCCCACTGAGGGTGGGGCCATAGCGGACGTGGTTGTAGCCACCAAGGTGTGGTTGTGCCTTAAGTTCCCACACTCTGTGTTTCTTTCCCATAACACCCCTACATTATTATCATTCATGCTTCTATTTATTTCATTTTTTTTGTGTCGTGCCTTCTAACTTATAAAAACACGAGCTGTACTACCCGGCTTCGCCCGGGACTTGGATTCACCACGGGCGGCCGCCTTTGTCTCCACAGTGGCGATGTTCACACACAACACACCAGTTGCTCGTTTGAGGTTGAGTCGACCTAGGGGAGGCTCAGGACCGGTTCAAATAATCGTTACCAGCGGTGGCCGTGAGCGGGAATCGAACTCGGGTCACCGGGTTCGTAGCGCGGCGCGCTAACCACTACACTACAATGCGTTACGCTTCCACACACAGACAAACACAGACAGACACATACACAGACACACACACATGCACAGACAGACACACACACAGACACATACACAGCGCGCTAACCACTACACTACAATGCGTTAAGCTTCCACATGCGAGGGTCACATGACAGATTTGACGTGACAGCTCACTTGCCGTGCAAAAAATATATGCATTGTTAAGCTCCCCCCCTCCCAAAAAAGTGTATTTGTATAATTTTTGCATGGTGTACAGTCTGGAAAGTAGCCACATGGCAAATAACAAGTTTGTTGCATGTCGGGAAGTACGCTAAACATTTTGAACAGACACACATATTCACAACTTTGCCTTTTATATATATGGAAATGAACAAAACAAGTTCACTAAACAATTGAATATAAGTCCATATACCGATGATAGTTAATAAAGGCAGACCGGAATCATAATATATGAAATAAAGAGGTTGATGAGAGCGGAACGTAGTATTTAAAAAAATATATGAATAATGGCCTACAACATGCAAATGAGGAAGGTGTTTTTTTTTTAAATCAGGGTGTATTATTAGCGATGACACGTGGATCCGAAACACAGACATTGACAAAGTTAAACATGTGTACGCTGAGAGACAGGAAGACGAACACATGGGCTGTTGAGAAAAGCCATTGGGCTTGGGCAGGACGTGCCGCTACAAGAGACGATGGCCATGGAGCAGCAGCGAACGGATGGATCAACGTCAAAGGTTGTCTCCTGGGGAGATAGTTGCAATGGAGTCAGCTTGTGTGCAGCAGCTCGATGGATCGTTGCATCGCAGGAGTGTGAGAGATGGAGACGGCGATGCCTTCGTCCAGCGTTGGATAGATTATGTCGGATTATGATAATGGCCTTTCATCACAATGACATCCGTGTTGTTTAGTGTGAACGATTTAATTGCAGTGAGTCACGCAGTGCTGTCCACTCTGTTACATTTTGACCACTGTGGAGTGTCGAGTACGGGTGACCTGTTGTAAATGTGGTTCAATGAACCATATTGAGTGTGTTAATTCATGCAAATTAGTTGTAAATCCATTAATACTCCTTTCAGTTGAGTCAAGAGTTGTGTGCATGTGCATTTGTCTTTGTGTAAACATTTCATGAGGCTGGCCTGGCTGGTTTTCAATGAAACAGTGATACCAGGCATGCAATGTGGTTCTGCGCCTCGGCTCGCTAAATGTCAGCTCTGAGAATGAAAATTATTGGTTTAACTTTCAGGTAATGAACATGACTCCTGGTGTCAGAGTAGGTGGAAAAGCACTGCCGTCTACTGTGGAGCTGATGCCACTTGAAGGGCTGCAGTGCTTTGCTGTGAGATCTGAAGGGATTCGTGGTCTCATCACATGATGCTGAACGTACGAG
Source organism: Petromyzon marinus (assembly GCF_048934315.1). Taxonomy (NCBI): domain Eukaryota; kingdom Metazoa; phylum Chordata; class Hyperoartia; order Petromyzontiformes; family Petromyzontidae; genus Petromyzon; species Petromyzon marinus. The sequence goes on from NC_133669.1 coordinate 12,598,547, forward strand.
GGATAATATGGGGGAATAGATCAAATTAAAGTTGTACTCCATTTCACATTTGGCTGCAGCTGTCAGAAGCGCGTGGTGGTAACGACGTGATGGAGCGATAAGATAATTGTTTCACAGTATGCCCTGCAACCACTCTCATCCGCTTGCCTCTTGCTAATTTTCCAAGCTGTCTAAATACTTTCATTTGATTATAACGTCCAAACACGTTCATGTTATATACACCCAAATATGTATTATCATATGTTTCATTGCATTAATGTTTTTAATATGCTATATTGTACTGAATTTCGTGCAGTACTGCATTTTCAATTCCAATTTGTCCTCATTCAGAATTAATCTTGTTATTGTAATTTTCCACGGCTCTGTTTGTCTGCTTGAGTTTCCTATCAAGGTTGAGTTACCTCTTGAAGCTGTATTAAACTAAATTGTATATTCATGATGGTTCATTGTGTCGCACAATTTCAAATGACACACTGACAATGGAAAGTGAGTGATTATGCATATAATGTTCTGTACTTCCATGCTAATGTGTGGAATTTTGGGGGGAACTGTTCTACTTTATGATTGTATATATTGAATACATTAACATTATTAGGACATACAATATATATTAGGGAATCTTGGTTTTCTTACATTTGAATACAACATTGAAATGGTCCAAAACACATGTATTACAATGGCAATTGTTATGTTATTCGGTTCTTTTGTATGTATTGACCTGATTCGGCCCGTGACATAAATCTGGCATTGCCACTAAGCTAGTAAAAGACAAATCCAAGCTTCAAATCAAGATTAAATCCAATCTACATAGAAAATTGTGACTGAGTGACTGATGTATACTTCTAGCAATGCTCTGAAAGGGCTAGAACATGGAAGTTTGACGCAAATATAGTGGAGTCTATGCTTATAACGTGAGCAATCTGAATAATAAATGCTTATTGAGGCAGAGTCAGCCTAAACTTCCATGTTGTTGTAACACTCACACATGTACAATCCCCATGATCAGTGAACCGAGTAATGAGCTTCCTTGTGGCATGTAACGCGACAGAGACCGCCAAACTCTACCAATTTCTAGTAACAGATATGACATACATACCTTGCAAAGTATAATATTCTAAATATTACTGTCATTATTAAATAACCCGATATATCAACATGTGTCTGTTGCGGTTACGAAGATATAAATACAAAGGTGATGCAAGTAGGTGAACGTGTGTTCAATCACTGACCCTTTCAAATATGTATACGACACGGCAGAGAGGGCTTTGTTCCAATAGAAAGGGTTGTGGTTGGAGGCTTTTGAATGTTCGATGCGCGATAATCCTCTGCATTGTATTTGCACGCACGTCCCGGGGACTTATAATTCTCGTAAATATAAATCCACACACAAGTCGCGTGCGTGCATCTTGGGTAATCCTTGAAGGGCATGCGATCCGTGTGATATGTTAGAGATCTAATCCATATTGGGGTTTTTCAATTTTCAGTTAATGGAATGCACTTCCATAAAAAAAAGAGCCGACACACATAAGATCGAGAAATAACACGCAATTATATCCACGTCTGTCGCTCTCTAGAGCGCAAGTGGTTATCGCTCGTAAAAGACTGTAGAAGTAAACATTATTTTTGAGCAACATTCATTCGACTCTTTGCCAACAGATAGACCTTTGTTGGGCACAAATCCCAAGCTCATTCTCTTCCACACAGTGGTGATAACAGTGCGCTGTGATGTCCTTCATGAGAACCCCGACAATGTCAATTATGATTACCAGCTCAGGAACAGCAAAGGAGAAGTACTTGGGCCACAAGAGTGGCCTGACTAATGCTCGACATGGGGACTAACTTGCCACGGCCGCGCGTGTGCCTCTCTCTCGGGCTCGCTCACTCGCTCGCTCGCGTGGCAATGTGGCGAATGAAGAAGAGGGCCATTTGCAAGCGATCGAAATGTCACCATTCTCTCTCAGTCCACAGGGGTTGCCAATCGCTCGTCAATCCATTTAGCAAGGAGGTGGAATTGTACTCGGACTTCCAGCGGCAGATCCCAGGTACAATACTGTGTGTGTATTCATGTTGTCAATATTAATGCTTAATGCACTTTGTTTGAGTATTGACTCCAATGAATTGTCACGATTCACCGCCACGTGTTTTTTTGTCAACAATTCGCTCTTTGTGTGTCATTTGTAAAATTATATTTATACAGTGAATATTTCCGTCTCGTTTCTACAAGTAGTTTTTTTTTTGCCACGTGAGCCTAAATGTCATGGTAGCATTTTGTTTTGCATTCATTGAATAATTTCTATTCCTGTACACCAATGATGATTATCACGTGTGGAGGAATATCAACATTTTACAGTATGATGTTAAGCATTGATATTTAGTAGAATTTGAGGGATTCCAAAAATTAATACCACAATTCCATAGATTATGAAAAAAACATCAATAATGAATAATCTGTGAATTTATGTATTTTAGCATCCATTAGCCCAACAATTGCTGACTCGTGCCACTACTGGTGGAAGAGTCCATAAGAGGGAGCTTTAGAGAGCCACTCAATAGGGTAACAGTATTCTGGAATAAATAAGAACAGGTTTTACCTTCGCTGGCAATAAAACAGGTCTTAAGATGTTCTTGGTTCTTTCGGTAAAGTCACGTAGAAGGGAAATAATGAAATAATAAAATTAAACATACTAAAATAAAATTCTCACGACGTTTCTTAAGATGTTCATCATTTTGATACTGGCAACAAAGGTCCCATAGATATAACTGCTCAGTATTTTGGAATACGCTTCCATGCTGGCTAGATGGCTTGTACAAAAAGTGTACATATTGTACAAAAAGATGATACATTTTGCATCTATGAATTTCATTCAAAACCCTTCTCCGGGTCAAACTACTACACGATGTTTCTAATTGATCTTTAAATGAGGCCTCATCTGGCACGTATTGTGCACAGAGAGTGGATTGGCGTTATTTCACTCCACAGCTGTCAGATTATTCATGAGGTGCATGTAGTCTCAGTTTAAAGAGAAATCCTCGTAAAAAGAAGTCAATGGTCACTGCTACTTTTAGGATTGAATTCATGGCCCATTGGCCCTTCACAGTTAAGAGAGGGGAAGTCTTAAATTATACGGCCATTATGCAGTCATTATGACCGTGCTGGGATTTACAATTGATTGTGCGGAAGTGCTGTTCCATACGAAAGTAAGTAGCATGCGTTGTGTCCTAAGCGAATTATTATAGCATGATGGTCTCTGTGTCAAGGAGCACCCACCATGCACTTTCTTATTTGTATATTATAATGGTCACATCTATAAATATTATGTAAAATAATTATTGGTAAAATATGAAAAAGAAATTGATATATTACATTTTATCAGTCATATTATTGGTTCTTTCGGTAATAATCATTGGAAGGATTTGATAAACCATTTCGGGTCTTAATTGATTGATCACGCTTAAGGTGGCTTTCAGACTGCATCCATTATTTTTCGTCTCCCCCCTCCTCTTTTCCGGACATAGATAGACTCGTCCATCTGAACAAACTGTCAAATCGCTCTCCGTGGTGCTAACGTTAAAAATAACCGCCACTTTTTTCAAATTTTTGTGTTGTGGTTTTCACACCTGATGATGATTGCTTGTGTGGCAGTCGAAACGTCGTAAAAATTGTATTGTTTTATATTTTTATGATTTATTGTTTCCCTTCTACGTGGCTTTACCGAAAGAACCAATAATGTGAATCCCTGCAGTCACGAAAGCTTTCAATCAAAATATATCAGTCATGTTGAGTTCATTAAGTAACTATAGTTATAATGGAGCTAATTACAGCTAATCAAATGAATATGTTGTATAATACTAATATTTAAACAATTTCTCAAACAAAAAAGAGAAAACTAACACAGACAATGCAAAGTGCATTTACAATGCTGAGCGAACATTTTCTTTGGTTCTCGTTCCTTCACCTGATGAAGGCCGCTTGTGTTGTTGCCGAAACGTCGTGAGAATATTATTGTGTTATTTTATTTTATCAATTTATTATGTTATTCTCATTCTACGTGACTTTACCGAAAGAACCAAAGAAGATGAATCATTGCAGTCACGAAAGCTTTACATCGAAATTTGAGCGAACATTTTCCATGTTCTTATCTGCAGGGCGACTGTGTGTGAAATTATTTTTCGTGTTATTTTTAATATGTTCTGCCATTTAACAATTACATAGTGGTGTTGCTTCATCACAAATGTAATGCAGCATGGAATTAACGACGAAATGTTGTGCGAAAAGATGATTAGTCTGTCCAAACAAATTCAAGACCCAAAGTTCAGTTCATATATTGTTTTCTGTAAACGACATTTTTCGTCATTGTATTTTGCTGTAATTAGCTTCTATAAAGTGCTCTTGATGTTATTGTTACCCTTTAGTTACACTGAAACACGGTGCACGATGAGGACACAAAATAGAAAATTTTCACAATATGCTGAGAAATGTTCTAATGCGTATAAAAGGGTTCAGTCCTTCCATTCATTTATTGCCCTTGAGAAACACCTATAGAATTGTTTCATTGAATATATTATTTCATTTGCGACTTCAATCCACTTACAAATATGGCCGTGACACTGTTTTCAACAGAAAAATAAAGGTGCTGTTCAGGTTGCTCAGAGGCCAGAGATCACGTGTAACGAGCTTATGGTCTCAGCCCGGTTCCCGATGACTGCACAAAAACACCTTCAAATCAAACTTGGTTTTGCATTTTCTTCGATAGAATTCCAGCTCTATGAATTTATTTGAAGAACACACGTGGGAACGCCCCCTATTATGTAAATTATAAATATATAGTACCACCCAAACAAATAGATGTTTTGTATGGGTAGCCAATGGCATTTACCATCTCAAAAGGTTTCCATTTAGAAAAAGCATTTGTGACTCATAGGCGATTATGGTCGCTTTGGGTTGCATTCCAAATGTCTTGTCAGCAATCACTGTAAATGTCGCAATTTCACTTGCTTGTTGGGTGTGCGCATACGTTCTGTGCTCAAGCCCTGTCATTCTGCTAAGACCAATTCTATTTACATTCGCCTTCACCTCAGCCCATTCACATCACTTGCTGCGAGTCTATACATCATACAAACTATGTATGTGGCACGTAACATGAACAACATTATCAGCCGACATTTACAGATTTATTCATGTTTATTTTGTGTATTTGCATATTTCTTTTGCAGATGAACGTCAGAATGTTTTCGATCTGAATCCTACACAGGAAGTGTGTCTGTTTACGTTCATGCTGCTGTGGAACTTTAATAATAATAATAAAAAGTGAAATTGTATTGATCTCATTTGTTGAGATGTATGCTCTCATACACTCGAGCACCCAAAATTATCTGAGCTGAATAACAATGAAAGTGCCTGTGAGACCAAAGTACCTGACTGTCCAATAGTCTTTGCAAAATAAAAAAATGCAAGTCATTGTTGCAAGATAATCCTTCTAATTAAGTTGCAGTCATATCTTGACGATTTTTTTTTACAGCGGACTGAGCCAATATTCCCAACTAATGCTTATTGCTTTTCGTGAAAATAATCTCAATTGCAGGCAAGGTTATTTTGTGTATTTCAAATATTTCGTTTCATTTGCAATCGCTAGGACAAGATAAATACACATTTTGCAATGGAAAGCTGGGGTACAAATAGAATGACGTAAATGTAACGTACAAAACAAAATTCATAACTAAAAATAAAAGTGATTCACTTCTTAACACAAACACATATATTAATTTAAGACCTACAAATAGTCATTTTGTTAAGGTTAGAAAGTGACTAATTCACCGAATTCTCGATCTGTGTTTTTGTGTGTGTAGAAAGCTTTTTAAGTCAAATTCAGTTACAGCCATAATGCCTCATGGAATAAGGGTTATCGTGACCTGATTCAAAAGATGGAATCTCTTATTTGATCTTTATAAGACAAAAACACGGTGAAGGCTTGCTGACATGACATGCTCTACTGTTATTACGTATATATTATTTTCCGACAATTCTATCCCAATTATGTGATTGGGATCATGTAATGAGACGAAGTACCCATTGACATCACTCGCAGAGCAACGCAACCCTTGGTAATGCGGAATCGCCCACCTCTAGTTACTCTTCAAATGACTTCTGGTCCACACAGAGTACACGGCAGCACTTCTCACTCCCTCTCAGAGCTGCAATTTAGGAAAATTATTTGTGCGCTGAACCAAATTTGTGGGTGTGTTTTTTTTTGTGTGTGCAAACTCCTCATTGCCCAGGCAGAGGCCATACACTCACGGGGGAGGCTTAGGCAGAAAAATACAAGCGGAGCACAAGGTGCATGTGTGCGATAGTGACACAAATGACAGATGTTCAAATTGTTTCCTTCAATTATGAGTGTTGCAGTTTATCTGCATTTTTACATCCAGGAGTATTGGGGCCATATTTTACATGTTTTTTTCATTCATGCTGTGGAGCAAGGCCCTAACATCCCAGCAGGGGCTACCATGATGTATAAGGGGGACAATCACGACAGCTTCCCTCAAGCATGGCAGTATTTAAGAGCACGAAAGGTAGGTTTAGGAGTCCAACAGCCTGTCGTATGATCCAGCAATCACTAATTCACTCCAGTCACTTGCCGGCGGTCAGTCGCCTCTTCCATACTGTAGCTTCCACCGTGGATTATGTTCCATAGAACTTCACTCCTTAATTCCTCCACCCAGAATCACTATCAGAATTTGTATTTATACTGGAGGAATCCGATGAGCTATATAGCTCTTTTTCACAGATGTTCAGTAGGGGCAGGTCATATTGGGGATTAATGTGTTATACTTTAATGTCTTCTGTTTGTGGCCACTTGTCGCTATGGACTTTTGGGCCTGTGCTCGGCAACCGTGAGTTTAAGAAGTAAAGCAGCATTTCCTTGGTGGAGGAAACTTTCTACAACTACTTTGAGCAATATCACTCGTACGTAATGAATAGATAAGGCTATAAAGCGAATATATAACCCCAATACAGGGTCCTAATGGAGTCTAGAATGGCCACGCATGATGTGCACTGACACCGAAGCGCAGCATTGCCCTTCATCATCATTATAATTGTTGTCATCATCATGCATCTTTATTTACTGGTCCTACATTCCGCTACTAGCCAATGTTATCCATCTGACAGGCAGCGATGATGAAATCCATTGATCTACAATGCAATTAACGTAATGTGTGCTCGCAGCCGATAATAATGGCAGTACATCATTATCACCCCATGGATCACGATACCACATGAAAAATAATTGTTCATAAAAAATGTTCAGATTAGTGTCAGAAGGGTTAAGATGTGCAGTTGTGTGCATAATAATGTAGAAACTTTATCATGACTTGTTCCTTATCAAAATATGTCTGTTGGCTCAAGAGAACATTATTTGCTCATGCCACCGCTGGCAGAAGTGCCTTCACTCGAGAGAGCTCTAGAAGGTATTTTGCCTTCTCTTATATGCTGATCAGACGTCTTGGAAGAGGTGGGAACATGCATTTATACTGCTGGGTGGATAGAGGCAGGGAGATTTAAGAAATGTGCTCCATTGTTGCAATTGCCTTGCAGGGAAATTGGTGACCTCTAGATTGCAAGTCCAGTGTACGAACAATTGCACTATGGCAGCTATGGATTCTTAGGCAGAGATTAAAATATATCAGGACTATAGGTCGCATTTACTCTCCATACTTCCATAATTAATTTGGCAGGGAATGTATGTACGTATGTGGAACTACTTTTCTGACCGTACATATCCAACCGTGCCAAACGGAATGTAGATTACAAACAACTGCAGTACAATAATAGGGGTTTCCCCTTTTTTATGGCAACAAAATTGAAACCTTTTTTACAAGGATTCATGTCTGCATTAACCACAATACCTGCAGTCAAAATGCAAACAAAAAACATACTATGATATATGCACGCCAAAAGGCGTCATCTGGTCGAGCAGTACCACACAAACGCCTCCTTTTACCAAAGCAGCCACAACATCTGTGATACCGATGTTTCACCTATGTGTCACATTAATTTGTAGCCAAACCAACCATAAATGACCAATACCAGACAAATAAACATAAACAATGAATGTTTTATACATCTGCTTTCATTATTTTTAATCTTTATTGGCATAATTTAAGAAGTTAAACAATCCCTGGGTTAAAATGCGATATTGGGGTCGAGTTATTGTCATTACACATGGGACACTGATCGTAGCCTGCACATATAATAAATAGTTAACCTCCTATAACACGATGTTCTGAATGCTCCTCTGAAGCCATATTTCTCTTGAGGTTTATTAGTTGTAGAATTTATATCTTTTTTGCCAGATAGGGCGGAAGTAGAGTAGTCAACGTGCTGCGCTATGAATCAGGTGACCCGAGTTTGATTCCTGGCTATGGCTAACATCAGTGGCACGTGATATGGGAGCCAGTCCTGCTCTCTTTCCTCTCCGGTCCTTTCACCAACCGGCACTGACCAGCAAAGTGAAGTGTGGTAAAAAAAAAACCATAACCGATATGGCATGGGGAGGCGTTTGTCCATTGATGAGTTGAGAATTGCTAGACTGTATTTCTATTGTTTAATATTTGTTGTCAAATCATGTGAACTATATTGGTCAAGTTCAGGTTTGAAGAATGCTGATATGCTTTCAATTGTGGCACAATATGACAGGAATCGCCTTTAAAATTACACACAACATAGGTTACAAACCCTATTTGAGAATTATCTACGTAAGTAATTTTCATATTTAATATTGATAATCGAATCATCTATATAGCTGATAAAAAAATTCCATTTAGTATATCCGTATAAAAATAATTACATAGTTTTGCCTGAAATGTTATTCAAATTAATTAACTCAAACATAATTATCCATTGATATTAGCAATATGTTGCGAGCATGGTTTTAAAATATAACTTGATTATAACAGTGAATACATTTTCAACAATATTAAACATTAAAACAGCGCGCTCCTATGCATAGGTATTCAAGACGCATGAGTGAATAAGATTAGTAAAATCACGAAAGTGAAGAGGGCTTTTATCTGTTTTAAAAGGACACTATTTCTTTAACCATATAATAATCATCATCATCATCCTTGCGGGTTCACTGAATTTAGAATTACGTCTGATATCTAACACACTTTGTGTTGTTGCAACTAATCTATAATAGCATCTGAGACGCCAACATGCATCCTCCACCCCTTGTGAACAACGGTTTTACGAAATTAATCGTGTTCACGAAAAGATACTCATTAACAGGAAAAATGGTTTGCTGAAATGTACAAGAATTAACTTAATTGATGGAATTAATACACAGTTGTAATGGTATAATTCGATGATTTACAGTCAATCGCGGCTGTTGTTCATTGCTGTGGCAATGTCTGAACTGCGCAGTGCTGGAGAAGGTGGTCGTGATTGTGCTGCCAGTCAGCCTGGTCCTCATGGTGTTTGGAGGGATTTTCGTTCTCATCAGCGCGCTCCTCAATCACTACTACATGATCTGCTTTGCTGGGATTTACTTTATCTTCGGAGGTAAGCGCCATGACGGAACACACCTTCGGGAGGTCATTCCCTCCACTGCATTGTGCCACCCACACATTGAACAAACACTATAGTACAGCTCCTTCTGCCAGATATCTCAGAAGCCCTGCGGCAGGATGGGTCCATCATCTTGCACACACAGGTTGCAGTCGTCACGAGGCCCGTGGAACCACGTGAAGGCTAGCGGAGGGTCATGCAGAAAAATACATTGATGCTCCCCAGTATGTTCCACGCCAGGGCTGGATTAAGTTTATTGTGAGCCTGGTGCCGTCATAGCTTTGGGGCACCTCTTTGTATATGTGTAGTGAGTTCAACTGAGTCGCAGACGTATACTTGGAGGCAACACATTTATTTAACTCCAATACACGGCGTAACTTCCCCTTAACATGATAACAACCAATGGTGGTGAACACCAGGCTAACTAAACTAGTTACCACGTGACTGGTGTAGTTAGCTAGGTGGTGACCACCAGGCTAACTACACTGGTTTCCACGTGACTGGTGTAGTTAGCAAGGTGGTGACCACCAGGCTAACTACACCAGTTACTACGTGACTGGTGTAGTTAGCTAGGTGGTGACCACCAGGCTAACTATACTAGTTACAACGTGACTGGTGTAGTTAGCTAGGTGGTGACCACCAGGCTAACTACACTAGTTACAACGTGAATGGTGTAGTTAGCTAGGTGGTGACCACCAGGCTAACTACACTAGTTACAACGTGACTGGTGTAGTTAGCTAGGTGGTGACCACCAGGCTAACTACACTAGTTACTACGTGACTGGTGTAGTTAGCTAGGTGGTGACCACCTAGCTAACTACACTAGTTACTACGTGACTGGTGTAGTTAGCCTGGTGGTGACCACCAGGCTAACTACACTAATTACAACGTAACTAGCTACGACGGACAGGGACCACAGCTCGGTTCCAGGTCCACGTGTTGGAGACTCGGAGAACGTTGAACGTAGACGAAGGTTTCCTCATATTTAACAACGCTGGCCCCTCCTGGGACCCGGCTTATATTCTCTGCGAAGTGGCTGGCTCCGCCCTTGGCCACGCTCACCTTCCAGAATCCTCAAGCAGGATCTGGACCCTGACCACGTGACCACCCCTAGCCCCCACTTTGGGCCCCTTTGTAGACTTAACCGGTCACGTGTCCTCTCGGGTCAACCAGAGTACCATGGCCTTTAGTAACCCCATTTCCTACGGCCGGCACTCCCACACCCTGTCCTGTATGGTTGGCACTGCGCGCCAAGCGTGGTGGCATCCAGCGCTATCCATCAGTGCTCACAGGGCCCCTCTAGTGCCGGTACTACACCCACACCCACGTGGTATCCGCGATGTCGTTACACCACACGCCGTGCCTCTCTAGGGCCGGCACTACACAGTGACATCCCACGATGTCACTACACAGTGACATCCCACGATGTCACTACACATGGATTGAATTCCTTCCTCTACCACCACCCATGTGTTCCAAGACAAGTACTCCGTTGTTATTCACCAACGGTCATTTCAAGTTTGGTGTTCAAATTATGATATATACACTTTTAACATCTGCATAACAGTTTCAACAAACTTTATAATAACGCAGATAGTTGATGATATGGCTTTAATCAAATTACCTATGGTATTTATCATAGCGCTACAGTATTGTGTTGTGTAAGGAACAATGTATAGGTGTGTGTGTGTATATATATTGGGGGGGGGGGGGGCTCAAAATCAGAGCCCCCGGGCTACAACATTAATCCCAACCAATGTCAATGCAATTTCAATTTGTATTGCATATTAAAGCAACCACGTGTCAAGTTGCACGTTCCCTAAGACACGATGAATGGCATTCTATATTCTATTAAAGCCAGAGCTTGTATGCAGAAGATGGTTGTTAATGAGCCCCCCCCCCGATCCAATCACATTCAACGTAATTATTTCAACCGCGTCCTTACATTACAAAGGCAGACGACAGCGAGCTCCACAAGATAATCCCCGTTTAATGTTGCACTTTCTAAGCTCGTATCGAACCAAACTGCCAAACGCACCATTTATCCTTTCATGGAATAACGGCACATTGTACGGATGCTGCACTCAGATGTGCACGCGGGCGGTTAATCGATCACGGTGGACATTAGATGGTTGGATATATTGTTGCCACCAGTGCCGGATTACCCTAGTACCAAAAGTAGCGACATATGCTACGGGCCCCGCACGTTCAAGGGCCCCGTGATAAATGCTTTCAAGCGATCAGTTCCGGTTCAGTGATACTATAGTACTATACCGCCTTCAACTTTTATGAACGACTGGCTGTTTAAGGTTAGCGATTTGTCGTATTATCTGGCTGTACAGAAATTTAAAAAAAATACAATTATTTTACTATGCAAGTAAAAACAATGTGTGTTTTAATATTTACGTGTTTGTTTTTTTTGTTTTGTTTAATTTAGGGCCACCTTTATAACGTACGCTACGGGCCCCACACGAGCTTCATCCGGTACTGGTGGCCACGCTGTGTGTCTCACCCACAGCCTCCGTCACGCTGGTGGGAGTGAGCGTGTACTGCGCCTACTCGCAGCTCGTCGCTCACACGGCGCAGCTCATCAGCCCCGAGGTGCTGCATGGCATCAGCATCGCATTCGGCTGGTCCTTCCACCTGGCGTGGCTCTCTTGCGCCCTCGAGGCCCTCGCCGGGAGCCTCTTCCTGCTGTCCACCTGTGCCACGGCCGGGGCCCAAGACGCGCCTCGCCGTCCGGTGATCTTCTTTCACAAATAACGCACACAAAACGTACTAGGGCAAGTTTGCATTTAATTTTTTTTCATTCATTAGGTATTGCCCTGTGAGCCATGCGGCTCTTAAGTCGGGTGCAACCGCAACAAATAAAATGTGAACAAAGACCGCCCTTCTCCCCGTGTAGCCTAAACAATACTGTTGGGGCAAGTGCCGTTAGCGAGTATCTATGAAGGCCGGCACGGTATACGCCCGACCGCCTTTGTCTCCTCCCAGGGGCGATGTTTACACACCACCGCACCAGATACTCTATTGAGGCTGAGTCGACCTAGGGGAGGCCCAGGACCGGTTCAGATAATCGTCACTGGTGTTGGCCGTGAGTGGGAATCGAACTCGGGTCGCAGCATGCGTACCTCTCCCCACTAACACATATAACTCGCACGCAAACAACTCAACACATTCGTCAATAACACCACCTTAAAACCGAACCTCCGATAGTTGCTCTTCATTGGCCATACGAAATCAGAAGCAGAACATATATTGTTTTATACTGGAGGAATCCGATGAGCTATAAAGCTCTTTTTCACAAATGTCATTGCCTTAAAAGGAAGAAATATAGAATAAGTGACATTTCGAGCAATGGGCATTCTTAGAACAGTGGCCAAAAGGTTACCTGTTCATTGATCCTTATGGCGGTATCCCGGGGTACTAAATGACACAAAATGTCCGAGGCAATTAAATATTTGATTTCTGGGACACAATTTTTTCCAGGGGTGTTCCTTCACTCCGCCACAGGGGTAGCAATCAATCCGAAATCGGTGCCACCACTCCGCGATGTCGAAACGCAGTGAGGACGATTGCGCCGAAACCCTGAACGCTCGCGACACCCACCGTGGCGGTGGTGCATCGTGAGTACAGCTCGTCGAGATGAGTCGATTGCCGCATCGCCCGACCATCAAACAGACTAAAAATGATTGCATCACGGACATTATGCGAGAGCCGGGGTACCATAAGGTCCATTTGTATATTTCCCTTTTAAGGCAGTGATGATGATCTACTTTCCTTTGGACAATGAAGAGCAACTATTGGATATTCATCCTGTGGCAGTGTTATTGGCGAACGTGTTAGGTTACGTTCGGATTTGTGCACCACTGTCAACACATCAACACCAAATCGTTTGGTCTTTCATATTGTGGTGTTGCAGAGATAAGCAGCTGATTTTCGGAACGGCAACGCACTTCTTTTTTACGAATTGATGTCTCATTTCTTTGGGGCAGTGGCCGCTCGTTGCAGAGGTTCACAGTTCAAATCCGGCAGGCCGCCCTCGTTAATACTGCGAGTGTATTCTACGTTAAATGTGCGCCGTCCGCTGCATGGTGGTTGTTAAAATCCCGTGATGCCATTCGAAAATGATTCGGCCATTGTCTGCCCGCGTCATGGTCCAAAATATTATCAATTTTAAATTGGATGCAAGTTACTCAATTGGGATTACACATAACATCGCCCCACCCTCTTTATTGTGAAACTACTCCAAACTATGTCTGTGAAACATAGAACCTTCTTTCGTGATAGCCTTGCACTATAAGAATGGTGCATATACTAAATGTACTCGTTTATTCCATTGATATCTAGCTTCATGATGAATTGATCAATTCAATCTTGACTTAAAGCTCTCGTGACTGCAGGAATTCATATTTTCGTCACGTAGATAGGTTCAAAGAAAATAACAAAAAATAACAAAAAACGACGACGTTTCGATCGCAACTCAAGTGTTCGCTGATTAATTATTCTGATGCCGCCCTTCAGTGGTACTTTTATACATTTTCTGTTTTATATTTTTTTTCCTTTTCTGGTAGTATTATATATTTTTCCTTCGTAAGGTAGGGTTGTCGATAAATGTGTGGAGATGACCAGGTAGTTGACGATGTGCTTCAGTGCTTTACACGTGCTCACATTGTTCATATGGTTTACACCTCCGAGGTACAAACGACGGGCTACATGACGGGAAGAACATCTCACAATACCGACAGAAGGGAGAACGTGTAAGACTACATGTCTTGAGCGGTGTATTATTATGCAAATGACAGACTGGTACCTTTTTGATGTTCTGAGAAGACAAATCAACAAAAAGCTCTATTTTACCAGCCAGATATTACTATATGCCACAACACAAAGATAACGTTTTAAAGCAGCGGTAATAGATCCGTTGTTTTTATTCCAACGGAGACGCATGAAACCGAACACGTGCCGCTCGGCTGTCCATTGAGAATTTGGGTTCGGAGGCAAAGGTGCGGAACAACGCGAGCGCTGTGGCTGGAGCGAGACGCAGGTGGACATTAGCTGCCCTAGTCGTAGAAGTGTCCTCGCTCCTCTTTGCAGCGACCTCGAAGCGAACACGAGTAAAGCGACGTCTGCCTTGAACTCCGCTCTGTACGCATCACGTGTCCATACAAAGCAGTGAAGCGAAAACATTCCTCTCCAAAGACCCGGTATTTTGTCGGCATGCGTCACGCATTCCGTGTTACACGCGTGCATGTTTTCTCACGCTTGTTTAATCTAATGACCCGTTTACCCCCCTCCCCCTCCTCCCCCCGCCTCCTAATGGGTGCTGTTTGAATGCCACGGCTAATTTATGTAGCACGCATGACCTTTTTGGCAAAATGCTTGCTTAAATTGCAATTGTGTGTGGGGGGATTGGCCAGTTGCTTTTGTAATTAGCGACGAGGTGCTCAGTGTTAGCCGAGGGCATGCTTTAATAGCCTGCCTATCTTACGTGCGCATACATGGGATCTGTGCTTTTACTACCATCACCATCATAGAAACGATACATTTAACGTGTGGAACTGCATTTGCATAAACATGCATATCCACTTGTATATGCACCAGGGTTAATACACGTGCACAGGAGATGAACATGTGCTCATTTGGGTTGGGTGGTGCAGTGGTTTTCGTGCTGCACTGTTAACCTGGTGACCCGAGTTCGATAATCCTGCTTAAGCTCACGTCAGTGGTGAGGGAGAGCACACTGGCCCCCCCCCCCACACTGGTCCTGCCCCCCCCCCCACACTGCCCCCCCCCACACTGCCCCCCCCCACACTGCCCCCCCCACACTGCCCCCCACACACACTGCCCCCCCACCACACTGCCCCCCCACACACTGGTCCTGCCCCCCCCCCCCACACACTGGTCCTGCCCCTCCCATTCATGAAATCATATTCACCAGCATGCTTCGTATGGTCTAAGAATCCGCATGACCGACATGGCATAGAGAGGGCTTCATTCAGCAGCGTGTTGAAAAAAAAGGGCTGTAATCTATTTTATGCATACAGCAATCCATCGCCAACCGTGGAACTCATGTCCACCCGGTTTATTATCTGTGTAGTAGTCACTTCAGAGACACTAATATTAGGAGGCACACGTTTAATCTACACTTCCACAGTACAGGGGATAACTACACACGGGTCAGGACAGCCGGCACTCTGCCTGACCCACAACGCCGAGGAGGTGAAGACGGGGACTTCTGTGACCAGTCACAAGCTAATCATTCAGCCATTTCAATGCTAAATCATATGCTAATTCCTTTGTCAAGGCGCTTTGTTCCTCTCACACAGCTTAAAGGCCGTGATCTGAACGTAGCTCTTTCACTCCAGCGCTGTCCTACCAGACAGTCTCGCCCCTTCACCTGATGAAGGCCGCTTGTGTTGTGGCCGAAACGTCGTGAGAATATTATTGTGTTATTTTATTTTATCAATTTATTATTTTATTCTCATTCTACGTGACTTTACCGAAAGAACCAAAGAAGAAGGCACAGTACTGCTTATTATCAAGGCTACTGTAAATGTGATTCAGATAGTCTAATGCAGCAGATGTGGTGCTGTATTTTTTCTGGAACCCAGATTGTTTTAGATGTAGTAGATTGTTGGTGGACAGGAAACTGCTAATTTGGTAGTTCAATAATTTAAAATTTTCATCAACGGGGACAGAAATTGAGATAGGTCGGTAGTTATCTGGATCATCTCTAGGGCCCATTTGTGAAGTGGACGGACATAGGAATGTTTCCATTCTAGAGGAACTGATGCTTCTTTGATGGACAGGTTGACAATATGGGCTATAGGTTTGTATATTAGGTGACCAACAGTTAGTAGAGCAAAGACGGGAATACTACCTGCTCCGGTAGAGGAGGACCCTTTGAGGTAGGACAGTTGTTTCAGAGCATTACTTTCGTGGATTGGCTGGAAACTAAATTCGTTTAATGTTTGGACAGGGGTGTAGGAATTTGCATGAGCAGGGGTGACTCCCAATACATTATCAAAAAGATTACCAGCTTCAGAAAAATTAAGGTTAAAATTGTCAACTATTTTTTTGGGATCTGAAAAATATTTCCCAATTCGGTTAAGCTCAATGGGCAGATTATCTGTTTTGGATGCCTTTTCGATACATTTGATTGTTTTCCAGAAAATCCTAGCATTTCCATGTGATTCCAGGACAGTGGAGGAAAAGTAGGCATTTTTTGCATGCCTGATTTTTTTGACGCATATATTCCTTAAAATCCTGTATTCTAGCCAGTCATTGACCAAATTACTTTTCTGAGCACATGCCCAAGCCTTGTCCCTAGTTTTCATGAGCTTTGTAATCAAAGGATCAAACCATGGTGGGCGGTTGCCTTTAGTTTTTAATCTAACCAACGGAGCATGTTTGTTAATAATTTGGAGAAACGTGTACCTGAAGGTCTCCCAAGCCGTAGTCAGATTTGGGATATCACAGACCTTGTCAATATCTGAGTGAAGCACATCATTAGTAAATGCCTGAGTGCTGAAGTATCTCATAGAGTGCTTCTCAACCAATTTAGGGGGGGCTTTGGGTCTGGCTGATGATCTCACCCCAAAAATGAAGGAGTGATCACTAAGGTTATTACCAAGAACATCAGTCAGTGCGAAATTGTGAGGGCCATTTGTCAATAGGACGTCAAGCAGAGATGACTGTCCTGGATTTTTTAGGTTGGGTCTTGTGGGAACATTTATTCATTGAAACAGGTTAAATTCATCTGTAAAATTTGTGGCCACGGCCAGCGGGTTTAGCCAATTCCAATTTAGATCACCCACTAAAACTATTTCACCTTTAGGGAGGCCCACAAAAAGCTCTCTCAGTGCAGATGCAGCTTCAACATCCTTCCCACTAGGCGGTGTATAGCAGCACACTACCAATATTTGTTGATTATTTGGGAGAGTTATTCTGAGAGCCAAGCCTTCAAAGCAACATTTTTTAAACAAGGAGTGAGCTGGTGAACATGCAATAGTGTTACGAACATAGATGGCAATTCCACCTCCTTTAGATCCTCGGTCAAGCCGAAAAGGGTTGTAGTTGTCAATCGCAATCTGTAAGTCATTGAAGGCAGGAGTGAGAAATGTTTCTGTTAGGCAAAAAAATGTCCGGGTCAAGATTTGCCACTTCTAGTTTTAGTTGACTTAATTTAATCACAAGCCCTCTGATGTTGACATGTAGAACACCAATACCTTTTCTGCCAGAAAAATCTACAGAATTATACGAGTTCTTTACATTTGGGCCAGGATGAAGCTCAATACCACCCAGAAATAAGAAAAGTAGATTTAATAGTTTGCACAAGTATTTTCTGTAAAAGGATGAAGAGCTATATAGAAGCGACCTGGCCTTTCAGAAGCGACCTGGCCACATATGATAGCTCAACGAAGTGGCTTATCATGTGGAACTATATAGCAGTCAAATACTCGAAACGCATGTTTCTAAATGTGGATGGAAAAACTGGAGGACCCGGATAAAAATCCACGCGACCACGGGGAGAACATGCAAACTCCAAATATACATGCGTCAGGGTCGGGACTGAACCGACGACCACCTGTATACCAGGCGAGGTAGTTAACATCTCTCCACCATGCTATACGTTGTTGTACTTTGCCATGGAATGGATAGAGGCATTCAAAGTGGACTGCCAAGTGTGAAGACAACTACGAGTTAACAGAAGTGTTGAGTGAAAAACATCTTTGCCCGAATTGCTTTTTGAGAGCAATTTCAAGCTGTTTCTGAATATAATAGTCAGTGAGCATATTTACAATGATAAAATGGCACCTTACACGCACGAGTGCATATTTTTCAGCTCAGCAGTTGGTAAATGTAATGAGGCATGATTTGTTTTAATATAATTGAAGCATGGTATCTTGTAAATTCTGAGGCAGTCAAGGCTTGCAAGTGTGAAGTTGTGGAAATGTTTTCTTGTGGGAGTGCTAACGACAATTAAACAGCACGGTTTGCACTATTTTGGATATTTAAAAAAAATTAGCGTGATTCCTGAAAAAGACCCATCATTTTTACTGACCCCTGCCACAAGAACGTGGAATCTCCACCGCTGGCTATAAACAGAGCAGCAAATCACTCTGATTTGACATTTTACCAGCATGTTCTCTTTCATGCTTCATGGATTTGGCATTCGTCTGATATTTCAACATGAATCCATCCCTGAAAATACAAATTTTAGTGATGTTTTTCAAACAGGTTGTACACGTTTTAACATAGGCACCATCAACTCATGTGCACAAACAATTTTCAGCTATTGTATACTGTACTGTACTTTGCAGGTACTTTATGAAACTGCTGACTTGCTATGTATGTCTAGTTACTGGGTTAGAATGAGAATATAAGTTTGCACAAGCCCTTTGGGGCCCTCCATAAATGACGTCACGTGATTTTGGACGATTTTTGACCCCCCCCCCCACTTCGTCACACGGCGTCACAAAAAGTCAAACTCCCCCCCCCCCTCAAATATGACGTCACAACGCTCTGCCCCCCCCCCCCATACAAAAAAAACATGCTTCAAATCGCTTTAAACTATTGTCATTGTAGTGCGTATTTAATGCGGCGCTGCACACTGATGTTGTAGGAGAAAACCTTTATTAAAAAGTATATTTAATTAAATAGAACGTGTTGTCTATATTTATTTAAAGTTGTGCATTTTGACGCCATTTATGGAAGGCCCCTTTACCTAAAACCTATTTGCATATTTATGTCATTGCTTTAGATAATTACCATTCATTGTCAACACCTCCACTGTTGCTTTAATTGCCCAAGTGCTACAGGACACAAATTATTTTAACAATTAACAGCATCACCTTCTTTGCGTTTACATATCCAGATCTAATAGAATTAAAATAGCGTACATATTTTTTCACGACCAGATTTCACATTCCGTTTGGTCACGTGTGCAAAAACAGTGTGGGCACTGTCACCTCTTCCAAAAGACGTAGGGGTACCACGGTGGCGAGATGTTAACTCCCTTGCGTGGTAAACCGGTCGTAGGTTCGATACAGACCCCGACGCCTGGAAATTGAGTTTGCATTTCTCTTCTCGTGGTCACGTGGATTTTTCTCTGGGCCCTCTGGTTTTCCCTCCACATTTAGAAGCATGTAATTATGAGTATTTGGCTGTGATAAATTTTCACGTAAGCCACTTCAATGAGCTATCATTTGTGGCCACGTCGCTTCTGAAAAAGAGATAAATAGCTCAGTGGGTTTCGATTTAAAGCTTTCGTGACTGCAAGGATTAATCTTCTTTGGTTCTTTCGGTAAAGTCACGTAGAATGAGAATAAAATAATAAATTAATAAAATAACACAATAAAATTCTCACGTTTCGGCCACAACACAAGTGGCCTTCTTCAGGTGAAAGGAACAGACCTGTCGGGACGACAGAGCTTCAAAGCTCTGTCGTCCCGACAGGTCTGAAGGCCACTTGTGTTGTGGCCAAAACGTCGTGAGAATTTTATTTTATTTTATACATTTATTATTTTATTATCATTCTACGTGACTTTACCGAAATAACCAAAGAAGATAGCTCAGTGGGCTTTACCTGGTAAAAGAAAAACAACTTTTATCGTACAATCAGTGTGAATGAAGAGGACAAAATACCCTCTTTGCGAGGATCTCCTGCGCTCACTTGAGTGGAGGCCATTTCACCAGCAGAGGCATGAGCAATTACAGGGCTTGCACCATAACTGTTTAGATATTTCACAATGAATCATGATGTGGGCAGAGCAGGTGGAGTTGCGGTGCTGCACCGCATGACCGTGCAGCTGTGGAGGCGGAGGGAGGCAGCGAGAGAAGACCATAACGAAGAAAAGGGACCGCGCGCTCATCCACTCGGCAGCCTCCACTGGCAACCAGAAATCCGGCGGTCATGAGAGCTGCATGTGAGGCACCGCTATCATTCACGCTTTATTTACGCCGAATGGTCTGAATGGCACCAAAATGCAATGAGTGCTTGCAATACCACCAGCCAATGCTTGCCAAAATGTTCTGAATCCAAGAAAAGCAGATACAGTATTACATTGCCTTTTTGCACATAAAAGTTGGAAAAATAACAATAGCATGTCACTGTATAAACCGGATGTGTATACGGTATTATACGGCCAATGCAAGTTCCAGTACTGACATGCATCCTTTTTTGGCCAAAACTATTCTCATCAGATGTGTACTTGGAGATTGTTCATTCATATCAAGTTAAATCTGCTTCGATTGAAACATTAAGCCATGTTTTTTCGCAGGTTAAACTGCAGTTTTGTGTCATGTTACATGCATTTTTTTGATATGGCTAATACTCTATCAAAGCATTTTTAAATGTGTATTTTATTAAAATGTATATTTCAACAAATAAGCTCAAATGTGGCATGTTTTCCAAAAAGCTGATTTCCAATGTATGCAAATAGTTTTCGATTTTGTTATCCCCGAAGGTACAAACAACCCACTTCTTGGAAACGCCTGCTGTCATTGACAGAAAATTACTGTTTTGCTAATCTTGTCGCCATTAGAGACGTATGCACTCGACCTATCACAACACGCTAGGATGACGATTAGCATTTAATTGTGTTCTATTTACGCAGATTTTCACTGGCAACAATTAAAGGGGTACTGCACACCTTTAGAACACTAGACTAGGCAAGTTAATAAACCAGGTAATAAAATTAAATACCACCTTGCACTTTTACCAAGGAACAGTGGGGTTGAAATGTTGAAAAAATATATAAACAGGTACTGAGTTTCATATTTTATTGTTTTGTAATACATACATGGGTATTCCAATTGCAGTTATACACCTCAATATAGGGCGGTGAAGGGTCAAAGGACAGGGTGGACACAAGTGCTTGCTTCATGCGCCATGGCTGGAGAGGATGCAAGGCAAAAATGGCGTGATGTCCGTTCTTTAGGTCTAGTGTTTCAGCTAGTCGCAGCACAGTGAGTCCCAGTCCATTAAGTATGCAGAATCCTTAATGTTCACGTAGCTTCTTTAGTTTTGCGAATTATGTATTTATTACTTTTTATTTAGTGTCCATCTTCAGTTTTTCTGTGCTGAAGTAAATACACAAGCAATATATTGGAACTTGTTGCAAAGATGGTTCAAAAATAAAACCCCAAAACAGTAGGAGAAATCAGTAGATGCGGAGGCCTTGAACACTTGCTTCCAGTGACTAAAAAAAAAGATAAAAATGCAATTAAGAAAACATAATTTCAAACTGATTACATTTGCCAAATGACACCTATATGTATTTTTCCTTCACCTTAAGTAACCGTGTGAGCAGCATGTACCATTTACAACCTAATGAATAATGCAACAAAAATATGCATAATGAGCGGAGTGCATGCAATCTTATTTTATTCTACGGTATAACAAACTGAGCTGCGCATGATGATACATACGAGAAAAAAACCTTAAGTTAAATTACTTGCGCTGGAACAGGAAAATTTATAGAATAATAAAAACGCCTTCCAGCCCACCCCTGCATGTTCACCACAACTCCTGCTTGCACTATAGTCTTTTAAAGTTCTGGAGTGTTGTTCACGACAGTCATCTTGCAGCAGGTTAACTAGTTTTACGAAATACTCGAGTACCACGAGATTAATAATGTACCTTTAAATCCCATATTGCTAAGGCTCCATCCATGCCAGTGGTGCAGAACTTTGTACAGCTACTTTTGTCTCCCTCGTATAAAGACAGCTGTCTGCAAAACAGAAACATTGACAATTGTACACACGAGCAACTTCCATATACATTGAAAATAATGTGTTTTGTATGTTATCACTTTGTATGCCAACGAATGTTATAATAGACTGGAATGCCAAAAAAGATATCAAAAGTGAGGCACAATTATTTTGGGGAGGATGACTATTTGTAAACTAATTGGCTTACTAAGTAAGAGCAACGTGAATAGCTACAACACATTTGAAATAGGCAACGCGCCAGCACAAGTAGCTGCTGAATGCAAACTGCACACCAGCATTGATTTGTGAAAACAAATGCTGAATTCTAGCACGTAAAGATAATATATTAAAGTGCAGTGCTTGCAGATGTTTTTCCAGGATTTTTTGCTTTGAAATCTGAACAGACGAAAATGCGTTATCCTTAAAATAACTAGGATGGGATCCTTTTCCAGGCTTGACGGTCATGGTAAAATGTCCATTGATAAAGGGTCTCTGTATGATACGACTCTTATAAATCCTCTACACAACAGCATTGGCATATAACAGACGATTCCAACATGCACTATTAAGTACTATCAATGTGATATATAAGGAATTCAAATGCAAATAGTTTTTAAGGTGTGATGCAAGCATACATGACAACTGATAAATCACTGATGAATCTGGCATGAGTAAAACTAAAATCTGACAGGTATACCAAATGCCTCGATTATCGTAGTGTTGATATACATTTATGATGCAATGACTCCCGTCAGAATTGTTTAAAACACAAATGTACAGGAAAACCTTGCCCAATGTGGCTTTATCAAACGCGTGTTTCGGATATTCACGGTTTACGTAATGAGGTTTGTTTTCCGGAACACGGGGGCGATGTTTTGGCTACACGTGGGTTGACACTAAGAGTCTCATCTCCGTGTCGAAAAGTAGTGTCGTGAGAGTGCTGCATCCGTTGGATGATTTATTTATTTACCACGTATGGTTTTTTGTGTGATAATGTAACACTCAACACGCACAACGCAAATGTTCACACATTGCCGCATGAATCTAGCCATCCAATCATTGGATGCCTAGATGGCGAATCACTAATGTTCAATTGACAGTGTTAGGGACGAGTGTCGGTCTGGGAATTTAGTGTCGGGGTGAGCGTTGGGTGTGAGTGCCACGGTGAGGGAAGAGTAATGGAGATGGGGGTTTTGTGTTGAGGTGGTATTGTAAAACAAAGAGTGCACACACACAAGACATTGAGAGCGACTCAGCATCTTTTAGTAAAATAACAAGGGTGGGAATCATGTAGAATTAGTTTAACAAAGAGGGGGTGATCATTTCAGACCCAGGAATGCAACCCTGTCTTTTCCATAAACGTTTTATTCTGAGTGTTGTAGCTGTTAGCTTACGAACAATCCAAATTAAAACCTTTTTAAAATTCTATCTCAATAGAGACCGTATAAATGCGACTATGTTAAATTTGGCCCCAGCCTGAGCAATAGTATTACTAATAAAAGAGTAAAAGACGTAATTGCATAATTTGCCCAGAGTAAGCCGTTGTGTGCTGTGTCAATGTGCATATTAGCTTTCATTTAAAGGTAATTGTGATGGCTAATTGAGGCATACAATTGTCCCTTGGTGTGAACAATACAGGTTTGCATGTGAGATGGAACGGTATTTAGCTCGTTTCATATCGTGATAATTAATTTAAAGCCTCAGGGTTAAACTATGCAATTTGTTCCCCATACCAAAATTAAAATAAATACCTTGAAAATTCACCTAATGTTCTGCTTTGAAAGTTGCACTGCATCCACCACAGTTTACTGGAGTCAATGAAATACAAATATTTGACACCGCAATAAGTTTGTAAGTCATGATGCAATGTGGTTAAATTCAGCCATTCATTGTGTGCCTATTATTGCCTTGCAACCATTTATTTGCAACATTTCTAACATAACTTAAAGCTTCGATTTAAAGCTTTCGTGACTGCAAGGATTCATCTTCTTTGGTTCTTTCGGTAAAGTCACGTAGAAGGGAAATAATAAAATAATAAAAATAAAACAATAAAATTATCACGACGTTTCGATTGCAACACAAGCAATCATCATCAGGTGTAAAACCACAGCAAGAAAATGTTCTTGCTGTGAGAATTTAAGTGCTATATTTTGATCATTTTATTATTTCCCTTCTACGTGACTTTACCGAAAGAACCAAGAAAATGACATTTAGTTGGGCAGGAAATCTCGCTATAACATAAGACGATATATCGGAAAATTAACAATGGAATGTAGACCAATGGAGGGAAGGATAAAGAGCACTAAACATAAAATAAAAATGATGGGATTAAATTGGAGAGGTTTTTTTGGGTTAGATCGCATAAATATATAAATGTGTCGTTAAAACCCGCCACCACCCGACACAGCCAACTAGTAAGGGTTGTCACGAAAACAGAACATGCCAATTCGTCACTCGTAAGCACACCGGTGTGTTGGAGAGCAAAGCCACAACATTTACAATCCGAGTACGACGTTTTGCCAGTAATTACAACTAGCTTCATCAGGCGACAGCCAGATTTGTAGCGAAGTCTTACTGTTTCGCTCCTTATATAGAGGCGTAGATGTGGTGACTACGCTTCTGCGCCACTTGGGGGGGGGGGGGATTACAGAGGCAACGTACATTATGCGAGCCCTTTGACCTTCTCCTTCCTGTCTATTGTGTGTATTAAAATAGCCGTATCAACGGTAATCCCGATTGAAGTATGCTGCCCTTTGTGAGCAGTGCATTTAAATAATGTATTATTTGATGATTCGCTCCCACGCAGCACTAAGGCGGTAGCTATCCGAACGGTTAAAGTTATTTTTATTTATTTCAATTTCGATAGATTCTCTAATTAGTCTTGGCCAGTAATAGCTAGTTTTGCACAGAACTTCAACATTATTAAAATCAATCGAGTGTCCTTGTTGGCACGCGCGTTCTGCTACTGCTGACAGTTGTATTTTGGAGAATTTAATATTTCTCTGATATTATTTTAGTCTCGTGCTGATCATTCGTCTGCACGTGTGGTAAATGTTATGTTGGGCAAACAACTTGCTTGTGGTGATCATGCGTCTGCTGTTGGCTGCCATAACATGCTAAACGAGTTAACAGACAAATATATAAAGAAACATGAGAAGGCAATTAAGGAAAATGTGGTGCCAAGTGCATTTATAACTACCAAAGTACAGTAGTATCAGCATCACACTCCCATCGAAGGTAAATAAACCTTCCAAATGCATACGATAATATTGATGTGTTTTGTATTATTTATCAATTTGTAATATTGTACAATTTAACTAAGGCCATGGATGTCATTATGCGTGCACTGCAGGATGAATGCTGTGAAACATAATTTTTATCCCATGTGTTCAGACGAACACAGGAACCTAATTCCCTTTTTTCCAGCGGGCCTGTGGCCACCTTATTCTAGCTCCTGTGGTGAAATGTTATGTGGGGGCTGACAATTTTTGGAAACCTGTTGGGTCAACATTTTACACGCACATCTGGTGGGGGGGTCCACTTCCTATAACTTTTTGATTCAGGCCTTCTGAAAGGCTTTCATAATTTAGTTGATGGACAAACGGAACACCAGGCTTTTATAAAAGATAAACATAATACACAAATTCGCGAATTGAACTTTCGCACAGATTTTAAAAAACCTCACCCTCGCGAATGTCGAGACCTTAGCGTATTTTTTTACATGTGTGGTGACATAGAATAGGTCACAAGGGCGCGTAGCGCTGGTTACTGGTAGAGAGCGGGATTGTGGGTGTAGTAGCCCGGTCTACCAGCAGGGCAGGCGAAATGTGCCACTGGAGCGCATTGCGCCGGTTGCTGGCAGAGAGGGGGGATTTGAGGACACAGCAGCCGGTCCTGCCAGCAGGGCACGTGATGGGCCGGGGTAAGGGATGTAGGGTAAAGGTGACAGAAGGGACACGTGGGGAGAAGCCCAGAACCTTCTGGTAGGTTCCAGAAAGAAGCGTGGCCAAGGGCGGAGCCAGGCCACGCTGGGGAGGATAAAAGGGAGGTCCCGACGCTGGGTCGGGGCTGTCGTTTGGAATGGAACCCGTCGTCTACGCAAGTCTTCGTTCCCGTCTTCACCTCCTCGGCGTTGTGGGTCAGGCAGTGTGCCAGCCCCCCTGACCAGTGTGTAGTTATCCCCTCTACTGTGGAAGTGTAGAATAAACATGTGTGCCTCCTACTATTAGTGTCTCTGAAGTGACTACTACACATGTCATAATGAGCAAGACTGGAGAAAACCAAAACACGAGGGTATGACACTCAAAACTCCACACAAGTAGGCCAGCAACCTATTTGATATACTGCCCCCCAGGAGGCACCAACTCTGCATGCCTTAGGGTGGGCATCTCGGCATATGTACGTTCCCGCAATGGTGTGGCAAGGGAGGGGCGGAGCCTCACGTGATGCTGTTTTGGTGTAGCGTGTGGAGCGTGGTGTCCTGATGCTCCGCCGACGCCCTCTTGTCCATGTTGCGGAAGCGCTCCATGGCTGAGAGGTTGCGTTGCAGACTCTGCTTGGGGATGTCCAGCTTGCTTGAGAAGGACAGCACTCCCCGGTCGTCATGCACAAACAGCAGAGGGCAGCAGTCGTGACCCTGCAATGGGACAGATGCCCGTTGTTTCCCAATATCAAAAATTACTGCCCATGTCACATACTTTACCTAGTGAGCTTTAGTACCGGTGCTTACTACTAACCAGCTGAATAGTTTAAAGCGTATGCTAGTATTTTTGGTAATAGGTACAAATGGGCAATTTTAATGAACCATTCAATTTCAATCTTTTTAAGCCAAGTTGACCGTGGAAGGGGATTCCACACATAGCAGAGATGTTATAAACCGTAATATTGCATTATGGGATCGAAAGTGCATAATTTTTCAGAACAATCCTAGAAATTGTTCAAGTAAAGCAAATTTAATACAGACGAACAAATCAGTAATCAGAGACGTATGCATACAGTAATGATAAGTCCAAAGCTACATAGAAAAATATATTATAAATCCTATGGTAAATTCAAAGGTGTAAAGGATTTTAAAAACCTACCGCAGATACAATGCTGTTTTCTGTGACAAAAATGATGCTCAACAGTGGAAGAAATTCTGTTTTCAGATGGGAAGACCTGCAGGTTTAGGAAGATTTTAACAAAAACATTACACATTTAAACCACACACTCTGTATACATGTGGAAACAAGCACAGGCATATTCTGAGCTAAATAACTTGAATTGAAATTCATATTGTATATAAAGATAAACACAACAAATGGCTGTCATTGCTACACTTGCTATTAGAAATTGGCAAATAGAATAAATCTGATATTAGAAAAGTATTCCAAATCCCCAAATTTGTACCCATCGTCCAATCGAATACCACCTAAAGAAATAACGTGGCTTTTAGTGTCAGTTTTACCTCTCGAGGTTATTCTAATAACCAGTTCAAACCAAATTAAGTATCAGTTTAAACACTCAAAGTATATAATCCATTCACTCGTGCAGCTACTTGTCTCACATGGCATGTGCATTTATAGTTTGTTTCTTCTGATAATAAATTTCCATGAATGCCATCATGACTGTTTATAACAATGTTCAAATAATAAACAAGGCAACAAGACTGCAGCATATATTAATTACTTTTATATTAGGTCAATGGGCATCTATGCATTGACAGTATTCATGATTACATGAGAAACAAATGGTTATAACATGTTATGAAATAATACATCATTGCAAAAACATACATTTAAAAATGTTAGGATGTTTATTGACAAGGGAGAAACAACTAAATATAGCTTTGAGTTTGTGGAAGTGTGACTGCTTATATTGGGAACAGTTATGGCACTGGATGTCTACAATGCCTATACAGAAATCCAGTGTCCACTTTGGTGAATCCTTCGCAAGAAATGTGTCATTGAATATATTTTGCACAAGTACTACTGTATTAAGAATTCAATCATACAATAATCCAAGTCAGGCTAAGTAAGTTTATTTTCTGGCTAACATAAGAGGCAAGTGAATTCTGAACAAATCCTTGTAACCCCTACTTCAAACTGCACTGACGAGCATCATCATGTATGGTCATACCACCCCAGTGTGGGGAAGACCCTCATCCACAGCACATTTGACAGTCTGAACAAGTACAAAGCGGTTGTGGTGGTTTGAAAATGAATACCGGCAAACCATCTTTGTTGAAAAGCAGAATGCGTACAGTTGAAATTATGAAGGTGTAAAAATTTCCGCACGCCAATGGGTCTTTTTTAATAGCCCTGTAATGCGGTATATTTTAGAACGTATAAATAAGCTGGCAAAAGACAGGTGTGCATTTAATTTATACATGTATATGTAATTTATTTCATAGAACACCGACCCATTAACTATAAATCTACATGCAGAATTTGCTTCAAAACATTATTTTAAAATGTCCACATGCCTTGGCTGTACATGCTGATAAAGCGTCAGCAAAATAAGTTATAGCTCTAATAAAAATTGTCATTCCAACTATGGCCACTGAAGTGAACAGCCCCGCTGCTGTATATCAAGAACACGAGGTCTACATGGCAAGAATCCACATGGCAACTTTGAGCGATGTGCCAATCCGATCAGCAATAATGGCAGTACTTTGATGAACAATTAAATAAGTGTTTAATAACAAGAAAATTTGCCACTTATATTTGTTGCCACTAAGCTTCTATACATTAAAAGGAACTAATTAATGTATGTATACAGAAGGGGATTTTTACATTTGTGAAAAATTATTTTTACCACATTTCAGTGATTTTTCACTTACAACAGTGAACCTGACAAGCTGCATACTCTAAAAAAGTGGACTGTTAATACAGCCACCACTGCCACATCTAGAAACATTGTTTTAAAACACCTCACAGATATGAATTCGAGAATTTCTTAAAGTTCAGGACTTCACAATGCACAGTGTGTTGGAATCTCTGAAGTTAAAACAGGATTGTGCTTCGTTGGTACGGTTTGATTCATTGGTTGGGAATGACAAGTTTTGTAGGTTTGGATTGTGAAGGAGACGGGAGATCGCAGTACAGCAATGGATTGACTGACTGTGTGCAGCCTTGAGTGTAAAACCCCCTCATATGCTTGGGTTTTCTCTGGGTACTTTAGTTTCCTCTCAGATGGCAATAACTCAAACTGAATTGACCAAGCATCTCAATGGAAAACCCTCCTGAAAGATCATCTTCAGATTCAGTGAAGCTTTTCTGGATGAAGGATATTGTTATTCACTTTCTTGGGGGGAAAGATTACCAAGAACATTTGTTCTGCAAGTGGCAAAATATTATCTCGTGTACCATTTGGCAAAGATTAGGCTACGTTAAACCCTTGGCACATTTCATAAGGACTTGAAGTCCAGCTGCTGAGCAGGAAGAAGGGTGTACACGCTTACTCCATGTTTCGTGTGGCGTCGGCTATTGAGATGGTGCTGTCATGGCTAACCCAGGCCACTTTGTTTCCAGAGCCTGAGAAGCACACGCCATGAACCCAGCCTCCACCTCCCCCAAACTCCGCCATCATGGAACCAAAAGGCATCTTGATCCCCCAAGGTGTAGGCGAAGGCTTCTCCTCAACCTCCTTGATGTATGAAGAGTAGACTCTGCACACAGCAATGCACACTGCATTTATTTAATTATGCTGCTTTAAGAGTTTATGACAAAAGGTTATGTATAGATCCTTATCAGAAAATGATAACAATTATGGACATTAAGGACACATTTATAGCAGCTATAACATTATCTTTGTTAATGCATTGCATGTACCACTAAAATTGTCTTGTATTCGTTTGTAGTTGTTACAGTAATTCTGTTTTAATGTATAGTGTAGCATGGGCAAACAATGGAGTTATATACATATTTAATCGGAATGGCATTACATCTGATTCTGGTATGCCAATGCCTAAAATGTATCTCTAAGACGAGCTTTGTTTTAAATCTAAACTTTAAAGTGTTGATGTGAAGCTCCTGAAAAAAACCATTAATATATAATAATTTGCAGCCCTTTGTCAATCCACTATGGGGTTGTTTCACTATATTTTACTAGGTTGGTCAGTGTGACTGTGAAGACTGGTGGGCAAGACTGGTTCATTCTATATCATTTGTGTTAGCCTTGGCCAAGAATTTAACTGGGGTAATCAGGTTTGTCATGCAGGGTGCAATCCATTGCTCAAGTGCTCCCTCCATTGAGAATATGACACTGGATAAATTTTGCTCTTTTATAGGCAACACAATTGCTGCAAGGGTTAAATTATGTAGCAGAAGTCGTGATATATGCACTGTAAAGCGATAGCTGCAATCTGAGATCAATAACTCTGTGGTCTGAAAGGCCATACTTTTCACTGTTATAACTTTTCCCAATATATATGCACTGGGGGTTGCATGCTTCAATTTAAAAGGGCCAGGCTATAAGTAACTTGAAATAATTGTGTGCAGTAAGCGGTTTACTCCAGCATAATTATATTGAGTGGCAACGGCCAGTCTACAGGGCATTATACAGCAAAGCTATTGGTGATGAATGATAAAACACGATATCGGAGAAATGTAGCTTTGTTGACACAAAATAAACATTTTTTAGTTTTTTTGACAAACTAATAACAAGATGGTTCTGTAATAATATTTCTAAACATCTATATTTAATTTTAGTAGGTACACACATTTATTTTGCTGCAAAATGAAATAAACCTATTTCAGTCAGGGGAATAAACCCATTTAACATTTAACTATATCAGAATTCACGATGAAAATACATTTCCAGCTGTTTGTGTAGCCAAAATTAAATGCGTTTAGTTCCACCTTTAACATGTACAGCCCTTTTGTCAGTGCACTGATGGATGATGGTCTCCCTATGCCATGCATGCCATAAGGGTTATTTTACCATACTTCCCCATGCTGGTCAGTAACGGTTTGTGAAGTAGAGGATCATAGACATGGAAGCAGACAATAAAATGGCTCTTGCTGCACTGCCCTCTACTGCCCAATACGTAGCACCATATTCTTTTGACAAAATGTTTGAGCATGTCGTCGCAATTGAAGCGATATCCAGGCTTCAAAAAGCAGAAACACCTTTTTAAAATTACATTAGCACTATCAACATGAAAGGGATTAATGAGCAACTGAGGACAGGATCACATTACAATTATCACTTTCTGAAAATGTCACTCAGTACTCACCGGCATTTGAAGTCACAAGAGCCTGCCACTAGCAAAACATTATTGGGATGCCAGTCAAGGCTCAGCACTGTCGATCGAATCGGCTTCTTTATGTGTTTGCTCACCCACCTTAAAAATATACAACATTGAATTAGGCATGTAGCATGTGCTGATGTCTCCTGGGGAGAAGACAATGTAGCATCATAAAGTAATAGGGATTTTGTGCTCTATTTCTGTATGTTGTTGACTACTGTGTGCAAGACATGGCAACTAAAAACTTCTAAATAAATACTAACTGAAAAGCAGAAATAGTAATGTTTGTACATTTTACATTCGATGTGTAATTTGGATATACAGGGTGGCCCAAAAGTCAGGACACAAGGTTATTTCATTCATTTTAACACTAGCATTAAAGCATTTTATTGCTCATTCTTGGAGTTAATGTCGTCTATTATCATAAATATGTATTTATCTTCTACTTTTTCCGATATTAAAATATATAAAGAACATTAACTGAAAATGAACGAGTGCTGAAGATGAATGAGTATTGGTGTATTAGGGCAGCTGTAAATAATTAAGTCCTAAATTTATTTTAAAAGAGAATTCATGCACGCAATAAGTTTAAACATTTGTTAAAATAAATGAAATAACCGTGATTTATTAAAATTTATATAATCTTTTGTCAACGTTTGGGCCACTCAGTAGATACTGTCTGGATGTAAAGAACACTGATATTACAGTATTTATGTCATTTAATATAATCGTTGTATTTAAAAGTGAAATCGCAATGATTAAGGTCCTGATTTACATGTTTTCTATAGCCAAAACATTCCATATATCATAAATTATTATAGTAAATGTTCTGCAATTTGCCAAACCACCTGCTGTATGAAAGCTTCCTCATAACTGTATCTATACAGGGTTTGTTTGACCATATTACACCGCAATGGTTATTACCGTTTTAACGGAACAAGAAAAACCCGGTTCACACATGACTTGCCACTGATGTTAGCCATTGCTGGAATTCAAACTTGTTCGACCAATGGTTAGTCCACTGTGCGATAAACAAATGAAACAGAAGTTCAATATCTGGCCATGGCTAACATCAAACGATCGTGATCGTTGAAGCAGTCCTGGGCCCTCTCCCTCCCACTTTACCATCCAGCACTGTCAAGTTTAGTGAAGTATGGTCAAACAACCACCTGACTGACACGGTATAGAGAGACCTTCACCCATCAGTGGATTGACAATGGGCTGTAAACAAAGGTACCATTAATGTCATAAACTACACAAAAAAACAACCTGAAGACCTGGACACTAGTGTGTGATAAGTGTTCCTAAAAGTACAACACTTTGCCTTATGAAAAAACCTGAGGCAAATGCAACTGAAGATGCACCAATTCCTCACCAGTCATTCTCCTGCTCGAAGTAACACACAGAGATGAGTCTCGCGCCACTGCCAACAGCAAATTTGTTTTCCCGCGGTGACCACTTCACGCAAGTGGCGGCTCGGTTAATACGGAGGATGACCAGTGTTGGTTTCCAAACGCCCTCTTTGAGCGTCCACACGTACGCATTGCGGTCGGAACCACAAGTTACAATGCGATTGCTCCGTGATGCCCAGTCGATGCCTTTTAAACGATAAATTAAACAACATTTTACAACAGAATGACCCCCATGACTGACATGGTGTGGCAAGGCCTTGATCCAGCAGTGGATTGACAGATGTGAATTATTATTGTTAAAACATGACAATTTTCTAAACCAAGGTTTTTTTATTTTCTGAGATTAAACAAATTACTGCTTATGGTCTCCCCAGACATGCTAAGATGCCATGCAACTCCAAATATAAATGTGTTTTACTTGGACTGCTATGGAGTTAAGAACAGCCAGGGGTACTGAAAATGTACTTTCCCACCACAGAATAGTACATGCATACTAGCACACATACGCACAACATTGGGACAAGACAATACATGTTTTGGAATTTGTTTGAATTAATCACGTTTGAATGAATCATTTTGATGACTAAGTATGCAAATAACTTAACTTACATGTCTGACTCACTTTTAACATAGTCAAAGTACATTTTGTTTAGTTCTTTCATTGAAAATTAATATTGCAGCATATATTCACAGCACAAAGTTTCAACTACATAGTTTAAATATAATAAGCGGAAGAGAAAACTATATATTGTAGGCATCCTCTGAAGGCTCCTTATTTAAATGAAATGTATTAAACTAATTATGAACCACAATACAAGTAAATCTCCATTCATCGTATCTTTACACTCAACCAAATTAGGACAGAATTTTAAAAGGTTACTGTTGAAAAACTGTGCGCTGTGAAACCTAATTGGTGTAGGAATCGAACAGGAGATGTGGGTCAACTAAGAATGGTCAAAAGAAGCCCGGTTGAAAGATTGACAAATTAATTATTACAAAGAGCAATGTAGAGTATTGATCTTATAGAAGTTAGCGATAAGGCAACATCTTTCGGAAAATGCTGTGCATCACTAGTGAGATCTAGGGCAAGAGATCGAGAAAGCGAGACGACAAAGTATCTGGACAACACCTTGAAGTAGAGGTGGTTTGGTTCACAAGGACACAGAAAGTGCAGCATATTACAAGATACAAGGGGCAGGAAGAGAAAAATGTAAGGCTGACAGGTCAAGTAATACTTACCAGTGATGTGACCATTATGCTCCTTCAATTCATGCACTTTACTCCACTGGCTCCCATTCCTCTGATAAATGTGAACCTCGTGATTATTTGGGCTGATGGCGATCTCTACAGGGTAAATCACAGAATTGGTATTATTATCTTCAAAACACTTGACATTTAAGATAATCATTGCAATACAATTAAGGCACACTGTCATCATATGAATAGCAATGTATGTGCTTTTCTAATTATTTTAAGCAATCAATTAAGTGGAGAGTTTAAATCTCAAAGTGAGTAATTGTCAGATAAAGGATTTATATTAAAGCTATATTAAAAAAAAAACGGTTTGATTTTGATTATAAATGTAAGTAATCAAACGTTGTAACTTTTAGATTAAATATAATGTAGAATAATTATTCGTATAGACCCACTTGACAGCATTATACAAAAGTAAAAAAAACACTTTGGTGGGTTTACGGCATAGCAGACATGTGCTTCCTCAATGTCACATTCACCGCTAAGCATGAAAGAAAATAGTTGTCATTCCCGTGCCGAGCTGGATGCAAATGTCACGACGCCAGAGACTATGTATAGTATTTGGCATCAGGATAGTTTGTTTTCCTTTGCATGACCTTCAACATAAATCCTGAAGTAAAAAAACAACACAATAGTTACTCGGTGTTGACCTCGGGCAGCCTTCTACTTAGCTTACAAGTGATGAGAACTTTCGGAATGCAAAAGTTGCTAACTCTCCCAAGTGAATTTGAGGCCAGAATCTTAAGCTTGTGCTTACGTGTGCGGTCGCTGTTCCACGCGTGACAAGTTATGGGCTCCAGAAGAAAGTTGTACAGTGACATTTTTATTTGCTTTTTAAATGGTCACTCGGTGAGGTGGCTTACTGCAAAAAAAAAAAACACAGAGCACCAACAAGGAAATTGTTAAACACTTAAGTCGCATCACAATGTAAGCAAAGTCAACATAAAACTTTTGAATAGTTAGTTAGACAAGCACATAGTGTACACAACCGGCAGGCATTAAGTTACAACCGGCACCTGGGTGGGTGTTTTGCTCAAACACGTCTTTTTGGGCGGGTGTGCCGCGTGTAGAGTTGCCACGGCTGCGGAAAAGCATTCATGGTGGCAGAACACACACAGCCCTCATTCCTCCTCTCCTACCCTCTCCTCATTTATCCTCCCCTTACCCCCTTTACTTATTCCCCTCAACACTCACTCTCCTCATAGATCTCAAGCGACTCCCACTGTCTCCAACATCGCATTCACACACATGACTGTAACTGTTATACTTATTCACTCTGCCCTCACTCATCGCTCCCACACAACGTTAATATATTTATTCTCGTTATTCAATCCCCCTGTCATTACTTTTAATGCCCTCTCTTCTCAACACCCTTTTCCCACTCTTATCATTTCTCCTCAAACTCGTCTCGTCACTGCCTCTCTCCTCACTCCCACACACAACTCATCTTTCCCCCGGTTCTCTCTATTTTAATTGCCCTGGTTCTCTACATTCAATCATCATGTCTTCTATCCTCCCCTCCTCATTGCCACTTTCCTAACTCCACATCTTGAGAGCAATCAGCAAACTTATCCGAACGTAGCTTTGTCCGAACACAACTATATCCGAACATAGCCACGGCAGGTGCAAACACCTTTTCCACGCGTGTAAAATAAGCGAATCGTCCAAAATGGTAAATGTTGGGCAAAAGTGAAACACATCGTGACCTCGTGTCTACTGCGAGCCTTCTCCAAGGGGCACGTGGTATTCAATGTCTCTGAAGCCATAAGCTGGATTTTCAACTTACGTGAGCTATTAAATTAATAACACCGTTTGAGACGAGGCTCAAAAGAAAGCTGTCTCTGGTGTGGACCAGTTTCAAGGACATTGCGTATACTATCAGAGTATGTTTTTTGTTTGCATTCTGACCACAAGCATTGTGGTTAATGCAGACATGATTCCTTGTAAAAGATTTGAGTTTGGTGTTTTAACAATCTAACACCTGTTTTGTTAAAAGGGGAAAAACCTATTATGTTAAATTAATATCCACCTTATATTTCGTCGCTGCAACACCATTTCACTCCGCTTCCTACCTCTCCACCTCCACAACTGCTCTCACTCCCGCCTTCACACCTCAACCCACCCTCTCTCTCTGCTCACCATTTAATTACTGCATCTGCTATCTCTTCACTCCGCCTCGCACTGCACGTAATAGTGCACTTTCGAATACACGCGGCCTGTGTCGCTGCCACCCGTCCCACGGGGTATTCGGTCGTTCAGGCCCCGGTGTTCCTCCTCCCCCCCACTGCCTCTTCACAGCCCAAGCCGGGGCCAACGTCCACGGGCCGGGGTCGCCACACCTTCAAGGGCCCCTTCGGTGCAATTAACAGCGATGCGGGAGAATGTGACGACTCAGCGCCCCACTCCCCATCCACGCAACTCTTGGCTGGATTCACGACTCGCGATCACGAGTCCGATGCCTTCCGTCGTTCACCCACGTTGGTTTGCGTGGAGAAGAATCCACCACACAGCGGTGCCTACCGTGAGCACTGTGGGTGACTTAAGTAAAAGAGCTGCGGCGAAGTTCGGGCTAATCCGTTGGGCGCGACACGATTCGTCGATTAAATATGTTCTACGCTAAAGGCAAATATGTTCTACGCTAAAGGCAAGGTTCGTTGAGACACACACCCGGCTGGGCAAAAATAATACCGCAAAACATAATGAAGAATATATATTTTTAAAATATAACTTACACTGAACAGTGAATATCAACTCTTGGAATGGTGAATGGTTCCCAACCTATGAAATACAGTATTGTATAACGCACGTCTCGCCACCATCAGAGACTTTAAAAAAAGGAAATAATCAATGTAGACCTCAAACTTGTGTAACGCCGAGCTCCGCGTCTCGACCGTGTCGGCACAGGTATCGACACCAACGCCCCGGTTCCGCATGTCTAGACATAAACCTTATCGCTCACGTACATTCTACGTACGTGGGCGACCCGCCTGCCTGGTTAAGTCGCTGGATGTTTGGCCTCTCCCCCACCCCTGCCCATACACCGTACTGTATATAAAAAAAGCGAAGTCTCGCTCGTGGTTAGAATCTACAAGTCGAGCGCATCAACACGGGGATCAATTCTTTCGATAAATCGTGGCATTTTTTTTGCTCAGACCACTCTTACGTGTTGCGTTAATGTTGGGTTTAATCACGCGTTTGTTGTGCCTCTATGCGATATAAACAACCGCGTGTGCGTGTGTGTGTATTTATATACACAGCGCGACCTCTCGCGGGACACTCTCCACGGGAGACCCCGAACCGCCCGCCCGGGGAATCGCCTCGCGACGATGACGTCACCGCGAGGCCTGGACGCCCTAGGCCCTCGCGGCCCCCCACACCTCATCATAACCTCACGACCCCCCCCCCCGCGCCTCACGACCACCTCCTCTCAACCGCCCCCCTCATCATAACCTCCCCTCACGACCCCCCCCCCCATAACAACCCCTCATCATAACCTCCCCTCACGCAACCTCCCACCCCCCACCTCACGTAATACAGCCAAATCCGCGGCGACGGCGCGGTTCGCTTACCGCGGGGGACGTCGCCGAGATTCTGCCGCGTTCGCTGTTTCCGCAGCCGCCTGTC
This sequence comes from Petromyzon marinus, assembly GCF_048934315.1. Lineage (NCBI taxonomy): Eukaryota > Metazoa > Chordata > Hyperoartia > Petromyzontiformes > Petromyzontidae > Petromyzon > Petromyzon marinus. Next base: position 12,636,347 of record NC_133669.1, read on the forward strand.
CGCCGCAGTCGTCGTCTTCACCGAGGCCACCAACCACCGCTGCTGCTGTCTTTTGTCCGCCAAGGCGCCGTGTTTACATTTCGCACCTCGCATGCGCCGCCACTACTGCCACCACTGCCATTGCCGCCGCCGCCGCAACAACCACCACCACGTGGGGTACGGAGTGCGGCCAATCGCGCGTCGTCGTGGAGGCACCACGTGACGTTGAGGCGACGTTGTGGGGAGGGGCGGAGCTAAATATCGGGGGGGGGGGCGGGGCTGATGGTGAGAGGGAGCGGAGATGATCGTGGATGGGCGGGGGCCGACCATGTGTGGGCGGGGCCGACCATGGGTGGGCGGGGGCCGACCATGGGTGGGCGGGGGCCGACCATGGGTGGGCGGGGGCCGACCATGGGTGGGCGGGGTCGAGGGCGAAGTGAAAAATCTCGGGCGTTGATGATAATTGGGGACCTTTTTTTGTCAGTTTCAAAGTATGAAACATAAGGATAGGATTTACGCCATCTGACAATAAAATGTGTTAAGATGTGTTAAGATGTATTCAAATGCTTGAGATAATTCTGACTAGCATAGGATTCAGACTTAGAATGAGGGGTAAATGAATACTACCAATAATTTGATTTGAAACACTTTGCATTGAAATTCAGTCAAGTTAAATAAACTGTGTAATGTTGTGGTCGGTCAGCTATTGTTATTAAAATTGTAACATCGGATTCACTGCAGTAAAGCATTTTTTGTCAAATTTTCTCCATACTCTAATGAGCTTTTTGTGGTCAACGTCTATTGGTGATCCTAGGCCATAGATGGAAATTCCACCTATATATGACAGTGGCTAGTCTCCATAAAATGTTCCACAAAATGCCACTCAGTATCAACAACAAAAATAATGATGGCCTGCTTCGCTCACCAACTGGGAATGAACGTACTCCATTCTGATTGAAGAGAAATATAAATCTAAATTATCTGCAAACCCAAATTGTAAAAAAATGTTTTGCATGATGTTGGACTTACATGCTCGAATTTTTCGTTGCAAAATTGAATTATTTGTTTACAGAACCCTTAAGGGGGTGTTGAGGGCCTCTGGAAAGCTATACAACATTCCAATGCATGAGAACTCATATGGCCAGATGTCTTTTTAATCTGACTGGTCCTATATTTAGATTAGACCGGGTTCTCACGGTTACACACTGTTGTGAGATGAATGATACTTTACGAAGTGATCTGTTTTTACAATTTAATTTTGAAGTTGAGTTGGCTTAAAAACATTAGTTTTTGCATGATATTGATCTACGTTCGAAAAAAAAACCTTATTTCTATGTTTAACATGTATTTCCATGGCCAGTGGAATCCATGTGACTATGTGCCAGGCCCAACAATATGTTCCCATGAAAGTCCAGCCTTGTCAAATCGATGCCATGGAGTTGCATAATTGGGCATTTGGACTCCCTTCTCAAACTGACCCACGCTTAAAGCCGGGTTGTATGTGGAATCGGCTGTGATGTCACAGAATAAATGTGAAATGCAATGCCTGCACCATAACGTAACTTGCGTAGGTTAATTTCCCAGACATCTTGTGTACAAAATATAAGGCAGGAAATTAGAAATATTGATTTTAACATAAAATATAATGCTAACTAGTATGCATGCTAAATTTTAAAACTGCAAGAGAATAATAAACGTAAGTATGCTATACGTATAAAATTGCAACATTTTAGTTCATCAATGGGTCTTCTGTACCAATGTATTCCAATAAAATGTATGTAAGCAGCAAAACTCCAGTTCAAACATTCAGATTTGATTTCATCATGCAAAACTTTGACTATAGGAGGTAAACTTTGATTTCTGTAGGTAAATTCAATTTAATCAGCCAGACTTTGATTTAAGCAAGCTAATTGTGACAACCGGGCAAACTTTGATTTCAGCAGACAGACTATGATTTAAGCATGCAAATTTCAATCCAAGCAGTTAGACTGATTTAAGCAGCCGAACTAAACTGGTTTTAATTTTCTGAGGCTTGGCGGTCAGGCCTGTTAAACATAATCCTCAGTGATGGTACGTGAATTTTTGTGTATGTTAATATACTGTACAGTAGTAGTTGTTTCCTGAACGCCACTCTCTGGCTGCAAAGGATGGAGACATCGAGTGTGCAAGTGGAATGAGCTGAGCCCACATAGCCTCAGCTCATTGAGCTTTGGCGCCAGGCTTTGGTGCTGTTCCTTGGATGCTCCTAAATTTTACTATATAAACGGCAAGAGAAGACTGACGATCGTGTATGTTTTAAACGAAATGGGTAACACAATTTAATAGAATATACTGCTCCCAATTGGAACAATCGGTAACGTGTTGACTTTCACGCTCATACTTTCTAATATTCTATAACTTTATGTAGAGCTCTCACAAACCAGCCGCTCCCTGTGTTCTCCAGGCTTAACTGAACTCTAACTGCAATTTCACCTTTTAGCGTCATCTGGGCTAACACCGCATGAGAATAGGGTCAAAAGAAAGCTGTCTCTGGTGTGGACCAATCAGTTTCAAAGACAATGCATCATATTATCAAAGTATGTTTTTGTTTGCATTCTGACCACAAGTATTGTGGTTAAAGCAAACATGATTCCTTGTAAAAGGTTTCAGTTTGGTGTTTTAACATCTCAACACCTGTTTTGTTGCCAGAAAAAAGGGGAAAAACCTATTCTCATGATTTGTTAACCTTTCCTAAACTTTTCAGTCATATCCTGTTTTTTGTATTGTTCGTTGTTGTAACGTTCTGACGTGTCCCGACTGCAACGAAGAGCTTTATAGCTTCTCCGTTTTCCTCGTCCGGTGTTAAATATTATTCGGATTATTTTGCTGCTATAAATCTCCACGTGATAAGCCACTTTGTTGAGCTGTTATTTGTGGCCAGGTCGCTTCCGAATAGAGCTATATAGCTCAGTCGGCCTGAGCTGGTAAAATAAAAACTTTTTTTACAGTTTAGTTTAAAATGATTTAAAAAAATAAAATCGATATTTTTTGTTTTAGTTTAAGCTAGCTGTGCCGGGAGTTACTTGGTAGGATTAAAAACAAATATGATCGTTTTATATGTAAGTGATTTCTTAACCTTTCCTACGCTCTGCACTCCTATCGTGCGTGCGTGCTTTCTCCTTCTTTTGCCATTGCTTGTTTGTCGTTGCGACGTCCTGGGAGCGCGCCCCCCGGCATGCCGGGGAACGTCCGCGACGAAGAGCTTCGCCGCTCCTCGGATTTCGCCCTCCAGTGGCACGCAAACCCCGTGACGTCGCGCGGCCCCACACAGTCCACAGTGCGCATGCGCGGGGACACCCGGCTCGCTACTTCCGGGTCGCGCGCCACACGTGGGTTGCCCGCACGTGGCTGCTGTTTTTTTGTTGTTGCCGCCGCCGCCGCTGCTTTTCCATTGCAAGAGCGAGCCGCAAGCGAGCCGCAAAGCGAGCGTCTTCGCCTAACCGCCTCTCGCCGTCGTCTCGCGCTGTGCAACCAACAGCAACAGGCGCCGCGTAAAGACTCGCAAACCTAAAAAACTACGCCCCCCCCCTCCTCCTCCTCCCGCATCGCTCGAGCCGCGCGGCCACCATGGCCAAGGGGAAGCGCGCGAAAGCGACGGACGTCGGCGAGGTGACGAGGAAGAAGAAGAGGACTCTTAACCCCGACGCCGAACGGAAAGCCGACGAGAAGCGAGCGAGGAGGAAGACGAGGGGGAAGGCGCTCCCCGCCGAGGTACCGTGGACACGTCCCTCCGCCAGACTCGCCTGCGTTGCACGTGGAGGTGGCAGTGACGCGTACAGACGTGCGCTTGGCAAATTAAACTGCAGTTACTGTACAGGAATGTCGCTGCTCCTGTAAGCGATTGTGCATCAATATTGCAGCGTTGTCTGTGTGTTTTTTTTAATGCACGTGTTTGTGGTGTACGTACTTCATTATACGCGCCATTGTGTGTGTTTTTTTATGCCACGTTTATTCCTCCGTTCCACCATCAAATCGGATCCTTTATGCAACTATTCGTGATGCAGCGTTGGCAATGGCTTCCAACAACGCACAAAGCGTGCAAAAAAGCACTCGGACTTTGCGTGTACATGTTATGCAAAACCCCTTCAGCAGTTCCTGAGGCGCAGTGCATTGTTGCCCCTCTTGTCAAAAATCTCCATCAAAACACTTATGAGGAAATGTGACCGGACTGAAAGGCAGCAGTGATGCAGAGATAAAACAAGACGTACGCTTCGACCGGTTTCGTCAATCGTGGTGCGCAAACACCCATAATGACATTCATCAGTAGCACTGCCCAAAAGAGTAAATCCTCATTGTGGACGTTTCGGCCAATGGCCCTTATTATTTCTTCTTGGTGTAGGCAGTATCCTGATTTGACTGGATAGAGTCGCATCCTCTCCCCCAGTCTTCCCTTCCCGCACCCCACGCGTTGCTTGCTTTACCTTACCACACAGCGCACGTCCTTACACCCCCCCCATATTAATCTCTCATCCATCCAGCCCCTCGCTCTCCTTACTCTCATTGTCCCATATTATTTGCTCAGTTCAATAGTGTAATTATTTTTGTACATTGAACATTAAAATGTTTTGGAGGTTAGTGACACTGACATATCCTTCATTAGACCTCCTTTGCCAGTACCAAAATATAATAATAGGGTTTTTCCCCTTTTTGGCGTCATCTGGTCGAGCACCAATTGGGTCGAGGCTCAAAAAGAAAGCCGTCCCTTGGTGTGGACCAATCAGTTTCAAGGACAATGCATATATTATCAAACCCTATTATGACATATCCTTATTAATTTTCCTGCACCGACGGATAGTGAATATCACGTCATGACGCAGGTGGATGCTGTTTGGGATATATACAACGAAAAAAATAAAACTTTAATTAATTGTGGGAAAGTACGGTACCATAGAGTAAATTTTTGGTTTCAACATGTTATTGATGGTAATAAATTAGTGATCTGATCTTTATTCTCATTGGGGTCTCATCTGGGAAAAATAAAGTTATAGCTATATCTGTTTAAATGAATCACTTGCTTATGGATCCTGCTTCCAAAAGTCAGTGCCCTATCTGAAGCGTTCGATTTCATCCTATTGAGTTAACTTGCTGCACTTGCTCCGCTAATATCAAGTTATTGGGGAACATTCAACTTCAGATGACTCTAGTTGACCTTTTTTCTCCCAGAACTCGAGTACATGGATAACTCCAGTCGAGTTTCTATAATTTTCTGAGTTACTCAATTTATGACGTGAGTTGGGCAAGTCTTTTCCAGACAAATTTACGAGTTAAAGGTTCACGACATAAATATTGTTATTGATAATTAGTGTAATCGCATGTTCCCAGCCATCTACAACCTTTTATATTCACGTATTTAATGATCTAGTTCCACTTGGCCAAAATTCTGATGTTGGGAATTCAGCCAGCCTGTGAAACCACTGCTCTACCGTTATTTTAAAAGGGTCATTATGCAACGAATGAAATGGGGGCCTTGTTCAATGTCCCCTTTGTAGTCAGGCACCTGGGTCCCGCAAACCCATGGACCCCCTTTGCATTTGCACTGCCTGGACACTCCGTAAAGAGATCATTTTGGCTTCCACTTGGAAATGACAGCCAACTCAAACCTTATTGAACGTGACCAGACGAGACCATGTAGCTGATTGTGAGTCCGTGTGTTCGACTTAATCCACCACCACCCACCTCGACAAAGAAAGATCACGTTAAGTCTCTCGTGTTAAAAGATTATTGTCACGCCCACATTTTTGTTTTTATCGCTAAAATTAATTGTACATCAAGTGGGGAATCAAACTCGGATGAAAACAATCATCATGATCCATTTAAGGAATACCCAATCACTTATAATAATGTAATTCTATATTTGACGGACATTAATGAGAGATTTCCATTTAGTTATTATTTTGTACTTATAGCGAAAAAAACAAAATGAAGTACTGGAGAATTTTAATATCAATGAAAATTCTTGGATATTGCTTAAATAGGTTTCCCCCTTTTTATCCCGATGTTTAATTTTTTCATGGTTTGGTTTTAAATATGAAAATTTTAAATATCGTAGCATTTTAAGCACCTTATAAATGCACATTTTTATCCTCATGGCGCTACTGAACTGCGCTATTTAACGTGTGTTTAATGCTGTCCAGTACATAATACCGAGCTGGAATTTTTTTAAGTGTACGGTGAAACCTTGGATTGCGAGCATAATTCGTTCCGGAAACGTGCTCGTCATCCAAAGCACTCGTATATCAAAGCGAATTTCCCCATAAAAAATAATGAAAACTCAGATGATTCGTTCCACAACCCAAAATACTGTATTCATATAAAAATTATTAATACAAAATACCTTTTTATATTTTTATTATTTAAATTTAATATTAAGTAATCAAATTTATTAATTACATTTTTATCGTGGCTGGTGTGAGAGAGAGGAGAAGGGAGGAGGGTTATTGTGTAGGACGACTTTCACTTGCAGTACAGTTACTAAACAACAGTCACTACACTTGGACGCAAAATTAAAAAAAATGCTTTACGCACACACACGTGGTCACAACATTATACTGTAGTAAACAGTATACACGTGGTCACAACATTATACTGTAGTAAACAGTATACACGTGGTCACAACACTATAGTACTGTAGTAAACAGTATACACATGGTCACAACACTATAGTACTGTAGTAAACAGTATGCACGTGGTCACAACACTATAGTACTATAGTAAACAGTATACGCTCGCACGGATGTTGACTATACGAGTGAGGCACGCCGACTGAGACCGAGCATGGGAGATGATTACCCGCAATCCCGCAGCGAGAGAGAGAGAGAAGAACCATTGGCTCAGTTGTGGTCACGTGACGCTCGGCAGACAAAGCGTATCCTGTACGTACTGCTCGTATTGCAAGACATCGCTCGTTTATCAAATTAATATTATTTTTTTGCTCGTCTTGCAAAACACTCGCAGACCAAGTTACTCGCAATCCAAGGTTTCACTGTACACCTATACATGTGTAGTGAGCGACTTCCGAGACACGTCGAGGAGAAGGCTTCTTATTTATTAAGAGCACACGAGGCGATACACTTCGTAACGCAGCTACACATAGGCGATCCTAACAAGCAGCCCATCTCCGCCATGCACTACGCGAGCTGTTCGACTAGCGGCAACGGAGATGGTGATGGTCTTGCAGAAGAACAGCCACGCGGTCGAAGACAAAGAGATGACGACGAGCAGCGACGCAGCTAGGACCCGCAGAACAGCCCCGAACCTCTGGTTCGGTCCCCCTTTCCAGAACCTTTAGGGCTGGTTCCCGGAGCTTCTCAACTGACTCCGCCCTTCACCTTTACCCCAGATACGGCCCCCCCTTATAATAAGGCATTATGTGATGCAGCCGTAACCGCAATTACCCCTACAGTCCGGCAGGTGTCACCCTGTCATTGCACGTGTATTGTAGTAAGAAAATATTGTACACATACAGTATAGTATTTTATTAAATAAACATACACAGAAATCGCACTGGAAATCTATCATGCTAAGAAATAAGCTACTTTGCAGAATTTTGTTGATGTTAGCTGCAATTGGAAGTCGCATGTTAGTGGGTGGATTGTTTTAGCTAAATAAACATCTAATTTGCTGTTTAGGTGTCAGAATACAATTTACATTTGGTGTATAGTGACTCATGCGTACATACAATACATGTATTTTTATTTAACCGGCAAACACATTGTACATTTCATGACTAATATTTACAGGAAAGTGCATCTTAAACCTTATACACTGGTTATCCAGTGATGCCCTGGAGTCTTGAAAAGGCAACACACTTTGGTGATTATTTCCAGATTTCAGCCCGACTCTAGCATAAAAAAACAAGCAGTGTTGCAAGGGTTTGAGCATTGAGTTGGTACTACTGAGATTCTGGATTTGAATCCAGGCAGCCACTTGTGATTATTAAATCAGGTTCTCAAGTGTAGCGAGTTGATGTTTTCAGCCTGTTCACAACAACTGCAACACATTAAAACAATATTGAGATCAATTGTCTTTTTTATATAAAATTTGGTAAAATTCCAGCTCTGAGATGGAAAAACATCACATTTACTGCCTTGCAACAGGCATTTCTCTGTTGCAGAACTTGTAGAATAGTGCGTTCCCGACGGTGTACATAACAGAGGTCGCCTGTTTAAATTTTGGAGGCAGTTTTACATTGTCATCTTCTTCCACTGTCCTCTCTCCAGCACACGCAGTTCGTGTCGTGCAAGAGGTTTAATGGTATAATGCCTCCAGCACAATTGGAGTAAAAGTGGGGAAATTATTAAATACATAAACACGTTAAAGTGAGTAGAGGTACAGTGAATAAATTATACCAAAATAGCTATTGAAGCTATTAAAATTACGTAATTTTATTCCATGTCGACATTAACACAGCTTTCCATGGTCTTGTCCTGCTAAACTATGTGTCTTAATCTCTATTTCTTATTGAACATTTTCTGTTGACTTGACTTGAATTCACCAAGTACAACAGAACCAATGTTTGATCTTAGCTCACTTTATCTTTATTTTTGTATGTCAGTCCCTCCAATCAAGATCACGGGTCCCCTGTGCTCCCCCCACGCATCAAATGCAACCGAGGTTACTAAGGCCACATTAGAGTGGTCACACGTCCACACCTCTAGTTAACGCGATGTTAGTAAGGATTATGTTTTCACGTTGTGTGTTTGTATGTTTTGTCACTGAAACGTACCCGATACTGCAGCCTGTGGCCCCTGTAAATGCTTGCAGGGGGCTGCGACTAGCAGTTTAGAACTGCTGCATTAAAGGTAACATCGTGCCCACAGCATGTGTATGTATTCTTGAACAAATATCCGGATCATTCACTGCCCTTTGCATTGCCTGGCTAAGCACGTGATGTCATTTTTCAATAGCATCGGATGTGTTCAGTGAACCTCAACAAGCTCCATAAATGATGGCTTGTCAACATGCACCAGTCAAGGGGTTTTTTAATATTGTAACAGTACATTCATATCCACAAATTAACCAGCATACAATAGCTGCCTGGTGTAATACATTTCACATGTTGTGACCCCTTCATGACGGAGCTTTTTAAGCCAGCCAGTCATTCACGTGCAAGCCAGGCATACATTGAATCATATGTAAGCCAGGCATATATTGCATCACATGTACGCCAGGCAAATGTTGAATAGAATGACTTGTGTTTTGTGTACGTCTCTTGAAATAGAACGCATGCTATTCAGTTACAGGGGTCTTTTAAGTGCAAGATAAATCCAGACTGAGATGAGATGGCTATGCACTGAGAATGGGCTCAGGTGATGTTGTGAAGAAAGTCTTTGAGAAAGAGGAAGGGAAAATAACCGGTGGGAGCTGGAATAAAAGGAAGTTGAAGTGTTTCAGAGAAGTAACTAGAGTAAGTTTAACAAAGAAGGCCACAAGAGAGGAAGAAACTGACAAAGAAATGTGACCCCATTTAATAGGAATAAAAGGAAGACGATTTTAACTTCCAAGTCACTGTGACATACAGTATTGTATTCACGACTGCCTTTGTTGTGGACATAATAGTGATGCAGTAAAATAATGAGCAGGGCTTAATTACAGCTGGGTGTGTCCGAGTTGGCAATCCAGAATGTTTCTGCCCACGGCACACCCCACATCCCCATTTACTGCTTGCTGTGGCTTTGACTCTACTCATCATGTGCCACCTCCAGACTACCAGTGAGCTGGAAGAAATTTACTAAGAACGCAAGTCCTGAGTTAGTGGTTAATGAAGAATTCTAAATAATATTTTCAATGTTTGTATTACACTTTTACAGATACACACTGGTCTTGGGCAGAACTGTCTTCGTCGTGACCTTGTGTAAGTGTGCCATGTAAACAGGAGTTATACTTCTGGTGCTATGAGATCAATGCTGAAATTGATCCAGTTTATTGATCTGTGGCTAAATGAACCTGAGAAGTTTTATAACCTTTTCATGGTTTTGAGTGTCAAAATGGTCGAGATGCTTTGGATGAGTGCATCCAATTGATATCTCTATGCATTTCAAATATTTAACATCAGTTTCATTTGTGATATTTTTCCAACAGCAATGATCTATCCACTGCTAGATGAAGGCCTCCATATTGTATTGCCTTAACATCGATCTGGTTAATGACATGAGCTGATCTGATTGCTCCATCTTAGCAGTTGTATTTCCCATTCCCCCCTTTGGCTGCTACTCCATTACCAGACACCCATCGGCCATCATCCATGTTAATTCTTGTGTCCAGAATGTTGACTTTTTAAAGTCTGTACGATGTGCCTTATTTGTGGTGTCCCATCATGCGCTCCTGCCTGTTAGTGTAATTCATCGCAAACATCTCTCCATGCTTTGTTGCATATGTTCAGTTTCTGTACCATTTTCGTTTTGAATGTCTTAAATTTCCTATTAATGTCAAAGCAGGTAATATGTACTCGTTGAAAAACATTAGATAAATGTTTGTTTCTTTTTAAAGTGAAATTCAGTTGTTCAAAAGCACTCTAGCTTGCTCTTACAAGCTTCTTTTGTTATTTTGTTCTCTGTTTGCCTTCAATAATTGTCGAAGATAAGCATGTTTTGTGGTGTTTTCCAATTTACTCCCTCCGAAAAACATTACATTTTTCAGCAAACTTGTTTCTCCGTGCATTTTCCACCTTGCCTTTGTCTTGTGAGTTGTGATGCTCAGATTTGTGCTGACTCTTACCTATGGACAGTGTATGGAAGTTAATGGAAAGAGTTGACAGCACAAAGGGCTTGTGGGAGAACGTTTCAGATGATAGGAGCAACAGAGGAGAAGCAGTGACCTCAAAGCAAAGGTTGACTTGGGGATTTGACACAAGGACCTTATTGCTGGAGCTCAGAGCTTGTCAAGAGGAATAGAGTGACATTCAGGGGTGAGAAATTATGAAGATATTGCTACATTGTCTGGCCAAATCACTTCAGACGTCAAAAGCAAGTTCGGGTTGAGCCTGGTTGGTACTTAGATGGGTGACCACCAGGGATCGTCAGACGTTGTGGGCCTGAAGATCCGAGGTGTGTCCAGGAGATGGCAGTGCTGAGTGTCGCCCCCTCGTAGATTTCGTGGATTTTCTCCGTGTACTCTAATTTCCTCCCACATAAGGGGCCATCCATTTAGTACGTACGCATGGAGGGGGGTTAACCCAAATGCGTACGCTTGCGTATGAAGGGGGTCTACTGACAATGTACGTACGCATAGGAAACGGGGGGGGGGGGGGGGGGTGAAGCCTCGATCATTTGTCTACATTGACCTTCAAATGAGCCACAGTTGAGTTACTTCTGCTGTCAGAGACAACAGAAGTGGGACTGGGAGAGGTGTCACACTTTGTGTGCCACCGTGCCCCTGACTGCGAGCTATCACGCAGCTCGCCAAAATAAGTGGCCCAAGGTACGCAACTTAATTATTTAATGCAGGCGGCGGTGGACTATCTGTTTGCTTAAACACGTTAATACTATTAATCCTTGATCGTTTCTGCGTGGATTAAATATCGGCCGTTCTATAGGATTCGGGGGGGGGGGGGGGGGGGTCAAATTTTGACAGATTTTTGCTTTCCTACTCAATGGATGGCCGAGAAAGACAACTGCTCATTAATAGGAATGACCAAACTTCCCAATGCCAGGGCCCCCTCGCCCATTGAATATAACCTGGCTTATGATTTGGCATAATCATTATTAAATGCAATTAAGACGGACACGTTGCGCGTTTACTGTTTTCGCTTCTTCATATGCAGTGCTGTGTACTGCTGTAAAGTGCTTCGTTTTGTGTGTTTCTTTCTCGTAAATAATCCTACTTGCTCACATGCTTGTTGGCACGTTGCTTTCTTTTATGAGATGCATTCATCCGTTAGGGGGCACTAGAAGCACAGCTTCGGTGTTTTTGGTGATTTTTTTCCAATTGAATGTTGTGGAAACAAAGAGATCATGCTGTCATGGACAGTCAGCCTCTTTCCCTGATGGAACATTAAATCCACAGTGTGTCCGAACATATACATTACCTTAATATATGCCTTAAATTAGAAACGTGTGTTATTTTTTTCTACAAAACCACCTTAAAGTACAATGGCACTTCGTCCGTCGACCCGCCAAGACTTTAATTCCCACCTGGAAACACTGTCTCGCCGCTGAAGCCACTCGTTCACAGCACACATCACTTTGACACTTTGTTTTTACTTAGTTGCAGAGGCATTTTTTGAAGGCACTGGGTGCCACCTCTATGTATGTATGTTGAACTTCTTTCACGCATCGTGCATAGCCAACCGTACTAATTGGAGGTGCGGGGGAAGGACAACAACCTAAACACAAAAAGCGGTTCTAAAATAAATTAGTTTTCATTGCGAGCATGGGTTTCCTCTATCTCTTTCGCTTTTCCCCGCAATTTGTCCAGATTTCTCTGGATATTTAACATATATGGATCTGTCAAACATCCTTAAAATAATTGTCTTCTAATACTACTATGAAACTTTGGCAATTCGTATAAGTAGTTTATGGTATGTTTTGCCACATTCACTTTGATTTTAGCACTACATGTCAGGCCATGAACATTTCAATCATTTCTTGTACATGGTCTAAAGTACTCATAATACAACGATGAGGATACAATACTCTGTCAAAACGTGGAAAACGAGAACATTTGTGGTTGCGGTCCAAGAGCCTTCTCGGACATTAGGGAGTGCTGCGTGGTTTTGGGTAATTGTACAACATTTTTAGTTTCGTGTTGTTCATGATGAATTCGCCTAGCCTCTGTGGTAGATGCTCATGTCTTTGGTGCTCTAGGGTAGAAAATGATTACTTGCTTTATTCAAACAAAGCTAATACGCATGTTTTGTACATAGTGAGACATGCCATTGGTATAAAGTAGAGCAAAATGAAGTGCTCTATTTTTTCAGCCACAAACCATAATGTTTAACAAACTGTGTGTCAAGCTTTGTTTTTTTGGTAAAGTCACGTAGAAATAAGTAAAAATAAAAATAAAATTACATAATATACGACGTTTCGATTGCGACACAAGCAATCATCATCAGGTAGAGGAAACACATAACCGCAGAGATATATATACAGACCTTAAGTAGGGGGAATTAACACAGATATACCAGGGGATACAGAGAGACGGAACGTCACACTAAATCAAACGGGGTTTAGCAAATTTTGGAAACTATATAAAGCAACACAGACGGTCGGTTAAAACACAACGCATGGTTTGGTTGAATACGCTGTTTCAAAGATTGTAAAATTGTAAGTTAAGTGTGAAATTTAAGATTGTGATAGAATACTTACCGTAGAGAGACCTATGGGGGGGGAGACACGCGCACAGTTAAGAAGTAAAGCAACACTGTCCCGAGGCTTTAAGAAGGCCAGAGATGGAGGAGGGCTAGGACTCATAGACAATGGGACACAAATTTGCATGATATAAGTTGTCAGGCACACAGTTGTCAGGCACACACAGAGAGGGGGGTGAAGCAGCGCACACTTAGAGGCACCCAGGTACACAACCATAGGTAGAGACAACACAGCGACATAAATCTAATTCAAGACACAAAGGTAGACACACCAGCAGAGAACACAAAGACATAGATTTCATACCTCCCCGAAGAGGTGGTTCAAACTAGATTCATATATTATGTAATTTTATTTTTCTTATTTCTACGTGACTTTACCGAAAAAAAAACAAAGATTAATTCCTGCAGTCACGAAAGCATCAAATCTAAACTGTGTGTCATTTAGTGGTAATTTGAGACTGGTTGTGTTATTTATTAGTATTCCTTTAGCTGCGCTTTCAGTTGCTTCTAGTTGATTACAATCACAATACAACTTGTCATGTCATTTTTCAAGATTAATAACACCCAGCGCCCAACATGCAGCTAGTTCTCCTTTTTTTGTACACAATATAGTATATGAAATTTTTCTCCACATATTTTAGTTCCTCTTGCATTCAGTGAATGCGGTTTGGTTTTAGTTTCACAATGATGCATTCTGTGGTGCATTTGCCATGCACTGATGCATTCTGTATTTGTGACAGGTTACGTTTAAAAGGCTGTGACCAAATCATACAGAATGCATCCCATTTCATCATATCTCAGAAGCTAATGAGTATTGAGGCTGTGCAGTGCTTGAATGGGTGTTCCCACCATTTGCAACCTGGAGCTACATGGCGGGCAGCAGAGGGGCAGTGCAACAAATGACATTGTTGTACTGTACTTCTATGCACTAAACTTTATCTTCGCAATCTCAATTCTTCACTGAAGTATGGTCAGATGACCACCATGACCTGAAAGGTGTGTGGAGGCCCTGACACAAAGGGCTTTGTGTACATTTATAAAGCCTTGTTATTTTTGCTGAAAGTAATTTCCTGCACCAGTTGAGCACGTGGTAGCGCTTATCTTCTTTCATACAACACTGAGCCAGTGATGGTAATTCCACATTCCTATAGCGGTGGCAAGTATATCCATAGGACAAGCACTATTGACTTCCCTACAAAGTGCTTCTCATTTATAAACCCCCTGAGGATTTTTTGTGCTGAGTTAACCCCTGACCAGGATTTGAACTCGCATCCTTCCGATTATTCGGCCCAAAATGAGCTCGTGAGCGGGTCGATCTCTAGCCGAGTTAAATGAGTGTTTGGTTTGCGCGTGTTGGGGAATGGTAACGTGATAGCTCATGCACGGTACTCTTACTATGCCAAAAATATGCTTATATTTGTCACTCTGCAACCCAGTGCCACTTCAAATTAACATCTGAGTATGTTCGCCTGTTCCCCCCCCCCCCCCCAACAAGGTGCATATCATGTTTAATGTAACTAATACTTCCTTTTATGTGCATAACAATTGACCGTTGATGGAATGTCGTGCTACATTACGTTAACACTCTTCAATGTAAAACAATTGCATTCCATACAATACACACTCTGTTATTCAAAAGTGCTGTTTTAGAAGGAAGTGAATGCTTTGGCGACCTACATTGGGGCACCTCCTTCACCAGCCTGCGTGGGTCAATTTGGTTATTAAGTATGGTCAAACAATCCGCGTGACCAACACGGCATTGGGCGGCCTTCATCCAGCAGTGGATTGACAAAAAGGCTGTGAATTACGTCTTTGCGTTGAACGTGCGCCCAAGGCAAAATACACAGCAGGTCCTGTGCTAAAAATATATCAAACATTTTTGAGTGTGGCCGAGTTTTTCGCAGAGCAAACGCCCATGTCATGTCAGGGTACTGAGGCAAAACCACTCGAGACCTGGGTTTGCCCTCCTTCAGTAAAAAAGTTCGATGATCTCATTATGGGCTCCAGAGTGGAACAAACACTTGACTCTGCAGCTAAAAGGGCACTCGCTCTCATTCCTCTAGGGCAGATAAGAAAAATGTACTGGGTATGACGCTGGGCCCGCATTTGTTGTCTCGTGTGGCCTCATTACAGGGCTAGCTACCCCCAGCCAGAATGTATCACTGATGCTGGTAAATAACAAAATATTTTAATTATTTACTGCTGCTCAGTGCAGTGGGGCCCAAGGACTGGTTCAGATATCACTCGCCAATGATGTCAGTCGTGGCTAGGAATCAAACTCCGGTTGCTGGTTTCTTTGTGCAGTGCGGTAACCGCTGAGCCATCTCTTCCACCCAACTGCTGCTAGTTTTGGAATACGATTACATAAAGTGTGGCCGTCCAACTGCCACCTGGAGCGCATTCACAGACATGTTAAAAAAGGAAGGTGTCGCTCATGTACTGAATACCAAACCAGCCAAAGAGATTGCATGACGTCACAGAGGTGTTGAGTGAAGCCGTATCGTGTTGAGTGAAGCTGTATAGTGTTGAGTGAAGCCGTATAGTGTTGACTAAAGAACTATGCAACACCAAAACGAGTGGCATGACGGGAGCGTAGGTGCCGTTTACCATTGAGAGAGTATGCAAACAATTGCAAATATAACATTATGGATTTGCCCCTCCCCATATTTGTAAAGTGAATTTACTTTCACTGACCTCGCTATGATCAAGAAGTGATGTTAGCCTGAAGCTGACAGTTTGAACGCTATTCTGTCTAACATGCATGAGTTGGTTTAACATGTAGGCTTTTGCGACCAATATCCATAACAGAGGTTTTTGGGTTAGATCGCGTGAATATAAAAATGTGTCGTTAAAACCCGCTACCACCTGACACAGCCACAAATCTGGGTGTCGCCTGATGAAGCTAGTTGTAATTACTGGCGAAACGTCGTACTCAGATTGTAAATGTGGCTTTGCTCTCCAACACACCGGTGTGCTGTATTAGTGACAATTTGGCATGTTCTGTTTACGTGACAACCCTTACAAGTTGGCTGTGTCGGGTGGTGGCGGGTTTTAACGACACATTTATATATTTACGCGATCTAACCCAAAAATCTCTATTATGGATGCATGAGTTGACACATACGAAGATGGAAAATAAATAAATAAAAGTTATGTGTGAAACATTTTTCAAAAAAACTAATCACATTGTCACACACCATCACACAGCAGGTTACTTTTTACGCAAACTTCAAGCAGCATAATCTAATAATTTTAACAGTATGAGGCCGCCAGGCATGATATATAACTTAAATTCAAATGGGGTTTTCCCCCTTTGTTCATATGATGTGCCTAGGAGATGGTGGTAAAACAATGCATTAACTTGAGGAGCTTTGGGTGTTACTCCCTTCTATATGTTGTGAGTTTTCTTCAAGTACTATTAATATTGGCTAAACGTTCAAATGCAAGTCCCTTCTGGAAATGAGTTGACCCCCAATGAGGCTCTTCTGGGTAAATGCTTTACATTATTATTTTGGCTTGCTCGTTTTTTTTAAAGTAGTGTTCGCATGGACTGAACAAATGACCCTGTAAATCAGCTTCAGTTGTAAACCCAGGTGTTGAGAAGGGTACCCTCAGAGAGACCATATTTCAAGAAACTGTAAGTATTAGCTTTGATTTACAGCTTTCGTGACTGCAGGGATTCATATTCTTGGTTCTTTCGGTAAAGTCACGTAGAAGGGAAACAATAAGATAAAAATATAAAACAATAAAATTCTCACGACGTTTCGACTGCAACACAAGCAATTATCATCATTGGAGAAACCAAACGACATGTCTCGGATCGCATTCGTGAACACAAAGCAGACCTAAAAGACGGTAGGACCAACACCTCGGCCATGGCAGATAACTGTTATAATTTAGTAGGCTCACATGACATTGACTTCTCCAAGACAGAGGTTGTTTGCAAGCCATCTGGCTGCCATGAGAGATTCGATCATGAGGCTATCCACATATACAAACACAGAGATAATTTCAACCGAGAAGATGGATTCTGGCTTAGCAATCATTGGAAGGATTTGATAAACCATTTCAGGTCTTACTTCATTGTTCACGCTTACGGTGGCTTTCAGACCGCATCCATTATTTTCGTCTCCCCCCTCTTTTCTGAACATAGATGGACTCGTCCATCTGAATAACTGCCAAATCGCTCTTCTTGGTGCTAACATTTAAAAAACAACGCCACTTTTTTCAAATTTTATTGCTGTGGTTTTTCACACCTGATGATGATTGCTTGTGTTGCAGTCGAAACGTCGTGAGAATTTTATTGTTTTATATTTTTATTATTTTATTGTTTCCCTTCTACGTGACTTTACCGAAAAAAAACAAGAATATGTAAGTAGTAGCCTTATTAATGTTTACACTTGTGTTTACCCATTGTCAGCCTGTAATTAAAATGTTCCAAATGCTGTTGTGGTGTAACAGTTGGCACCCTGGCTTCCAAATCCATAAGTCGATCCCCAGACATGGTTAGTTGATACAATGGGCAAGTTCCTTACATCCATCCCTCTTCCCTTACTCGCCTTTACCATACTAAAGAGATGAATGAGTAGAACACAGATTGTCCATCGGCAGGTCACATGTGGTGGAGTAAAATGTGGGTTTTCCTCCTCTTTCAAAATCTCTGGACAGTGGGGAAGAGCTCCCTCTAGAAAAAAATAGGAATATGGGTTGTGAATAATAGTTATTTTTGTGCATTTTAGATATTTTTAAGAAAGCATTGTGGATTAAAGGCTTTCTACTGCATCACAGTTGTATTTATGGGGCAGTGTTGGTGCAGTAATATTTGCACTGCGTTAAAAAAAACCTCAGTTCAATTCCTAGCTGTGGCTAAGCATTGGTGCTGAGTCATATCGGAACCGGTCGAGGACCCCTCCTTCTCCCTTCGCCAACTCGAGCTGATGGGCGCGATGATGTGCTGTCAAAACCCATGTAACCGATACGGAATGGAGAGGTCGTCGTCCAGGAGATGACAGCTTTTTGTACAAAAGGGCTGTGAAATAAATACAGGTTTTCCTCGCTTAATGCATGTGCAGTTTGCGTGATTTCGCGTATGTGTAGCTAACCTATTGCTACCCAAAATTCTATATATGGGGTTTTAATTCACTCATGCGGCTATGCAGTCAGACGTGATACAACAGTGTGTGTACTGTATGCTCTAGTTGGCAGGGAGCTGTGTTGTGCGTTTTGCTTTGTGTACCCATTTGTTTCCCTTGCATAACACGAGGGAAACGTGTATCTGTGCAGGCACATGCCAGGATTTGAGTGGCAATTTTCAAGAGAGACTTTGTTTCTGTTCACTGCACGCAATGTCCCACCTTTGCTTAATGCGTGTCACCGCAGATGACACATACCAAACAAACGGTGCTTACTGCCTAAGGGGGGACCCGTATAAAGAGGCATTGTTTTGTTCAAGTGCTCTTCCGTGCATTGGTGGCTGCATATGTGACTCAGGGGTCAGAGCACTGAGCCTGCACCACTGAGATCATGGGTATGAAGCCAGGCCAGACACCTGTGATTACACTTGGTTCCCAAGTGTAGTCAGGTGATGTACTTGCTGAACTTATTTGTATTTGGCTAAATTCCATCGTTGAGTTGCAACATTTTTAGCTGGATTGGCATGTGACAAACACAAACAGTCGTTAAAGGTCATTAAAAGGTGTGTCCCTTTTGTGGATTTTGAGGTGAGCTCGGAGGTAGTGCTGTTTGTTGTCTTATGAAGAAGTCTGACAGTGATTCACTGTTTGTTGTAGCAATTGCTTTGTTTCAGCAATCCGAATTGAAATGTGTCAATCTCATGACATAATGCCACCACCACGATTGGAATGACACGTTAATAAGTCATTTCCAAAATATGGGTGAGGGGGGGGCAAACTCTCTTGCTGTAATTACAGGCTTGCTTTTGTTCGAGTTCTATTGAGAGACTTACCCAGGCACGGCCACAGTACACACTGGGAAGCTGCGTTTTAAGAACTGACACTTCCCCTTTAGTCCACTGCTACAATGTGATTCACGGCAGTTAGTAAATGTCCACAGCGGTCTTGCTTTTAGTCACGGTAGGATGCCACTAGTTGTGAAAGGTAATGCTGTACTGTGGTGTTTGCGGGGGCGTGGGTGATAGATTAAAAAAACTGCTTTTGTTTGTGAATGGGAGTACGAGTGTCAATTTATGTTTGGTACCAACGGCAACGACGTGTGAGGGCTACAGACAACACAAGTGGCGGTGAACGGTGTCCGAGTTCTGCGTTCACCAACCCATGTTGACCAGCACGGTGAAGTATATGGTCAAACAGCCCGCATGATATTCCTGGTTCTTTCGGTAAAGTCACGTATATGAATCCCTGCAGTCACGAAAGCTTTAGATCGAAACCCGCATGATCAACATGAGGAAAAGCCTTTAATCTGTCAATTGATATATTTGGAGCTCTACATTGTGATGAATGTTATTTATTTATTATTGCGGCACTATGCTTGCTGTAGATTATTGTAAAAAGACACAAGACGCTTATTGCTTGTAGAAAATAGAACTCGACAAACTCAAAAAATGTCACTCAGCCATGCAAGTTGTATTTCAATAATGCACGAGGAGACATTGGCAGCACCATCCTTCACAATGACATCGATCAGACTAAAACAGACGCAAATATAGGTTTGAATCGCTTGCTGAATTATCGTTAATGAAATTAAATGCAAAAAAACATTGTATAATTATTATTATTGTATTTCAGTAGCTACATTATTGGCAAATAATGTAAATTGTACGTTAGTAAAATCTTTCAGTGCAATATATGCTATGCCTTGTAATTATTTTTGAGTATGATAACACTGTCACAATTTTTTCTATTTTTTGTTCCTGGGTAGTAAGTGTTATTTCCTAATTGCTTATGCCTCAAAAGTAGAGAAAATGGCTATTATTCCCCACAATCTTTGCTTTTGTGGCCAGGACAGTGATATTTGGAAATATACCTATTTTCCAGAACATTCCAGATCGATTCAGTGCTGAGTAAACTTGGAGTAACTTCTATAACATTCTAGAACTTTCCAGTAATATAAATAGTAGTATAAATACAGGGGCCATAAGCCCACCAGTTCAGTTTAGTTCCAGCTGCCAAAGTGGATACATATCTGCATTTTTCTGAGATGGCATCAAGAGGCTGCAAGCATCCGGCAGACGCATTTTGCTATATCTGCGGCCAATTTATCAAGACAGGAGCGAAAAAGTACTTTGTGGAAGCATCTGCTAAGATGTGTGAGGCCTACAAGGCATATTTCGGCTTGCCTGTTGGGGATCAAGACAAACCCTGGGCACCTCATTTCACCTGTGAGCAATGCTAAAAAATTCTGGAAGGTAAGATGGACAATTGTTGCTCGGTTGTTTATCTTATAATTATTTTTTTATAATTTTTTTAAAGTTTTGAATTGCAAAATGTTTTACAATTTTCAATGTTATTGAAAAAATATATCATATATGAAAAATGTTGCGAGAATCTCTTACACATTATTCATGGGTGAAATTAATTTATTGTTGTAGGATGGTACAGAGGGGAAAAGTGAACCATGAAGTTCGCTATCCCAAGAATTTGGCGGGAACTCACTGACCACTCAAGCACCTGCTACTTCTGCATGGTGGACCCTTCCAAACGTCGGACTGGCAAGAATGTATCTGCTATCACGTATCCGGACCTTCCTTCATCCATCGCCCTAGTGTCATACTGCCATGAGCTCCCCCTTACCCACTCTTGCGGAGAGAGAGCAGCCGTCTTTAGAAGAGAGCAGCAAGTCGGAGAACGAGGAAGACGTTGTAGATCCAGATGACAATTTCAGAGGTGGAATTGAGGGAAACCCATACTACCCCAACCAAAAAGACCTCATCGACTTGATTAGAGATCTTGGTCTCACCAAGTCGAATGCTGAGCTTTTGACATCTAGGCTCAAGCAGTGGAACTTGTTGGATAAAAGTGTGCAAGTCGCAGATCGGAAGAAGCGTCACCAACCTTTTTGCAGCTTCTTCACTCGCCGAGATGGGATCTGCTTCTGCCACAATGTGACCAGTCTGTTCGAGGCAATCGGAATCGCCTGTAACCAGAATGAGTGGCGCCTCTTCATTGACAGCTCATCCAGGAGCCTCAAAGCCATGCTGCTCCATAATGGTAATAAGTACCCGTCTCTTCCCCTGGCTCACTCGGTGCACCTCAGAGGATTACAACAGCATCATGACCTTGCTGGATGCCTTGTAGTATGATGAGTACAGCTGGGAGGTCATCGGAGACTTCAAAATGGTGGCATTCCTGATGGGTCTCCAAGGTGGTTTTACCAAGTTTCCCTGCTATCTTTGCCTTTGGGACGGCAGTGACACCAAGGCGCACTACCACAAGCGGGACTGGCCACAGCAGACCGAGTTCTCTGTGGGGAGGAACAACGTCAAGTGGGAGCCACTGGTGGACCCCCGGAAGGTGTTGATGCCGTCACTGCACATCAAATTGGGCCTTATGAAACACTTTGTCAGAGCTGTTGATAAGGAGTCGGCAGCTTTTAAGTACCTTCAAGACTTCTTCCCTAAGCTGTCTGAGGCAAAGGTCAAAGCCGGTGTCTTCGTCGGACCACAGATAAAGAAGATCCTGGAGTGCAATGAATTCCCCAAGAAGCTCACTAGTGAGGAGAAAGCAGCTTGGGACAGCTTTGTCGCAGTGGTTCATGGCTTCCTGGGCAATCACAAGGTCGAAAACTATGTGGAGCTGGTTGAGGCTCTGGTGAAGAACTACGGCACAATGGGCTGTAGGATGTCCCTCAAAGTCCATATCCTTGATGCTCATCTTGATAAATTCAAGGAGAACATGGGAGCGTACTCGGAGGAGCAAGGCGAGCGCTTCCACCAGGATATACTGGACTTTGAACGCCGCTACCAAGGACAGTATAACGAGAACATGATGGGAGACTACATTTAGGGGCTGATTCGTGAAAGTGATTTGCAGTATAATCATAAATCTCGAAAAACTGCTCACTTATAAATATTTCGTAGTCATTTGTATATTACTTTAGTATAAATACATGTTAATTTTGATTCATATGTTTTTTTCTGACTTTATGTGAACGAAACGACACAAATTCGCCCATATTCTCATTGAAAATAAGTAAATTTCAAAATATCATTGTCCTGGTCACAAAAGCAAAGTTTGTTGGGAATAATAGCCATTTTCTATACTTTATAGGCATGAGCAATTACAAAATAACACTTACTACTCAGGAACAAAAATTGTGTTACACAGTGTAATGTGCCAAATGTTTTGAGGTTACAAAGGTATATAGACGATACAAGTGCTTTCAACTTCACAAATACATATGTAAAATCATTCATTTTCTGAAAACAAAATCACAGGACATGATATATACTTACATGGTATGGAGGTGATTAGGGTTTTTTTTCATTTGTTAAGCCTAAGTATTAAATGTATCACTTCCAAGAAACACATTCTTTATTCCATACGCACTCCAGTATATTATTTAGGCAGCAAATACACTTTCATATCTATAACTAGCCATCGTCAATGCCTTATTTTTTTCCAGCGTGTATAATCAAAGCATAAAGTAATGAAATATAATGCATATACTTTTTTCTGTTTTTTGTTAGATTTTTCACATCAGAACGCGTTTCGTCAGTGTCGTGATTTTTCAGCAGCAGAAGTTGTGGGACGCATTTACTGACTGAACTTTGTCAGGGGGGAAAAAACCATTAGGGCTTTGTAAGGAACATTTACCCAGTAGTACCCCAGAGGGGTGCAAAATCAACAAACTCCTGAAGTTGGGATTAGATCCAGAGTCAGTTCTCAACCCCCCTTACCTTTAAATGCTAAATGCAACTTGCATTCTAGAGTACATGTACTGTATTACCAGCGTGTCTGTGTATACGTAATTTTGTATAGTTGTCGAAAATCATTTATGGAATTGTTAAAACGTAGCAAACATTTGTATCCATGAACCAAGTATTTGTAAAGTAAAATGACAAAACAGGTTTCTGGCAAAATATTTACTCTTACTATTTTAAATTAACATACAATATTACATCAATAAATCTGCTGGCAGTAGCCCTCACCATTCCGTTGACCGGGCTAAAGAACTTCGGCTCTATTCCTCTCCAACGCGTGTCCGCTCCACCGCCTCCACGGACAGCAGTGCAGCGCGCTCAGCGTATTGTCTAATTTTGAGCTGAAATTAATTCGAAGGCAGCGATATATGATTGGCGTGACACAGCTGGATGAGTAGGCCATGAGCAGGGCCAGCCCTCTGAGCGTCCTGTGCAGGCCGGGCCGCGTCGACAGCCACTCCGCCGCCTCTTTATCGTCGTGCGCGGTGATGAGGTAGAAGAGCAACAGCACATAGTAGAGTGTCCAGAGCGAGAAGTGAGCCACCACGGTTAGACGCACGAGGCGGAACGTCGCTGCCTCGGCCGCCTCCTCCTCGTCCTCCTCCAGTGAGCGGTTGTGCGGGCCAGGCGGCCGCTCGGGACGCAGGGGACGGCGGTGGATGCGGCACGCGAGCATGAAGCTCACGGCCACTCCGAGCAGCGGCACGAGGAAGCCGGCGAAAAAGTCAACGGCGTCCACCAGCCGGCGAATCTGCAGCCGCTGGCAGTCGAGCATCTGGTCACTGTTGTTGGCGTTGTCGTAGGCACTGCCGCCGCCACCGTCCTCTGAGTTGGTGGGTTCAGCTCGGCAGGCGAAGAGCAGGAAGGCCGGAAAGACGGCGAGCAGTGCGCCACCCCACACGAAGCTGCAGAGGTGGCGCGCGTTGTGTGCGCTCACCATGGGGTTCCGGGGTAGCGCTGCCGCAAGGCTCGCGTCCAAGCTGAGCAGTGCCAGGGAGTAGGCGCCGGCCAGCGCGCTTATGCTGAAGATCACGAAGAGGGTCAGGCAGGTGGGCAGCTGTGTTTGGACTGACGGAAGCTCCGAGCCTTCGCCCAAGCCCTGTCGGTGCCAGAGCAGCTCCGTGCCAAGCATCTGCCCAACGGCGACCAGCAGCTGCAGCAGGTTGGCCAGTGCCAGGCTCACGAAGTAAATGTCGAGCGCTGCCATGGAGGCGCGGTGGTGGAGGTTCACGAAGACCAGGCTGAGGTTGTAGAAGAGGCCCAGGGGAAGGAATGCCACGAGAAAGGTGATGGTGAACACCGGAAGGGAGTAGTTGTAGGCCTGGCACAGGCCCTCCGGGGTGGCGTGGGACTGTTGGGGCTGCAGCTGCAGGCCGAACTCAGAGCCTGAGCATGCGTTGAGGGGCTGGAAGACAGGCTCCCGGGAGCAGCTCCACATGGCGCTTCGCACCGGCCTGCTCGGCTTGACATTCCACGCCGCGAGGTCAGGGGTGGCTCGGAGCGTGCGTGCAGGATTACCGCCGAGCCCAAGCGGCTCTCACATGTTGCTCGTTTGAGACTCTCGCCCTGTTCAAGAAACACACCGGAGTGGCGTTATTTGTGTAATGTGGTTCTTTGTTCCACCACAGAGGTGAAAAAAAAGAGGTCAGAAATCTGGAACTTATCAGAGGTTATTTTTAGGCATTCAAAAAATAAAATATCTACTGCTTAATAAGGGGCACTGGCTGCTGTGGAGTCAAATTATTAAAAACCTGTGAACAGTGACCAAAGTCCTATAACTGGCATGCAACACTTGATTGTGGTTTTGTTAAAATGCCATGTAAAAGCCACTTAGAACATAGTAATGGGTTGAACATTGGTAAAATTCAAAGACTACAGATTGTTTTGAATATTTAAATCGCATGCAAACAAAAAAAAACATTGCTTCCTACACATGCAACTTCAATAGGAATCGATACATTGATACATTCTTTGACCCCTAATCATGCTAGTAAAACGGCACTGTATTACCCCTTTCCAAGTGGGTTATAACTTTGAGAGGTGGAGGTGTTAAATGTCAGCATTAGCAATGCACAGGGAAATATTGATTCTATACTGGAATAGATTAATATAATATCTTGACTTAAAGCTTCTGTGACTGCAGGAATTAATATTCTTTGGGTCTTTCGGTAAAGAGAAAATAAGAAAAATAATAATATCACGACGTTTTGATCGCAACACAAGCAATCGTCATTAGGTGATCGTCATCAGGTGATGACGATTGCTTGTGTTGCGATCAAAACGTTGTAATATTGTTATTATTTCTTCTATTTATGTGGCTTTACCGAAAGACCCAAAGAATAAGATTAATATTACATAAACTGTGATTTATGTCCAGCCAGAAGTATAAATGGGTATACCATAGCTTGTCAATTGGTGGGTAGAGTATGGGTACTCCCATCTATTCAAAGATTTCAGGCCAGGTTGGAAGTGTAGTCCATCATACCCACGAGTGGCTCTCTATAACTAGATAGTGGAAGTAATTCTTCCAACACGAGTGTTAGCGACCGATTGCAAAGCTCTGCCTTTAACTAATTCTCCAAAGTAGAATGATCTTATGGCTTTGTCATGCAACCTTCCTAATATTAGGTGCCTGCTCCCAAGCTCCATACTGTCACTTCATGCTGAGCTGTCAGAGCTTGAAACATGGCAGTTACCAGCCAAGTAAGAGCAGCGCTCGTAAAACAATTACGAAAATAAATCAGAAAAATTGTGTCGACTGAAGTTCAGAACACACATTCACATTGGACTCTGGAGCGATGTTCCAATGTGCGTTGAGTGTGACAACAAGGACCGTGGCATCGGTCCCATCCGATTCGAGAGATGTTTGTTCGTATTCCTTTTGTTAGCCATCAAAGTACATGAAAACAATGCCTGGTTTATGATTAAAAACATGTACAGGATGGTAATGTAAAATTGCAGTGGTGATGTATTAAAGAGAGAGTTGTGCCAATGAGTGATATTTTATTTTAAGCCCTTCTGGTTAGTTTTTATTCCAGAAATCCTTTGTATTACCTATGCATGCATACATACTGTGGACAGTACATGTGTGCGTGTACTGGCAAAAGGTATTTCTCCCAGCTAGCACAAGTCCACTGTCATGTGAACCATATCCATTAGTTAATGAATCATAAATGTCAGTGCGGTGTAATGTTGAAATGTTTTCATGTTAAGCACCTAAGCGCTTTGTATTCATTGATGTAGTCTGTCAACGCCACGACTTCCCATATATAGGTCTTTATTCTCTGGACGTCGGGGTTCAGTCAACCTACAGTTTTTCATTGTCTTCTAAATCCTCTGAAGATCACTCGGGTTCCATTCAAAGCATGTTTCTAAATATGTAATAATTTCTGTAGTAATATGCACAGATGCATACAGGCGTATATTTTGAAACGTTTACATCAAAGAGTCAAGACAAAGCGTTCTTCATGCTGAAACAGCAGTCCTCAGTTGATGCTAGAAATTCTACATTACTATGACAGGGCTATTCTTTCCGTTAGAAAACTGCTGTTTAACTTTCACAGAATGGTACTTATTTTAAATGATGGGCTGAGTTGACTCCTGACCGAGATTTGACATTGCACTCTTTCCTATTGAGTTAAGTGTTCTTACCCAGTAACCACAGTGCAGAGTCCCTGAATGTTACCAACGTGTAATGCTCCACGATTTATAATTAAGCGAGAGCTCGCAATTGATGCATTCTATTTCATGCGTTGCGTTTGATACATTGTAATAGAGTGCATTTATAATTGCAATTTTCCGCCATTAATAAGTCCGATACAGAAGGCCTCGCCACGCGGTATCTATCAGTCACGGGGGTTGTTTGACCAAATTTCACCACACTGATCCGTGTGGGTTTGGCGAAGCGGTGGGCCCAGGACCAACTCGGACATCACCTTTCAATTTAATCGAACCGAAAGCCGCTGGGTTCTTATCGCAGTGCAGTGATTGCGCTATCCGCCATGCCACCATTCCGCTCCAGACAATACAATACAGTACAATACTGTAGATAATTTGCACTATAGATTACAGATAAAACAAACGTATTTCAACAGAACACTTCAGGCTAGACCCAAAAGTTAGCACTATCGTTTTATTTTTTTCTCATGGAGACTTGACTGTTGACTAAACTTTCCAATTGTGAAAGCACCCAGAATCCATCCACGGGGAAAGTAAAGTCTGCTAGCTCTTAAAGGTACATTTTTGCCAATCTCAAAACCCGGGGTGGTTAATAAATACCTAAAGTATTGATTGCCGCATTGATTTTAAGCTGAAATTATCTACAATGTTTAAAATAAAGGTGTGGATGCAATCAACTTGTAAACAAAACCTTAATTTTTTTAAGTCGCTAAAAACGTGTACAATGTTCACTTTAAAGTCTCTCCAACAAAACGAATAGTGGTAAACGCGTATTTCAAGTTTCTGAAACTTGTCCGTGGCCATCTGCTGACAAACATGACCTTGGTTTAGAAGGAATTAGTGGATGAAGCTTTACACGTTGGTAACATTCCATGTTATTGATGTTTCACTGCCTGATAAGTGTGCCGCATTCAAGGGAGGAAATGTTATTCCTTTTGGTACTGAATGTTCTTTGTTGTTCATAATACCAACACTTTTTTACTGTTTGCCATACAGTATAATACTGACTTTGAACTCGAAGGGATTCATTATTAGCGTTTTCCTTTGTGTTTCAATGAGGCCAGTGAATTTTGTATGGCGTTCTTAACCCAAGTCGTCATAGATATACATGTAGATATACACAAGAAGTGTTACATGAGAACATGTGTGTGCATAAGTCTTAGTGCACCCTTTGATGAGAGAATCATTTCGAGGTGCGGCAAACGAAAGACAAGCGAGGAGGCAGGCAGTACCGGTGCCAACACTTTCTCAAGCTCTGATCCTATATTTGGATGTTCGATTAAAACATGTGACTTAGGATCCAAGTGACTTTTCTTGCAGATCTGCATTTTGTTACCGTTTGTTACAGTTAAGTTGTAAAATAACATTAAAGGTTTAATGTACTGTACTCCTTAATTCAAGAAATTCTGTACGTCTGTGGTGGAATACTTAATTGCAAGAGCAAATGAAGCTGAATTAATTTAGAGATTAACAACCTTCAACATATTAGCAGAGCACTGTCAGAAAACAAACAACCTAATGAACTAAACATGTTAAAGGCCTTGACTAAACTAAACACTAATTTGTTTTCATTTCACTCGGCAGGGCCCACTGAGCCCTATAGCTCTTTTTCAGAAGCGATTTTACCACAAATGATAGCTCAACGAAGTGGTTTGTCACGTGGACATTTATAGCAGCCAAATATTCTAACGCATGTATATACAGTGAGGGAAAAAAGTATTTGATCCTCTGCTGATTTTGTACGTTTGCCCACTGACAAAGAAATGATCAGTCTATAATTTGAATGGTAGGTTTATTTGAACAGTGAGAGACAGAATAACAACAACAAAAAATCCAGAAAAACGCATGTCAGAAATGTTATAAATTTATTTGCATTTTAATGAGGGAAATAAGTATTTGACCCCTCTGCAAAACATGACTTAGTACTTGGTGGCAAAACCCTTGTTGGCAATCACAGAGGTCAGACTTTTCTTGTAGTTGGCCACCAGGTTTGCACACATCTCAGGAGGGATTTTGTCCCACTCCTCTTTGCAGATCTTCTCCAAGTCATTAAGGTTTCGAGGCTGACGTTTGGCAACTCGAACCTTCAGCTCCCTCCACAGATTTTCTATGGGATTAAGGTCTGGAGACTGGCTAGGCCACTTCAGGACCTTAATGTGGTTCTTCTTGAGCCACTCCTTTGTTGCTTTGGCCGTGTGTTTTGGGTCATTGTCATGCTGGAATACCCATCCACGACCCATTTTCAATGCCCTGGCTGAGGGAAGGAGGTTCTCACCCAAGATTTGACGGTATATGGCCCCGTCCATCATCCCTTTGATGCGGTGAAGTTGTCCTGTTCCCTTAGCAGAAAAACACCCCTAAAGCATAATGTTTCCACCTTCATATTTGACGGTGGGGATGGTGTTCTTGGGGTCATAGGCAGCATTCCTCCTCCAAACACGGCGAGTTGAGTTGATGCCAAAGAGCTCCATTTTGGTCTCATCTGACCACAACACTTTCACCCAGTTGTCCTCTGAATCATTCAGATGTTCATTGGCAAACTTCAGACGGGCATGTATATGTGCTTTCTTGAGCAGGGGGACCTTGCGGGCGCTGCAGGATTTTAGTCCTCCACGGCGTAGTGTGTTACCAATTGTTTTCTTGGTGACTATGGTCCCAGCTGCCTTGAGATCATTGACAAGATCCTCCCGTGTAGTTCTGGGCTGATTCCTCACCGTTCTCATGATCATTGCAACTCCACGAGGTGAGATCTTGCATGGAGCCCCAGGCCGAGGGAGATTGACAGTTCTTTTGTGTTTCTTCCATTTGCGAATAATCGCACCAACTGTTGTAAACTTCTCACCAAGCTACTTGGCAATGGTCTTGTAGCCCATTCCAGCCTTGTGTAGGTCTACAATCTTGCCCCTAACATCCTTGGAGAGCTCTTTTGTCTTGGCCATGGTGGAGAGTTTGGAATCTGATTGATTGATTGCTTCTGTGGCCAGGTGTCTTTTATACAGGTAACAAGCTGAGATTAGGAGCACTCCCTTTAAGAGTGTGCTCCTAATCTCAGCTCGTTACCTGTATAAAAGACACCTGGGAGCCAGAAATCTTTCTGATTGAGAGGGGGTCAAATACTTATTTCCCTCGTTTAAATGCAAATCAGTTTATAACATTTTTGACATGCGTTTTTCTGGATTTTCTGTTGTTATTCTGTCTCTCACTGTTCAAATAAACCTACCATTAAAATTATAGACTGATCAATTCTTTGTCAGTGGGCAAACGTACAAAATCAGCAGGGGATCAAATACTTTTTTCCCTCACTGTAAATGTGGAGGGAAAACCGGAGTCTAGTCGCACGGGCAGGTCACGCGTGTGTAGTAGGGTAAAGTGTGGGTTCTTCCACCTCGTCCAAGAAAGGTTGGCCAAATTCCCTCTTGAGGGGCTCTCTAGAGCCCTGCCTAGCTATAATACTTGTCTTGCCAGCAGTGGCGTGAGCAGGAAATTGCACGGCTGCACTTTTACAGTCTGTATGAAAACATTTACAAAACCTCTGTGCAATGTAGTTTGCACAGGGCCTTAAGCTGATGTGAGATTTTAAGCTTTGCAAACACATTTCAAAACCTCTCGTGAACACATGTCAAAGCCAGTTTGCAGAATAGTTTACTTCCAGCAAACACAACTACTGTCTTGTAACACAAGTACTGCTTAGCTGGTGAAAACAGTTGCCAGATTTTCCACATCGGAGATGCAACTATATTAAATAACGTGATTTCTCGTCTGTCTTACACCGCAGCTCCATATCTGCATCACCCCCCCCCCCCCCGTGGATAAGCGGAGTTAGATTGTGGATAACCCCGTGGATAATAGGAACAGTGATATGGGTCACATGACCGCAGGTAATAGAAGTTCTGTACATTTTCAGTATTTCAGCCTGACAACTTAAAAAATGTTGAACTCCTGACCCAAATTTAATGCCAGTTGTCATTCCAGTGCCCGTTTTTGACATGTTATGATACCACCTAAATATTTATGTAATGTTTTATCGCCATTGAATTCCAATAATATTCTGTAGTGTTGATTTTGCATAGTGTTGCATTGCATGAACAGCTTACATAACATCTCTTGACACGGGCATTCGTAAAAAAAAGTAAGTTTTTTTATTAAAAGCAATTATTTACACATGGTACGTGCATGCGTGTACAGGAATTGTCATGCATAGCAGACTTTATAGGCTGCTGAGGAGTTACTTTGTGGGCAGCAGTGGGCAGTGCAGGAAAAAAAACATTGTTGTGATTGTACTTCTACGCTTCCCCATCTGTTCTCCCTGCCTTCAATCCAAACTGACCAGCGTGGTGAAGTATGGTCATATACAACCCACGACCAACTCGGCATGGGAAGGCCTTCATTTAGCGGTGGATTGATAAAAGTGTTGTCCTATGTGTGTAGATATTAACGACCGTTCGTCAAATGGAAACAGACCATGGGTGAACAATAATGTTGGTTCTAAAATCGAATCTCCTCCCTGATTCCTGAAAATCCATTGAGTAGCCAGGTGGGTATATCATTGTGGTTACTCTTTACTGTGTTTGGAAAGCATTTTGTAACCATGATGTGCTAAGTACACTGGGTTATTTTTTTTTAATTATTTGTGGGAGAGTGGCTGCCCAGTCAAAACCACTGGAACCCACTCCAGAGCCCCCAGAAACACAACTAATGTCACCAAGGCCACAATACAGAGGGATCATATATCCATGTCTCCAGTCAACACAGCCGGTCAGTAAGGCATTCGTGTCGTGTTGTGCAATCCGTTAAGTTTCCCGAGCTCCATTCGACGTTTTCTCTTGCACGGTATCCATGCCCCCCCCCAGCCCACCCCACCCCCCACGTGTTTGAGAACCTCTGGGGGGGGGGGCAAGTAAACCCTGCTTCTTTGCAGGCCATTGACTTGGAAGCAGCTTTCACGATTAACAACACCGGCTCGGGTTGGCGCCGGCTTTAGGCAGGAGCCGTCAGCCGACGTGGGAGCGCAGCAGCCTTAATTGGAGGAGGTGAGGAAACCTGTTGGGCCGGTTTGCTAGAGCTGCCCTGCCACTGTAAGCCTCGACCAGCAAACGGCAAGTGGCAATTGTTACCCGACCATTTTGAGCCAAAACAAGTGACTTGCATCCGTGTGCTGCTTTAGTTGTTGTTCAGTACTGCACCGAGGGGAATGATCATTCCGCATGTATATTGTTGTCAAGTGTCGATTGCGACGATTGCGGCTCCGTCGGTGTTTGAATCCGGTCGAATTACTGCGCTCGCGCATTTTTAATTAACTCGAGTGCATTGTGTGTCGTGACAAGAGTTTGGGTTTGAAAGCTTCTGTGTCCATTAGGGGTGAACGGTTCACTTATTATTCATTGAGCGAGATTGAGTCTTAAGCACAAGATACTCTCATAGAAACGCGTGTATGAGTCGATTTTTTTTACATCGTGTATGTTGTAATCGGTTCACATGGCTCCTCCAGCCACTAAAGACCAACAAATGCAACAAATTGTAAAATTTTGAGTTATTAAAATGAGTCGCAGATCTGTATCGTGAAAATGTATCGAATCGCCAGTATGACAAATTGTTAAACCTTTAAGGTACAAAGAAATTAGAAAATGATTTAATTGTCATACTTTTTTCCAAAATCCATGCTCTTCGGGACTTTAATCCACATCCTTTCACCCTAGTCCATTCCAGGTACTTAAACGCTGTACCACATTACGTAAATAAAATGTGACTTGTGGTTTGTCTGCAGGAGAGGCAGGAGGACTTGAGCACAGGACTGGTTTTTCAACTCTGTCTTTGAACAGCACCAATCCAAAAGAAATGCAATCTGGAATGTGTCACGTTCCAGTGTAAAATTCATTCAAGCTTTTGAATATAACCGGAATTGACCAGGAGTGGGGGCAAACAGTGGCACATGGAAAAGTGGAAATGCCACTAATAAGGGCACTGAGAAGTGCCTGGCTGTATGGGATTTTATTTGTTTTAAGAGCTCTCTTGCTGGAGAGGAACTGAGAGACAAATATGTTAAGGATTTTTGTGAGCTCACTTCTGCATATCAAAACTGACCTTTGATTCATTAGGTAATTGACTGCTTTATTTGAAAACGGCTGCCACATTCTAACAGCAATAAAACACAGGATGAACATGATTAACTGGTTTGAATAAAATAATGTAAAATGTCAGTGCCCTTTTTGTCTAGCGTGAGCACACTGTTTGGTGACAGAATGCTTGAATGCCTGTGCATGGTAATTTTAAGAGTTGTGCTATCGTTTATGGTCGCATGTATGAGACAAATTTTGGCCAGAAAATGTTATAAAGCTTTTCAAGTGCTATCAGGAACATGAAGCAGGGCCGAGATGTTTTCACTTTAATCTATCCCATGCAAGGTGTTCCTAGGTCTCGTATGTTGATATTGAGTGCTTTGATGATGGCTAGTATTATACAATGATGAAGCATGCCTTGAACCTAACCTCCCTCCCTCCCTATGCAAGTCACTTGGATTTCAGCACAAAGCCTGTTGTGTAATTCTCTCATTTGACGTGCGCCATACGTGACCCACGTTCCTCCATCATTGATTTTGTGCTCGCAGCTGCTGATATTTCCCCCGCTCTTAATAATAATTCATCTTTTGATACGAAATATCGCTTTGCTTTATAATTGTTCTGATGCACCTGCTGGTAAGACTTGATTTGATTTTTATTTTAGAAAATGTAACTGCTTTTCCACATTCCTCAACCCTAAATCAAGACGAGACAGAGTAGCTACCTATGCCTCTCACCTTATAATGCACAGCTCAAACCTATAATAGGCAACGTGACCTTTTAAGAATGACATTACACCTTTCTAGCTGATATCGTGCTTTCTCACCAATGTCCCAAGGATAACCAAAGGTTTCCTTGATGGGCCACGTGTTTCCCCCGGTAGAGTGGTTTACTTTGTTTTTAATAGACTGCTTTCTTTCTCTGAGCAAGGTTTGCGTACGCATTGTCAGCCCAGCTCTCTCACTGTATTTGTGTTGGCAGCCGGTAAGGGAAACCGAGTCGGGTTCCATTCAAAAGCCACACCGGCGATTGTGCAGGCGGCCGTGCCGCACGTTAAACAGGGGCCACCTTTATTTGCAGCGGGGGGGGGGGAGGGCATGCGGAAAGCGTCGTCAGGTTTCCTCCTCCGAGCGCCGCTCACTGTTTTGGTTTCGGATGCACGCTGTGTTGCCCAGGCTGGGGTAGCAAGGTAGGTGGTGTGTTCCGCTTTCAAAGCCGGTGGCCCAAGCAGAAACCTATTACGCTCACTCGCCACAAGGATCGAGCCATATCGGGGTTCACCTTAAACGTTTGCCCCCTAACTGAATAACGACATTGGTAGTCGCCACCTCTTGAATCGGCGAATGGGCATAAACGGGCGCTTACTAAATAGCTTCCAGGCATGGCAATGAGGAGGAGGAGGAGTTCGGTGCAGGCAAATTGCACTTGACAAAATCTGCCGGTCTCCCAAGGGTTGGTCTCTCGGCCTAATGAGCCCACGGAGCCGGGAAAGCACAATTACAAAAAAAAGGAAATGAAGGGCAGCAAAAAAAATGGTCAACGATGTATTTCATTTGGCAGTTTTTCATGACGTGTATATTTCTTTGCAGGAAACACCAAATTGTCATGATTCAACGCTGCGCTGTTTTCGTTGGTTAAAAGGCCACAAGACAGAAATCACGGCACAAACTCTCTCAGCACACGTTGTGCGGCGTGCAGTGTTTTGGCAGAGTAGTTATCCTATAGAAATAATCGCATGCTCGTGCTGTGTCGCAGGTCATGCGATTCGCTGACTGCGTGGTTT
Source organism: Petromyzon marinus (assembly GCF_048934315.1). Lineage (NCBI taxonomy): Eukaryota > Metazoa > Chordata > Hyperoartia > Petromyzontiformes > Petromyzontidae > Petromyzon > Petromyzon marinus. Next base: position 12,671,086 of record NC_133669.1, read on the forward strand.
ATTGATAGAAAAACTCAGAAGAGTTATTTTCATAGGTGAAAAGATAACAGTCGTTTTAGATGAATAGCATATTTTGTTAAGGCGATCAGGCAAATTTTTCGATCTTATTCCCCACCCCCTTTCTCCATCACCACAACGTTGTTTTAAGCGCCAGCGTTGATGAATGTAAAGAACCACCCGCTGCAGTGCCGCACTTAAACAATATTACGGCTGATTGCAGCATAAATTGTTTTTTTTTAAGGCAGCAGATGTTGAGGGCAAACATACTGTTTTGGATTGGAGGGGTGGAGGTCGACCATGTGTGGCCCATTAAGTGGCCGTGTCTACCTCCCAGTGAGCAGGAGGACAAGAGCGTTGTTTTGCTAACGCTGGCACCGGATTCCAAATGAAGATTGAAACGTGTATGCACGTGGTGATTAGTGTAGTAATATCTTCGACAATAACATGTTATTTATATAAAGTAAGCCTCCAAGTCTCAATGCTCTTTCATTTTTTTCAGGAGCGGGTACCACTATACTGGAATATTTGGCACATTGTCATGGATGAGTGTTTGGCTTCGTGTAAGAGCAAAGTGGAGAATCCAGAGAAGAAAACCCAGCACCGTGCTGTATACAAGGGGGTTGCACTCAACACTGACACCTCCTGAGCACCTTGCGTCTCCACACCTGCAACACCTTAAAGTAGCGACCAGGCTCAAAAAAACCTGCCGAGCTTCATATAGTTCATATAGGGTAAGCTTACGGACACAGAAATGGCTTGGAATAGTGATTGACAGTTTTTTTTGACACGACATCAACATAGCCGTTTCCCTGACGATCCCAAACAAGGAGGGGCAGCAGATGCTGCATCTTGCTCTTGCCTGGTTGGTTGGCTGGCTGTGCCACGGCAAAGCTGCGCCATCAAGTAGAACATTTGTACACAAGCTGTAATGGTCTCAAGTCTTCCAGGATTCCCAGCTGTATACCAATCTTGTCCGAAGCAACTCGCAGCACAAAAGTGGATGGAGAGTTTTCACTTGGGTCTCTTAGCCGTAAGTTGACTTGGCGTTATTTGAAAAGCACAAATGTGATCATCATGAGAACTGTTACTGTTACAACAATATTAAATAATGCACTCGCTACTTGGCACATTCTACGTGTACAATACGGCATAAATCCATGCTGTTCATTGTGTTGTACGGCTGTTTAGAAATCCGCCCGTAACGTTTATGTTTTTTTTGCATGTTCAGGGAAGTGTGCTGCACAGCGGGGGATGGTGGAGGTAGGAAGGCAGCACGTTTTTTTTGTGTAAGAATAGATTTGGCACCGTGCGTAATGCTTTGTCGTAGGCGTGACGAGAGACCCCGTTGAAGAGTAATGCTCACGCCAAACAGTGCTCCTGGACCGAGGAAGACCGCGATACAAAAGTCGCTGCCAATGGGATAGTTTTGCTTGCTTGGGATAAAAGAAGTGGATCGCTGAGGGGGTCAGAGGGACGGTCACAAAGATGCGGCCAAGAAGGCTTTTGGAAGCAAGAGCTGTTTACACTAAAGCTGTTAAACAAAGCCACCGAAACTTGTGCTGAAGATTGCCATGTGCTCCCTTAGCTCGTGTTTTTTTTGTTGTTGTTGCTGCATTTAGAGCTTTCAGTGGATTAAATTTATTGGATCACCTGCGAGGAGATGTTATTGCAAAAATCTTTTCATGCCTAATGCCAACGAGAGCTCGTTAAGTTCGATTCGGGCAGTTGCAGCTGAAAAGAGTGTTTCGCCTCCCCCCCCCCGCTGCCCCCCTTTCAGCCGTGACAGCAACGGTGGACCTTTCAATGACACCCGGCTGCCACAGGGTCGACTTGGCAAAGTTTGTTTTGCCTTTTTTTTTCCTTCCAGCTCACAGAAACTACATTTAAAACATGAATAAGAATATATTCATGTGCTTAGTTCTTTCGGTGAAGTCATGCAGATAGAAAAAAAAAATTGTTGTTCAAAATAATGAATAAGAACATCAAGTTTCTGTCGCGTGGTTTGGTCATGTGCAGACCTTCCTGTCACTCTACGGCCGAAATGAGGGCCTCCTCATACCATGAGGGTTCTGGGGGTTATTCGACCGTACTTCACCGCACTGGTCATTGCCGGTTGGTGAAAGAGGGGGGAGGATAGATGTGCGAGCATAGAAGTGAAGTATCCCAATAGATATTTCTGCACTGTTCTCTGCTGCTCGCTACACATCACCACAACTTACAACGAACCACCTGTTGTGCATCGTGTTCACAAATCCAAGCAATAACAAAGCTCAGTCCTGCTTAGCTTCTGAGATATGGCGAGATAGGGCACATTCTGGGTGACGAGTTCACGGGCTTATGTTCTCTGTGAGCTGCATATTACTGTGTGTTCCACCTTTGGTGTTTGAATGTATGAATATTATCATGGTCTCTGTCAAGGTTGCATTGCTTGGATAATGAAAAGTAACACCCCAATGCACCTGGAAAATAACGTTTTCAATTATTGCATGCTACCCGCTATGATATATGGATCAGAGACACGGACACTGCTGGTGAAAATGGAACAAAAGCTCAAAAGTGTTAAAAAATAAGAACATGGATATCCATGCCTGGAATTACACTCACAAACAGATTGTACATGGATCAGAGAAAGCAAATCACGGACATTGTGACTTCAAAGGAAAGTGAGTATTGGGCAGGACATATCTTTAAGGGATGATGGCTGATGGTCGAGACTGGTGACAGAATGGTAGCCAGGGGTGAGAAGCCACCCAACAGGATGACCACTGCAGGAGATGGAGGCGATGCGGTCAGCTCATGTGCAGGAGGGAGATGAATTCTGATATTCAAGACCATAATGGTATGGTGACAATGGGGAGGCCTTCATCTAGCAGTGGATCGATCTTGGATGATTGTGAAAGTCTTTCTAATATGCTGCCCTATTGTTTATCCAAATTTAAAATCCATCGTATTAATAGTTACACTTTTTAACAGGTGAATACTGTATTGGTGCCATAATAAACTTTGATCCTCACTACCAGTGTGCATTAGGAATCATGTTTTTCAAAGATTATTTTATCAGAGTGCATGATTACTTTATTCCTTTGGGAGAAATCTGTCAAAGCAACTGCCTGCTTGGGGACGCTTTATAGATCTGATAAAGCAATAGTGAACCCCCATGGTGGACACCAAATAGCATCTCGCATAAAATCTGTATACATTCCGAACCTGCATTGTATGGCACCAGTTCTCGTGGTTGACAACAAAATACTCCCAGGATATGAATCTGTCTCCTTATCTTCAGCACGGTTGGCTACATACTGTGCGAAAGAATTTCAGCATGCATACATACATACAAGGGGGGCACCTGGGAAATTGGGTAAACGGCAGCTACACAATAGAGCAGGTTTTATTGGTACGATTAATATGGATCCTGAGTGGTCACGCATTCTCAGCGCATGCTTGTGTGCGTTCGCCTCCTTGTTTTCAGACGAGGGGGTGAGATGTATGCAGAATTGATTCCCACATTTTAACCAACTGGCGAGGAAGCATTTTAAGTCCCGTAACTTCCCTTGCACTTTTTCATTCGTTCTTGAACCTTACCCTCGTGAGTACTTGTCCACTCATTACTGTGGACACGTGTTTCGCTCTGTCTCTCAGCATACCGCTATGATGCCCTGGTCTCCGCCGGTTTGACGGGTTGGGAACGAAAGGGGCCGCGTTTTTGCCCATCTGGACCTGCGGAGCACCGCACGTCTAATGCAAAACATTTGTGCCAAGGCCTTGAAACCGTGGCTCAATAAAAGAGGCACGAGCTGGACTGGCGATCTCGGGAGAGGGACCTGTGACGGAAATTTGAATGCATGGAAAATTCTGAGAGGACATGTGGGCCAAGCCCACTGCCCGTTGATGTGTAACACAGCTGTATGCTTCCTCCTCCTCCTCCTCCACTACTGCTGCCGCCGCCACCACCACCGCCACGGCCCCCAAGTTCTCTTGAAAAATTAAACGCTCAGGAAGTGGCGCCGGCCATTTACATTTGAGGAAATTAAAACTTGGGAGAGCTTGCGTTTTTGCGGGGAGGATAAGGGAGGTTGTTTGGGGAGAGTTGGAGGGTGGGGGGGGGAGTATTTATGCAATCAGAGTGGTCGGGTGCATTGCCTTGGGCTAGCTTTTTGCAAAAACCGTTGTGTTTTCCCTGCTGGAGTAATTGGGGGTTCTCTGAAGAGTCTGAAAGGAAAAGTCTCTGCTGAAGTTCTTGCCTCTTTGATCTGATGTCCTAGAGCGGGGGCTTTCATGTTAGACCAAAGGGCTCATTGGTTTTGTTGCCAGTGTTGCTTAAAAGGAGGGAAGAAAGCCATTTTTACATAATTGCATAATACAGCCATCTGCGACATGGCTGTAAACTTAGAACACCCAAGCCAAATTTGACTTGTGTACACTGATGGAATTTTTATTTCGTAAAAACGTTTTTTGTCATGCCATAGGAATGTGGAATTTCCATTATTTTCCCAGAGCCACCGACGGGTAGGATACATTTTGCATCCCTGGGTTTGGGCAGGAAGATATTTAGACTTTTACGATTTCTATTTCAAATATTGCACGTTGGCAGCGGTTTAATTGACTGACCATGGTTCCTACTGATGCTTCTGCTGCTGTTGATATTGGGGATGGGTACCGTGTTGTCGATATAGATATAGAGTACACCGTTTAGTGCACACACCCATGAATAAACATCGTTTGCTCTCGAGCCATGTAAAGGTGGCATCATCTGACGCTGGTGGCCGTACGGTTTAGATGTGCGGTTTTTGCGGTAGCACGCACTGTTTTCACGGCCTGGTTGCATATTTCTGGCTGTTCCCCTGAAGGCTGTACAGTGAGGGAAAAAAGTATTTGATCCCCTGCTGATTTTGTACATTTGCCCACTGACAAAGAAATGATCAGTCTATTATTTTAATTGTAGGTTTATTTGAACAGTGAGAGACAGAATAACAACGAGAAAATCCAAAAAACGCATGTCAAAAATGTTATTAATTGATTTGCATTTTAATGAGGGAAATACGTATTTGACCCCCTCTCAATCAGAAAGATTTCTGGCTCCCAGGTGCCTTTTATACAGGTAACGAGCTGAGATTAGGAGCACACTCTTAAAGGGAGTGCTCCTAATCTCAGCTTGTTACCTGTATAAAAGACACCTGTCCACAGAAGCAATCAATAAATCAGATTCCAAACTCTCCACCATGGCCAAGACAAAAGAGCTCTCCAAGGATGTCAGGGACAAGATTGTAGACCTACACAAGGCTGGAATGGGCTACAAGACCATTGCCAAGCAGCTTGGTGAGAAGTTTACAACAATTGGTGCGATTATTCGCAAATGGAAGAAACACAAAAGAACTGTCAATCTCCCTCGACCTGGAGCTCCATGCAAGATCTCACCTCGTGGAGTTGCAATGATCATGAGAACGGTGAGGAATCAGCCGAGAACGGTGAGGAATCAGCCCAGAACTACACTGGAGGATCTTGTCAATGATCTCAAGGCAGCTGGGACCATAGGCACCAAGAAAACAATTGGTAACACACTACGCCGTGAAGGACTGCTCAAGAAAGCACATATACCTGCCCGTCTGAAGTTTGCCAATGAACATCTGAATGATTCAGAGGACAACTGGGTGAAAGTGTTGTGGTCAGATGAGACCAAAATGGAGCTATTTGGTATCAACTCAACTCGCCGTGTTTAGAGGAGGAGGAATGCTGCCTATGACCCCAAGAACACCATCCCCACCGTCAAACATGGAGGTGGAAAATTATGTTTTGGGGGTGTTTTTCTGCTAAGGGGACAGGACAACTTCACCGCATCAAAGGGACGATGGACGGGGCCATGTACCGTCAAATCTTGGGTGAGAACCTCCTTCCCTCAGCCAGGGCATTGAAAATGGGTCGTGGATGGGTATTCCAGCATGACAATGACCCAAATCACATGGCCAAGGCAACAAAGGAGTGGCTCAAGAAGAAGCACATTAAGGTCCTGGAGTGGCCTAGCCAGTCTCCAGACCTTAATCCCATAGAAAATCTGTGGAGGGAGCTGAAGGTTCGAGTTTCCAAACGTCAGCGTCGAAACCTTAATGACTTGGAGAAAATCTGCAAAGAGGAGTGGGACAAAATCCCTCCTGAAATGTGTGCAAACCTGGTGGCCAACTACAAGAAACGTCTGACCTCTGTGATTGCCAACAGGGGTTTTGCCACCATGTACTAAGTCATGTTTTGCAGAGGGGTCAAATACTTATTTCCCTCATTAAAATGCAAATCAATTTATAACATTTTTGACATGCGTTTTTCTGGATTTAGTTGTTATTCTCTCTCACTGTTCAAATAAACCTACAATTAAAATTATAGACTGATCATTTCTTTGTCAGTGGGCAAACGTACACAATCAGCAGGGGATCAAATACTTTTTTCCCTCACTGTATCTGTCGACGCACAGTGGCGTGCAGTGAGATCTCCGCTCGGTTCAAACGGTTTTGGATGCCAGGCTTTCATCAGATTGCAGCTTTTTTTGCAGTTAGAGGAGGTCACTTCCTGTCAAGTGCACGGTGATAAGATCTCGTGCTGCAGATGTTCACATTCATTGTTGACCTTGCTTGCGACACACGTCTGTGTGCGCTTTATTCAAACAACATTTTTGGGCTCTGCTTGCAATACACTTATTTGCTTAATATTTCCGTCAAAGTATTCAAGGGTGACATCACCAAGATCATCATCAACATCCATGTTTATATCTACTGCCGGATGCAGGTCTTCAAAAGCCATCACCATCCCTCGAGGTCTTGCGATGCAACAATCCGTCTATCTTTTGAACACGAGCTGATTTCATCACTCCATCTCCATGGTGGGCACGCTCTTATGCATATTCCCTCATTTGGCAACCATGCTGCCATTTGTCTTGACCAACGTCCATCATCTTCTTTCTAGCCTGACCTGCAACCATTGGTCATCTTCCCTGTTAGTAGTGATTTCCTAGTCAAGTACGTTCACTTTCCTTAACGGTGAATATGATATCATTAACTTGTTCTCTAATTCATCCACATTTTCTTATTCCAGTCTTTCAATATAAAAAGGATGTGATTCATGAAATGTCGTGTTTCTTCAAGACCTTAACGTGAAATTTCGACTTAACTTTCGTGACTGCAGGAATTCATATTCTTTGGTTCTTTCGGTAAAGTCACGTAGATAGAAAAATTATAAAAACAAACAAAAACTCACAACGTTTCATTTCCGCCTGATGACGACCGCTTGTGTTGCGATCGAAACGTCGTGAGTTTTTGTTTTTTGTTAAAATTTTTTTATTTTTTATTATGTTCGTTATTTTTATTTTATTATTTTCCATCTACGTGACTTTACCGAAAGAAACCAAAGAAAATAACTTAATGTTATTCACTCATGTAATGCATTGCTTTGATAATTAGGGTTGGATAACAAAGTGCTGCCATCACAATTCAATAGCTTGTTTCTATTCAGGGTCATAAATCCATTTTTTTACATTATGGAAAATGTCTTGGCCTCCAGTGGTTGGAAGGGTCACATAAAACACCTTACTGCATACATGAATTAAACATACATTTTTTACATGTGCGATTAGATGCATGTATCTTGATATTTTTGTATACGGATTGTTGAATTTACGTTCATCGTTACAACTTTATTTGTGACCAGAGAGTATTTGGTTCGCTGCAGAAATCGTTTCGTTGAGTGTTCAGTTACACGAGCCGTAAATCAATAGTTATGCAACGAGGTGCCAGCCAAACTGCTTGTAGAAAATCCAGGTTATAAGTTGAAGTGTTATGCAAACGTATATTTTTTAATGCATAAAAAAACAAAAAAAAACATTGCGTTCCCGTCATCTGGCATGGGAAATGCCCTGAAGTCAACAGAAATATATATTTTTAGATATTTACAGCATAATACTGCCTTCAGCTACAGAAACAAAAATACCTGTGAGCTGCCAAACATGCCAGAGATTGATCCGTTTCGTCTATTCTATTGCACTTTTACCTTCTTGTTGTCAGCCTCTCGCTTCCCACTCCGAGGCAAAGGTCTTCCCCTGCTTTTCCATTTATTCCTTTTCTTAGTTGTTCCTGTCCAGTCGTGGCCTCCAATCCGGAGTTCATTTTGTCTCATCTCTCGACAGTTCTCATGACTTGACCTGCCTTCACAATGCATTGAACGGGGTTTTGCTGCACCTGGCAAAGGTGTTTTTGGGGTTCACGGAAGACGATCTTTAGGGAAATCCTGTGCATCACCGCTCATAATCATTCTGCCTCTCATCTTGCGGTGTCAGTAAATGTGTTTTTTGTGCTAGATATTACGTAAATTTTTGTAATGGCCTTTTGAAAAAAAAAATGCACATCGTTGGTTACAAAGTGTTAAACCAATTAAAATACTTGAAAATGTGTCTTAATCTTGGCTGTGTAAAATTAAGTATTTGTTAAATCATTGCCGGTGACTTCACAGAAAATTAGACTGAAATCTGAAGAGAATTTAGAAAATATTTATTGAATGGGTTTAACTTTTATTCCATTGCTCTGTTTACAAATCTCTCTGAAAGCATTATGAACGTTAAAGCAAGTCCATCAGCCTTAACGGTTTGAACTGCTTCCAATTGCAGTGGCATAGTTTAATAACTGGCACAGTAGTCCTCGTGCTGCGTTATGAACCCGGCCACGTGAGTTCCATTCCCGACCACGGCTAACGTCAGTGGCGAGTGATATCTGGACAAGTCGTGTTTTCCCGCACTCAGCAACCCCCACTGGCCAGCTTTAAGTGTTTTACTTGCATCATTTAATTATAGCCCAACGAAGTGGCTTATCATTTGGAAATGTATAGCAGCCAAATACTCTAAACGCATGATTCTAAATGTGGAGAGAGAAACCGGTTGACCCAGAGAAAAATCCACGCGATCACGGAGAGAACATGCAAACTCCAAATATACAGGCGTCAGGATCGGGATCGAACCCATAATCTCCTGCATACTAGGCGAGGTAGTTAACGTCTCGCCACCGTGGCAGATATATGGTAAAAAAAATACCCCTTGAAATGTAATGACAATTGGCAGTAAATAAATGTATTTACAATGTAAGAGTGACATGCTTTTATGGAAAGCACATTTTAAAACGTTATACTCTGCTACAAAAAGTATCCCTGCTTAACCGTGAAAATACATCAACAATGCCATGTTGATAAAACACTCATGGTTCGATTTTTTTCTCTCAGTTGTGCATTGTGTAAGCTGCAGTGCTTAAAGCAAAGGAGATATTGAGTTTCTGTTTATTTGCTGTACCTCCAAACAGACCTTGTTTTTGAGTGTGCTGATGTTTTAACATAAACATTCTCATGTATATGTTAACTTCAAAACATCAACTATACATGCTGACCTTTCGTGCTCGGAGAGCAAAATTAGGAATGTGGGCATGGAAAGAAATTTTAACATGTCACGCTGCTTGCTGTCACATCGGTGAGACCGAGGAAGAAAATCCTGGTAATTTTTGTTAATAAGTGTATACTTCCCACTATGATGTTTGGTTCATAAACATGGTCCTTCACAAAGAAAGGGAACAAACGTAAACATGCGCAATTCAGCATGGACACGTGCGTGCTTGGAATGAACATTGAGAGACAGAAATAGGAACGCGTGGATTGGAGAACGTACGCAGCCAAATGGCTTCATTAAAACTATTGAAAGAAAAAAGCAAGCGGGCTTGGGCAGAACAGGTCGCTGGAAGAAGGGGATGAAGGCTGATGGTCAATAATAGTGACAAGAGAGACAGCAAAGGAATGGAACGCATAGTAGAGAGGGAGGATTTTCAAACGTGGACGAGAGGAAGCAATGAAATCGTCTCTTGTGCAGGTACTGGCTGGATTGTTAGCATCGCTGTGTTGTGGGAGCTTGGTGACCGCTTGGGGAGGACTTCACTCAATGGTGAAGTTGACCGTGGCTGATAATAACGAATAAAGTTATTGAGTTTTCTTCTTAATATGAAAGAAATCGTTGCACAGAGGTGTTCACGCATTCATTTGCAGTGTTTCGTGCATTGCAAATCATCGTAATGGATGTGTCGTCATGCGTGTAGCTTAGAGGTCAGAACTTTCAATTGTGTGCTTGATTTGTGAAAGGTTACGGTTCTTGTATTCGATTTAACATGAAGCCATATGAAGAATAAACTCTAATAAGCACTATAAATGTGTACTATGATTGAACACTGGCCTTCGTTAGTTGAGACAGAGTTCTGTTTATCCAAAAGCTCAAATTCACTTATGCCTTTAAAAAAAACAACGTTCAGACTTTGGAAGTCTCATGTTACAAGTCGATGAGCGTGAATTTAAATCCAGGACGAAACGCGAAAACGCAGCAGAGTGCATGCATCTTGGAGAGCTTGCGAATGCAGGCCGAAGTTAAACTGATTATAAATGAATGAGCCGATGAGAGCAGGTCGGAGTGGTTTTGGAAAGCTGAACTTGATTATGAAACACAAACGTCCATGAAAGAATATAATTTGTATGTGTGTGTACTACTTGCGAATGACCTGGAGTTCAGAAACATGGTCATTAATGCCCTCTTACCCCCAATGCGCTCACGAGTATCTTGAAAGCAATGAGATGCATTTTTAAATAGTATATATCGTTCAACGCCATGGGTCCCTTCAAGTTTACATTTAACTTGATCGCGTGATGATCAACTTAAGGGTTATGCACATTGTTGTTAAACACAAGATAGTCTCGTGTAACATTTACAGCTGCTGTTGATAGGTACACCATGCGTGCGTGCCACCGATGGAAACACGGACTACATCGCAGTATTGCAGAAGATCACAACTTACCTTGAACTTGCTTTTCCCCAAAGCATCCTGCTGCAGATTTATATTCTCGATCCTTCTGTTTGTTGCATTACGCACTTGGGCCGGTTCGATTATTACTTTAATCCATTGTTTCCCTCCCCTCCCCTCCCCCCAGCTTTTTACTCCAACAACAAGAACACTTTTGCTTCTCGAAACAGCTGCGAAGCCTCTCTCGTCAGTCGCGACTTCTCGACGCTTAGCGCGTGTAAAAAAGAAAAAAAAACAGGTGGCGTAAACACCGAGCAAGTCGGGCACGTTGAACGACGTCTTCTTTCGCAGGCTGGCGTGCTGCACCACAGCCTTCTCAAGGCTGCCGAAGCTGCTGCTCGTCACGACGACGACGGGCGGGTGGACGGGCGGGCGGGCGGAGGGGCAGGGGATGATGTGTCCGTGCGTCCTCCCAGTGGACTGCTGCTACTGCTGCTGCGCGTGAACTTTCACGCGGCGTGCCAGCGCGCAACAGCTCTGCCGTGCCACGCTCGGGCACCACGCGCTTTTAAAATCTCAACCTTCCCCGAGCCCCCACCTCTACATCTCATTAGCCCTTGGCTCCGCCTCGCCCTCTGCAGAGGAGTCGTTGAATGAAGGCCGAGTTGAGGACGGGAGTGGTGGTGGTGGGGAGGGGGGCTCGACGCTAAGGAGGAGAGGACACGGCTTGAGGCAGGGTGGGGGGGGGTGTTCATGCTGGTGGTGGAAGGGGACACAATGGGAGCGCTTCGTGTGAGCAGCCAGCGGCGCTGCGAACCCCCGGCGACCCGAGTTCGATTCCCGCTCGCGGCCAACGCCGGTGACGATTATCTGAACCGGTCATGGGCCCTCCCCTAGGTCGACTCGGTACCTGGTGAGTACCTGGTGCGGTGTGTAAACATCGCTGCTGGGGAGACAAAGGCGGCCGGGCGTGGTTTTGGCCACCCCCCCCACCCCCTCGTGTGCCACGTGCCGGCTTTCATAGAGTGCTCGCTGACAGCACTTGCCCCAACAGTCTGTTCAGGGCTATACGGGGGATCTTCTTCTTTTGTGGAAGGGCAGGGGGGTAGTGGGGGTTGGTGGGTGGCAAGGAAGGTGGGGGGGGTGGCGGTGGGGGGGAACCTTAAGCAAAGAAAAAAGTTTTCCCTACCTTGATGGAACCAATTAGATTAGTTGGCTGGCTGAGCTCCCCTGAGAGATGGTGGGGAAGGAGGGGAGAAGAGGGCGGGGGGGGGGGTATGAAGAGGGGGCTGTTTTGCTCAGTTGCCTCTTTAAAGTGGCTGTGCATCAGCTAATGCTTGACAGGGTGCCAGGGCCACATAGCTGCTGATATCTCCAGCCACTTGGGATGGAAGGGGGCTACAGCCGTGTGCAGTGGGAGGGAGGGAGGGGATATTGGTAGGCATGGGGAGTTTGGGAAGTTGTTGGTGGAGAGAGGGTGGAGAGAGAGAGGGGGGAGAGCCTTTGGGACATTTTGATGGAGAGCTGAAAACATGAGCTTGTGTGTGGGGGGGGAGGGGGGGTTATTTTTCGTGTTTTATTTTCTCCTGTAAAGTTTGCTCGGGTGAAAGTCCGCGGAGACCACGCTTGCATGTGCCACTGCCCATTGTTGGCACCCTTCTGCCGCCTGTAAAAAAAATAATAAGCTCCCAATTTTGTCATCTCGCAAAAAAAAAAGAATGGCGAGGCGGTGTCCTCCGACGTGGGACACCGCCGACGTTGTTTCGCGGGGTAAATGTATTTGCTGGTGGGGGAAGGGAGAGCCCACGTGTGAGCCAAGTTAAAAAAAACAGAATAAATTCCCAAGTGACGTCTACTTTGGGTGTGGTCAATGTTTCTGTCAAAGGCAGAGAGCGAATTGGACACAGCAGATTTGACCGAGTTTATTTTGCTCCCACCTTCACTTGTTACATGTCTGTGGTCTTAGATTTGCAAACGCTGACTTCCCCCCTCCCTCTCCTCATGCCATGTCCATTATTAATAGACTACAATACATACAAACGTGTTTCTTCAGGTGTTAGTGAGAAATATATGCGGCTTGAATCAACTCCAGGGGATCTTGGCATGCACGGCACATAGCACCTTGCCAGTAAATTGCTCGTGCAGCCGAGTGTGTAGAATAATAATGGAAAAGATGTTATAAGTGTCTGTGCGCAGGCTGTATTAACACTGTGTAATAGAAAAAAATGGCTAAATAATGATTTGCCATTAAGTTTCTTGGTTTGTCACTCATGAATCTTAACTTTTCGTCACTGATCATTTGGATAAATGCAGGACAGATCTTAAGCTTTCCACCTGGAAAGATTTACGCGTTGTTTTAGACTCTTATTTACGAAAGAAAAATCTCCTGACATTCTATATATATAAAGACCATTGCCACGTGAATTATAATGGGATTGGGGGGGTTGAATAGAAACTGGATGTTTATTTTGAAAGCAGTATTTATAAAGAGATTTGAAAGATTAAAAAACATGAACACTTGAATATTTCAGCAGAGAAGATTTAGTATGAATTAAGTTTTTACAAGTAGACTCTGATGCGTATGTATGAATCCATTTGCCTTGCTAGTTTTCATATGACACGATACCGCTGAGAAAATATGAGTTATCCCATTTCATTACTTCATAAATACGATCTATACTGTATACGTATATGGTCTCCCAACTGTATGGGAGGCCTTCATCCAGCAGTAGCTGGACAATGCCTGCTTTTAATGACCTATATGTCCGAGAATTTTCATTTTTGTAAAATATCCTGTGCATTTAATTTGTTTAATACAATTTACCCTGTAAAAAGAAAAACAAGCGATATTTCTCCAGCTTTTGTCAATTCACTGCCGGATGAAAGCCTCCCCATGCTGTGACCGTCATGAGGGTTGTTTGACCATTCCCCATGACACGAGTTAGTGGGCAGTCCAGGACTCTGATCAGACATCACTTGCTACTGATGTTATCTGTGGCCAGGAATTAAACTAAGGTCGCTAAGTTCATCGCGCAGTGTGCCAACCATTGTACTACTGCTCCACTGTTTCTACTCTGTATTTTGTTTTATTTTATGAAAGACTTGAAGTGAGCATATTATTAAATTAGATTAATATCATCACTCAGTCTTGTATGCTAAAAAAACACATTCATTGAGGTGCCTTAATGTGTTCTGCAAGGGTTATTTATGCAAGAAATAATTATTTATTGACTTTAGCATTTCCCTTATAATGACCTCGGACCTGAAAGTCTATTTCAAAAAAATATTGATCACCTTAATTCATCTCGGAAACGTAGAACTTTCCAGTTGGTGAACAAATACATTATAAGGTCACACTCATTACACACAAAGCGATTGCCCCAGATAAACCACAATACCTTGCTGATCTCGTCAAGGAGCATAAACAATCATGCAAAGTCCGGTCATGCCCGCAGCAGCTTTTGGATAGCCATCAAACAAAGATCATGCAATCTTCATCAGGTGTAAAAAACAAATAGCGAGGGAGCATATAGGGCGACATCAACGCAACACATAGAGAGCGCCAAACTGCACGGAGGTAAATACAACAAGAGGATGAGAGACGAGAATTCAACAAACCGAAGAAAAAATTATGTGATGCAAAACCAGTCAGGTCAACAACACAGACACTTACCTGGCCGACCACGAATTTCAGAAGAGTGCTAAATTTCGTGTTCATCCTCTGGATTGTACATACCAGCATAAACAGAGTGAACAAATACGAGGTACAAGTCAGCATATACAGAGACATCAAGAGGCAAGGAGAGGAAAGACGGACAGAGAAGCAAGGAGAGATGAACAGACAGAGGCCTTAAATAGAAAAGTGAAGGTGGGGGGGAGGGGCTGAAGAGAGCAGGGTTGCACGGCAGCACCTGATGAAGATCGCTTGTGTTGCGGTCGAAACGTCGTGATTGATTTATTTTAATATAATTTTATGGTATTTCTACATGCGTGACTTTACCGAAAAAACCAATGAGTATTTTATGCAGTCACGAAAGCTTTAATTCTTTATTAAAGATCATGCAATCACGCGCTTTCAGTTGTGCTTCTGTGGCCATCCGATATTAGGACGCCACTGGAGCTGTGCACTTTTTAGAACTGATTTTTGTGTTTAGTTTGTCCTTCCCCCGCACCTCCGATTAGCATAGTTGGTTACGTACGGTCCAAAAGAAGTTCAACGTACATAACATTTATCTTCCCTGCTTTTTTCTAGACTTGACTTAAATTTCCATCACTTCCATTGTAAGAGGACTATCCATCCGGACCACAATTAGATGGGGCTCATAACCAAACACGTGACATGCATGTCACCTATTGACATTGACAGTGACAGCCCAGGCTATTCCTCATCTGGTAGCTACAGGTATCATTGTTTCCCCCTTGATACATGCTATGTGGTGGACAGCCAATGGCATTGCAGCAAAATCCATTGTTGTGTTGTATTTATATGTTCCTGTGTCATAATCTCCACCTTTTCCAACCCAAAGTATGGTCAAATAACCCGTATGATTTGCATGGTGTGGGGAGGCCCTAATCTAGCAGTAGATTGTAAAAAGGGCTGTCCATGTGCATGTACAGACATACGGGTCAAGTTTACCAGGATGGTAAATGCCAATTTTGTACCCCCCACTTAGCCTGGACTCCAGCTGAGCCAGACTGTCTGAAATAATTACCACCACAGTAGCTATCCAGCTATAAAAACCAGGATTACTTTAAGTGAAAATCCTTATTTTTTCAAGCTTCTTGCATTTGTACACAAAAACACTAAATCCCTTAATTTCCTGCCTCTTTTAATAACATCTAGCATTCCTGCCCATGCGTTGCGTGGAACAGAACTGCTTTTTCTTCGGTACATGGCTTTCACAAACAAAGCACGTTTCCTTTCTCAAAAATAACCCCACCACCAAGAAAACAAACCCAACCATGTAACTAGCTGAGGGGCACGTCGGTACAAATTGAACCACTTTATCGTACAAGCACATTTCAAATGTATGCCACAGCACTCACCCGACGTTCTGTGGGCACTAATAGATTTGTAATATTTCTGGACAACTCAACTGGATCATAAATATACCCTCCCTGCCTTACATAGCCGGTCATGTCCCATGTGAAGCCTCGCATTCAGAGAAGAGGAGGAGGACAGCGCTGTAAAAGGAAAGTGGTTCATGCAGCGTGCACATCCCATCCCAGTTGCTTCTTGAAGCGGTTTGCTAACATTTGTTTGGTAATTATTCTGCCTTTTTTCTTTCTTGTCAGCCTCAACTGGGGTGTGGGAAATGCCCCTGAAGTCAACAGAAATTATTTTCAAGGAGAGAAGTGTGAATATACTGCGTTATGCACAATGTAAGAGGGTCTTCTTGGAAAGCGGTGTATACAGCGTGTGTGCCAATCTGGAAGTGATGTTTTTCAAACTGAATGAAAATCATCCACGATGATGGGAGACAGGCCTTGTAAAAATGTCGTGCCAGCTCTTAATGTCATCACCCAATATCATGTGCCTAAATTAGCCACAGTTGAGATCAGATGTGTAAAAAAGGCCAAACTAGATCTGGAATGTATGGTCAGTTGCCAGAAAACAGTGATTAAAAGCTTTATCCCACGACCAAAACTATCTGTCCGTGTGAGTATGTGTATGAATGTTCTTTTGGAAAGTGTCCAGTGGCATCGCAGATAATTTGTCAAGAAATAAATGTCTGGAACGCAAATGCCACTTTGAAATGAAAAACTTTTGAGTCAAATGCAGATCATTCATTGTAGTAAATGAAGAAAAAAATGTCACGGTAAAATGAAACACTCTTTGCTACGATGAAATTACTTAGTTTTTTTTACGCTATGAGTTCCCCCTCCCCTTTGCTGTCATTTTAAATAAATCATGCCTTAGGCACAAACAAAGCAATTATGAAGGGTCCTTTCAGTTTGTGCTTCCAACGGTTAATATGCGATGTCGATGAACAAGAGAGCCATGGGGCACTGTCTAGGCGATGTCAATAGCGTCGTGTATCCCTCCTGTATCCCTCCTGTAAAAAAACAACAACCACTTGGCATCTGTTGCCTGCTCGCAGCATTCCCATTGTAATTTGAAAGACCCTCATTAGTACTTGTCCTGTTATTCTCTCTTTTTTGTCAATCAGCTGATGGAGTGTGTCCGTTGCATTTCATGAAAGGCTATGAAAAGTGTTTGGGGTTTTTTTTCCATCCCATTTCAATCGTGCGTTCACTCTAGTATGAGTGAATTTCATCGTCATCATCATCATTGTCACCATCCATGGCCTGTCCAGTACTGGACAGAAGGCCTTCCTACACCACTGTTTAATCTCATGGTCTCTCCATGCCACGTTGCATCCCACTCCTTTACGTGAACTGGTCTCATTGCGTATTCCTCCGGTGGTGGTGGTGGTTCTTATTGGACACGTCCCACCTTTGGCTGCGGGTCACGTCGTATCGCAATTAGTTGATGATGGTCGGTCGTCGAGACTGAACAATGGAGTCGCAGCCAAAAGAGGGAGCACACCTGAGAGGAGAGCCACCAACTCTGTTTTTTACTGAAAAAAGGCCATTTGCCTGCCACATTAAGATCTGCCTTTTCTGTCAGTGATGGTATTTAAAAAAAGCCTGCTCATATATTTTAGGGGAAACCATTATTGACTAGCCTTTTGCCCGTCCAAGGACGGGTGTATTGCAGTAAATCTGAAACGTGCAAGCGAAAATCAGACCGTGACGTGATATTCATTACATAAATGCGTGTGCAATTTGTAAGGGCGTGGTGACACAGACCTATTTCATTTTAAGGTTATAATCCCTTGTTCATCATGACGTCCTTTTTACTTTGATGTCTCAACAGCGTCACGGAGATCACGTGACGTGATGGTTCTGCCTTTGTAGTGAGGGTGAGATCACGTGACGCGAGGGTTCTGCCTTTGTAGTGAGGGTTGTCAGTTGACGCCGAGGAGGGGGGAGGAGGCGCCTCGCCCCCCCCCCCCATGTGGAGTGACGTCACCCGCTAATTATTATTAATTGGGGGGGGGGTGTCCATTTGGAGGACGTCACCTTATAATGATTATTAATGAAGGCCGTTCAATGTGGAGTGACGTCACCTGCTCATGATTATTAATGAGGGGGGATGGTGCTCCATGTGGAGTGACGTCACTTGCTCATGATTATTAATGAGGGGGGGGGGGTCCATGTGGAGGACGTCACCTGATGATGACTGCTTGTGTTGCGATCGAAACGTCGTAGTTTTTTGTTATTTTCTTTGAGCCTGTTTACGTGACTTTACCGAAAGACCCAAAGAATAGGACGTAACCTGTTCATGATTATTAATGAGGGGGGCTGGTCGACGTGGAGTGACGTCACGAGCGTTGCACACAGACATTCTTGGCTCATTATAGTAGCTAATAATAATGGGGGGGGGGGTGTCCATTTGGAGGACGTAACCTGCTCATGATTATTAATGAGGGGGGCTGGACGATGTGGGGTGACGTCACGAGCGTTAAGGACAGACATTCCTGGGTGATTATTGTAGGCATCTCATTATAAACGGCAACTTTACAGAGGCAACCAAAGACATTCAATTAACGAGGTGAGAAATACAGAACAGGCGTGATTTGTTGTTGGTGACGACGAGGTTTCTGTGATGCAGTGAGCTTTGGTCTTGGGGTGAGTTTTAGTATCACAGTTAAAATGCAAACGTTTCAGCCAATTGTGTCAACCCATTGCTGTATGAAAGCCTCCACGTATCGTGGTGGTGGTTATCGTGGTTGTTTGACCAAACTTCACCATCCTGCTCAGTGTGGTTGGCGAAGGGTTAAGATTGGGGTGGGGTGGCCCAAGATGGGTTCAGATACCACTTACAATTGTGTTTGCCGTGGCTAAGAATCGAACTCGGGTGGCCGGTTTTATAGCAAAGTGCGCCAATTACTGTCACCACTCCCCTATAAGTATCACAGTGTGGTAAAGTTATTTAATGAAACTCCTGCAAAAATCACTTTGGAAATGATCACAGATGATTCACCCGTTGAGGTGACCGTTTGAAAAGCCACTGACAGTCGTGTGGTTTTATGTTTATGTTCTGTTAGCTCACAATATTGTGTCATTTTGCATTTGCTGCTTTGCAGTTGGTCTGTCTTGTAACGAGCTCCCAATGGACTCCAAACTGGGGAGATGGAACTTTGGAATGCATCTCGCCACTTTGATTAAGCGCCGTCGTTTTGAAGAAGCTGGGCAGCCCCGGACCGATTGTGGTTATTTAAATACTGTACCTCCAGCAGTGAATGAGGGGCATTTTAAGGCTTTGGTAAAGCTGGATTTTCAATGCACCCATACCAGTGAATGGTGTGTGCTGTGCCAACTCTCCCTTGCTTGGTTGCATTGCATCATCCAGTAATTGATCATTATAATTGATAAATTATAATTGAGTAAACGCAGGTCTTGCGACTCACACGCACATTCTCCGAATATATCTCTTCTATATTTCTTCCCATGTTATTGCCCTGCAATGCTGTGCAAACGTATGCGTACATGCAGTACTACTGCTGCGTGTAAAAGCATTATGTTAGCACTATTGTCCCACAGTAACGAAAATATTTTTCGTCTATTGGCTTTCCAGACCAATACCCATCCAACAGCACCTATTTTGGCACACATGTGGACCAGTCTCGTCTTAAGGGTCTCATCAGTCGGTCAGGTCAGGCTTATTAAATATGGGTGCCACAGTGTCGCGATGTTAACTGCCTCGCCAGGCATACAGCAGGTTGTGGGTTCGATCCTGACCTTGCGCCTGTATATTTGGAGGTTTTTTTATGTTCTCCCCATGGTCTTATGGATTTCTCTCTGGGTCCTCTGCTTTTTCTGTCCACATTTCGAACTCTGTACTTTGAGTATTTGGTTGCAATTCATTTCCACATGTTAAGCCACTTCGTTGGGCTATCATTTATAGCCAGGTCACTTCTGAAAAGGAGCTACAGTGTATAGCTCAGTGTGCCTTACCTGGTAAAATAAAAATAGTCAAATAGATAGTCACATATTCCTTTTCTCCACCAGCGGATGGTAAAATTGTTCCTTTACATGCATTCCCCTTGGTTGCGATATGTGAATAAGCTATACTTGGGTCTACCTTACACAAGGTGCCCGTTCAAAACTTTCAAAATTACCAAATTACTGCACTATAGAGCACACACTTATCAGCTGCAATCTGAAACTGGTATGCACATTTCGGCCCAACCTAAAGTATTTATACATTGACCAAATGTGGACTATTTGCAGTCTACATCATCACATGCCATGGTCAATCCACTGCTGGATGAAGGACTCTCCAAGCCGCCACCATATCTCGCAATCCTTCGGCGTAGTATTCCACCTGGCACTCGGCTGAAGGAATTCGGTAAATGCATGATGTTAACTTGAAAGACTTAGCCAAGCACAAACCTGATTGGAGGCGCAACTATGAATGAAGGTTGTGGACACTTTGACGAAGACACATGCGTAAAACTGAGCTTCATGCCAAGTCTTTAGTGGGGCCTGCACATTCCTGCTTGACATCTCTTCGTGACCTTGCTCCTTGCGGGATCAGTCTACGCAGCCACTAAAACAAACCCGGTGAGATGATGTGACCTCACAATCGGCGGATTTAACGGACAACCGTGTATGTAATGGTAAACAAAGATGGCATGATTAAGGAGTGGTGGACTCACGTAGTTATGCACTTGCAGGTGGCTCTGAAGAGAGCCCTTTGAACCGGTGTGATTTTAAAGTGACTGCACTGATCTACCTACATTCGGTTTAACACGTCGGCTTTCAAGACCTTTAGCGGTGATGGCAACGAGACGACGGCACCAACGAGACGAGTCCATTCCCAGAACCGGCAGCCTCGAGCTCCCGCTCTCGGCTCCTTTCATGCTACCAGCACGGCCTGGCTCTGCCCTGGCCGCGCCTCCATTCTGGAACCCACAAGCAGGTTCCAGGGGCCTCCAGACGGGGTCCTCCGTGACCCTTAACCCTAGTTCCTCCTCCTCTGCTCACACACCGTGCACACTCTCACCGTCATGTGTGCTGTCTGTCCACCACAGTTGCCGCTGCTGTCCACCAGCCGGCGCTATTACACTACATGTGCAAGAACACGTATGTGTATGTGTTCTTGCATTATTGTATGGTAGCATTTATTGTCTGCGAAAGTTATTTGTACATTTTGTACAAATGTACAGTGAAAAAACTCCTTTCCACAGCCTTCATTTCTCTGAATAATTGTACACACCAGTGAGAATCGTGCTGGGAAAACTCTTGTATAGGTTTGTGTATACACCTATACACCTTCGACTTTAAAATGAAAGATTTTACTGCCAATTCTAAATTTTGAATAATAACGAACTGCAGTTCGCATAACCCTGGAGCGTTCTTTTCACCATCAAATTTGTACCCCATATTAAGAGTACTTACATCTGTGAAGCATTTACATGAATTTATTCGGAAATGTATTAAAGGTGGCCTTTGTTTAGCTTTTTTTTGCATTTCTCCACGTGGGCGTGCTGTGTGGGAGAGATAATGAATGGAGTGAGTGCCAGCAATGTAAAGAATGTGAGGCATTTTTCTATCGAGAATTGTTTACTTTTGAGAGGTTCAAGTCTGAGGCATCTTGACAGATTGACAAAAAAAACTACTTTCAAAATGTTAAAGTGAAGGGACATTTTGCAGTGAGTCTGTAAGGAGAGACGGAAGACATTGGCTGCCAGCGGTGGGTATGGGATTTTGGCAGGGTGAAGGTTTCGGGCTTTGTCGCTTGTTGTGCAGGCACCACTACACGGGCAGTAACCTAACCCGGCTGTAAAATAGTGAACCCCCTCCGCGTATGAAAAGAGAAACGGTTTAAAAATGATTTAAATGTGAAAACAAACCAAATGTGCGGCTTAATGTGCATTGTTTTTCCATCACAACTTCAAAGGAGCATGCCCCCCCCCCCCCTTTTAAAATCAAAGTTGAGATAAAGTGTGCAAGCCTCCATGCGACTGGAGCTGATGTCAAAACAGATTGTGAAATAGCACAAGGGGCCGTTTAGGCCTAAGCCTCTGAGGGTCTCATCTTTATTTCCATCTGTCTGGCTTGACTGCCGTATATCTCCAAACACGGCCCTAACAGCTGCACTACCCCTTTTTGAAGGACTCTGAGTAATTTACCGGAACAAAATGGCATGGCACGGCCAGCGCATGCTTGGGGGGGGGGGCGTCTTGTGCATTAGCTATTGTTCATTCCCAAGTAGTTTCCAGAAACTGCAAAGTGTTGTGCGACTTCCCGTAAATGACATTCCCATCATTTCAATCGGTTCATGCGTCAGTGTGCAACAGTTTTTTTTTTGCGACGTAACTTCCATCCGTGTTTATTTTGTAATTTTGCAATCCTTCCTTCACTTTGTCGGATGCCAACACGAGTTTAAAACACATTGTTGGGCAAAATAAGGCGCAATTAAGCTTCTCTTCAGGATGATCACCGGGCCGGGTAGCAGCGCCGGTGCTCAAGTGCGTCGGCTCGTCGCCGGGAGTTTTTGAGTTTAAATCTCGGAAGCGGTCAATTCGGCCCCCTCATTCCTTCCGATTTGGTAAAACGAGCACCAGTTTGTGGGGAAGTCACCAGTGATCATCTGCCCCCCCTGTAGGAATGTAGACACGCTGTATTGGCGGGTATGGTTTGTCTGCAGTGTTTCCAGTGACTCTTGGTGATTAGTCTACACTGTCAACAAATGTATTTCTAAAGCTCGGCATCCTTGAACTCCCCCCCCCCCCCACTTGCTTCCCACAAAGAAGCAGTCATTTGTTTTGTTTGATTTGGTTTTTCAAGACTGATCGTCTTGTATAATTGCTGCGAAGAAACTGGTGGTGGTTTATCATTCTCACGGGCGTGAGTGAAGAATGCTTATGTTATGGTTTGTTCGTTAAAATGTTTTTTTTTAATGTCCTTGTTTTGTGCAAGTGTGTTATGTATAGTATGGAAATGTCGTTCACGTATGCGGCTGGATTGCTGTGTGTAACATGTTTGCCGCCACTCTACGAGTTTGCACATGGTTGTAAATTCCATTCCCTTAGGCAACGGTAACGTGGGACATTACCAAAGCAAAGCGAGACCTTGGCAACCTTTTGCAAGAGTAGGCTGTTATCTGCTGATGTCATGCAAGAATGTAAACGTTTAAATTGTTTGGTCAATAATTTGCTGAATAAACCACTCCCGTATTTAATGCGTATTTGTGAGATGTTTCTGGTTATCTTTACAGAAAATGTATTGTATCTCGTTGGGAATTTACTTGCTTACATACTGGCTATGGGGTTTCACTGAAATATTGTGCAAAAAAAATAGAGATTTTTCCGAATCCGTCAATGTCCTTTTGGTTGAAGGATCGTATTGTCTACGTGTTTTAAATGTCTCCACTCGAGAGTACTCTTACTTTGAAACATTTGTGTGTTGAATGCATTGACCACATTTCACTTTGAATGTGACCATGGCGTGATGATGCAATGTTCTCCAGAGCAGTGAAAAATGCCGGGGATGCGCGAGCATTGATGTGGAAAAGGAATCGGGCAGAAAGAGATTGCGTTCTGTGGCTAGCCTCGCCCATTGGTGTGGGCATAAAAATCATGAGTTGTGCGAAGGTGAAATGCAGGCCAGCAGAGTAAGCACAACCGCCAGTGGTGGCAGGATGAGACAGTCTTGAGACATGTTTATTGCTGGTGTTGGTCCTGTGGTTGTCATTCAGTCCCCACCCTGGAACAGCTTGTGCCTATGGGTCATTGCTTCATTTCTAATTAATCTGAATGAGTTCTGTACGTCGTATATCAAAGTTTCTGGAACTTATGTCACTATTAGCCTCAAACTCACTGTGATGCCAGCACTTTATGGTGATGAGATCCAATATCAGCCGCAAATGATCTACACGACCGCACACTTGATTTGCGTGTTCAGTTGATGAGCATTAAAGTACGTCACGCTCTCCTTTTATATCCAGTAGGTGATATCAAAGTCTATTTACTCCGTGGATGTATTTGTAGAAATGACGTGTTGGTTCCCACTAGTGTGTTGTTCATGAAAAATGTAATCCCGTTTTCTCTTTTCTTTTTATACCTCATCATCATTACGGTCCATGAGCAGATAGCCCCGAGGTGTCAATTTGTTTCCACTTTCTTCTATCATGTGCCAATATGCTCAATGCAATCTTCCTGGCACCAATATCTTATGTCGTTGTCAAGCCGTTCTCTATTAGGTCTTCCTCTCCTTCTGGTTCCCTTCTATTTTTCCAAACAACACACTTTTAATGTTCCCGTTGTCCAACTTACGTATGTCTTTTGTACAGTCATTGTCCATTGTCAGTAGACTTGCCAAGTAGACAAATTCCTTTATATTCACAATATTGCTGCTTTATATTATTACTTCTTTCTCAATGGCCTCCCTTCCGAACACCATTGTCTTTGTCTTCGTTAATCCTCAGTCCTGCATCCTTTCCTGACGTATTCAGCGTATGAACACTTACTTGCAGTACTACGTAGCTTTCTTCCATCAGATCTGTCGTCCGCAAATCTCAGGTTTATGTATTCTTTATCCTTGCTCAGGTATCCCTGTGCCGTGTCCTGAATGGCATCCATCACTTTTTTCAAATGTGACGAAGTTGTTTGGTGATCGTGGATCCTCCCTGTCTCATGCCTCTTGTTGTTGGGAACCATTCTCCTATTTTCTGTCCAAACTGTACTGCTGACTTTCACCTTTCACCTATACCCTGCAGAATCTGTCTCAGCCTTTTCCCTACTTCATATGATCTTAATTTTTCCCACGTTATATCTTAGTCAAATCGAATGCTTTCTGGAGATCTATGAAACAGTTGTAAACCAGCCTATTCTTTCTCTTTGCTTTCTCTACTAGAAGCCTTGACATCAACATTTCTTGTACTGTGTTCCTATCTCTCTCTCCAAACCCTGCCTATTCATCCACCAAATAATCCTGAGTCTGTGCTTTTAATTCACTTAATAGTACTGTACTACCATTAATACCTACCCCATGTGGCTCATTCGTGCGATGGTTCTCTTTTCTTGGATATCATCACAAGTGTGGATTTAGTCCACTCCTCCAGTATTTTCCCTTCTCTCCATACTTGCCTGCATAGCTCATGGATTTCTTTCATCAATTATTTCTCTCCGGCTTTTGTCATTTGTCCACTTATGTCGTCCACTCCTGGACTTTTGTTTTTCTTCAGGTGTTTTATTGCCTTTTCTACTTCCTCGCACAAGCTGTTATCATTTTCATCATCATCATCATCATCGGTGTTGGCGATATATTTTTTTAGTTTATCCAGCAGCTCTTTATTATCTTGATCCGTGTTCCTTTACAAATCGCCACAATGCACAGTCCATCTCTTTTTTTGCCTTTTGTTTGTCTATAAAGATCTTAGCGTCCTTGCCTTCTTATCGCTGTTGGCCTTGGTTTCCACTTCCTATTGGTGCTCTTGACTAGTCTGTACACCCCCTCCCTGTTCTTATATTCTCCAGCATAGTATTTAATGTTGCTACATTGCTTTTCCAGCCATTCCTGCGTATATCCTTTCTTGCAAATACCCTTCCTCATTGCATAACTTTTTGTACTAAGGTGCCATCTCAACCGCTTCCCTTATCTTTAGTGTTATTTTTATTTTTTCCTGTGCTAGTTCCAAGGTTTTCCCATTTTCTTTTGGGTTTTACTCCTAAGGGTAGTTTTGCTTTTACTGCTAGCTCCACTATCTTCTTCGGTGGTAATGCCTTGCTGTCTATGCTAAGGTGTTCTTTTTCTGCTCCCTGATTCTACTCGATATTACCTCTTCATATTTCATCTCATAGTTCTCGAGTGACTCTGTTCCTCATCTTCTCATATTGCGTTTTTCATGTACGTTTTAGTTTTAGTCGTAGATTGCATAGTACCAAGCTGTGGTCCGATGACATATCACCTCCTTGGAATGTTCTGCAAAGTCGAACTGATGTTTTCCAAGCATCTGTCGATCATTACCACATCTATCGTATTCGTATGTTTTCCACCCAGTGCCCTCCATGCCCATTATCTGCAGTCTTTCTTTAAGCTTAGTTTTACATGTGAACATGTCATGATTTGAAGCGAATTCTAGCAAATCCACCTTCTGCGTTACAATTCGTCAGTGTTGTCTTCGGGTGCTGCTCAGTTCTGCACAGATACTTGTGCTTTTGCGAGTGCACAGTATGTCAACATTATTTAATATGGCGGCCCCCCAAATTAAGACCACTGGTCCTGCTGCCTCAGCAGGCCCCTCCTGCCACTCATCCCAGACAATGCAACTCGGGTTACTCAGGCCACGTACATTGATCACATGTTCAGGCCTCGAGTCACTGCATTGTTAGTTACGTACGTTGAACTGCTTTCGCACCGTACGTAGCAAATCGTGATAATCGGAGGTGGAAGAAGTGAAGATCAAAGTTAGTCAACATTTGTGGAACAGTGTGAGAAATTCTCCAAAAAAACATATATACACAGTCCACTTATTATCATCATTGCACATCATCACCATCAACTTAAACATAGACATTGTTTTTCGATTTAAAGCTTTCATGACTGCAGGGATTCATATTCTTGGTTCTTTCGGTAAAGTCCCTTCTACGTGACTTTACCGAAACATCCAAGAATATAGACATTGTTGTAAAATTGCCATCTTCATGAACAACCCAACAAAACCGATGGGTCACCTGAGTTTCACATCCTTCAACTGGTCAGTTGCCCTTACATTTTTTTCTTTAAAGCTCTCTTTGGAGCAGAGTCTTTCAAAGTGAATTTTGCTTTTGGTCACTCCCTCTTCGGTTCACGAAGAAATATCGTATCAGTGGTGGATGTATACTCGCTTATGTATAAGGCACTGCTCAGGCTAGGTTTTGTAATATTGTGCAACGGTCCTTTGTGCATTTCATCGTGGTTGACTTGGATGTTTCTTATTAAGAGGTTTGCACATTCCCAGTCTCAAATTACGTTTTGCCTTGCCTCGTTTATTGTAATAAGCACTGTTCACTTTCATGTTTGATGATGCCTAAAAAGGTTAAATGGCAATAGAAAAAAACAAGCAATCGTGTTGCCTTGATGAACGGTTTTAATGCTGCATAACTCTCTAAGGAGGATTAGACATGTGGCGCATAACATGCAGTGATATAAACCCTTATTACGTTAAGAGGCAGGGTGCTCTCAGGTCATGTGTGCATTTCAATTCTTTTATAATATAATCTTGGTAAGCGACTGATTCTGCGGGATCGCAGCAAAACCATAACGAGATACTCGAACCCGCTTTGCAAACGAATGTATCCCCTTGCTCATTCCTTTTGTGTGTGTGTGAGTGCTTATTATTTTCATCTGGAAGTTTTTTCAAAGTGTTAAACCCTGCCATGTTATCCCCTATGGCTGCTTTACGCTGGCATACATACAGTGGAGCATTATTTCAATGAACATGAATTAAATAAAACGAATTTCCCTTTGTGTGTTTTTCTGGTTGTTCCGCACGTTGTTCGATGTGCTGGGAGTTTCTTCAGATCCCGAGGAGACTCCCAGCCCGTGGAGTGAAACGTCTAGACATCGTGCCAAAAGATACGCGGCACAATCCAAAAAGCACGCCGCTGATCTACCACGGCAAAACTGAGAAAATAACAACACAATTTGTTCTCAATCCCGGCGCTTGACACAGGATTGCGCTGAGGCTGTGAAAGATAAAGGCAAGAAGACCGATGAGGTGGAGGAGGAGGAGGGTGAAGCAATCCCGGAGATGTCCGTACAGGAAGAAAGGGTGCTGGAGAGGAAAGTGAAGAAGTTGCTGAAGAAAGCCGAGAAGGAGAAAACAAAGCAAGCGACTGCCACTGCGGTCAAGAGTGGAGAAGCAGTCACTCCCTCTGCAGCAGAGCTCTCCCTGGAATATCTAAAAAGGTATTAAAACTGCGCATAATCTTCAACTGTGATGAAGGATGTGTTTTTGTCACTGGAAAACTTGGCAAAATGTACGGCAGAGGTGCAGGAAATAATCAATGATTCAGAAAAAGGTGATGGAATAAGATGGGGGTGGTGCCCATCTTAAAGTCGGTGTTACAGTATATGTTTAATCTGAGGGCCAGTTTTCATAGGGGCAGCCTTATTCTCCCAGTCTTATAGCAGAAACCAATTTTTACAAAGAACAACATTTATAATAAAAAATATATATTTTATGTATAATGAAACATTATGCTCATATTCTTTGGTGATAAGTGTGTACAATGCTCCGTGATCTCTGGATGAAGGGTGCTATCAAAGCCATAATTGTTATTATTTTATTATCATTTAAGAAACCGGTCAACACACATGATGCAGAAACCTCCAAAAAAGTTTCTTAAGACTCGGTGAAGCTTTCCTGGATGAAGGGCGTTGTTTTGTATGAGCATTGCAGCCAAACTTCAGGATGTCCCAAAGGAAGCCAAGCTTGTGGAAATGTTGGTTCGGATTTTTTTTTGTCCTATAAACCATTTCTTTTTCAAATCACATTTTCAACGTTGTAGATGTTACAACTGCTTATGCACTAAAAACATGCATTGTTGAGATTGCGTTCGCGTTGTGTGCAGATGGGATAACTAAATAAACTGCACATGTGCGCTCCACAAAACACAGTAGATAAAAAAAACAGATTCCTTTCTCCCTGTGTTATTGTGTTTATAAGATGTACAGCTGTACATTGCAATCTCTGTGCGGAGTTTACCATATGGAACACTGTGTACCCCTACTCCTTGGTGGAATCTTAACAAGTCTTTGATGAGCGGCAGCAGCCAGCACACAGGTCGAACAAAATTAACTCCGTCTGTTTATTTTTTTGTCCAATTGTAAAGTTCTTCAGTGTTTTGTAGGTCAATGGTTTTGTCGTTCACATAACTTTCCATGCGCTTGTGGTAGAAAGTGAAATTTGGGAGCGGGCCAGTCGGGCGTGAATGCCTTATCACTCTTCTATCGCTACTACCGTGGTTAACTATTATTGTGACGTTTACGCATTTATTCGTCTACCCATGTTGAGGACCTGGTTCAGCCGTCCATCATACATACTGCAAGTAAAAACACTTCTATCTGCAGCCTTCCCTCGGTACTGATGAATTCGCCTAGTTTTGTTCTTCCAAGGTCTTATATAACCTTAAATTTCGATTTAAAGCTTTCGTGACTGCAAGGATTCATCTTCTTTGGTTCTTTCGGTAAAGTCACGTAGAATGAGAATAAAATAACAAATTGATAAAATAAAATAACACAATAATATTCTCACGACGTTTCGGCCACAACACAAGCGGCCTTCATCAGGTGAAGGACGAGACTGTCTCTTCCCTTCACGTCGTGAGAATGTTGTTGTGTTATTTTATTTTATCAATTTATAATTTTATTCTCATTCTACGTGACTTTACCGAAAGAACCAAAGAAGATTATATGACCTTGTTCAGTTCAACAAACCTTTTCACTCTTATCTATTACAATTTTTTACGTTTTGTGCTTTGGGGCCTGTGCTCAGCAACTTTATAATCTTGCTTATACTTATACTCTTTGGTTCTTTGTTAATGTCGAGTGTACCCCGAGTGTCTAAATGCCTGAAGCAAACTATTTTTTTTTTTACAAATTGCATCAGTACGTATCTGTTCTTGAATGCACATTCACAATGAAGTCAATGCACTTTTTCAAACTTGCTGTGGCATGATCAAATGTCCTTTGCAAAAATAATAGAAATGTTATCAATATAATTTTGTGTAAACATGCAGGCAAAGGCAATATGCTGAATGACGTAATGACTAACAATTCACACCACAGGTCCGCAGGTGGATTGCTTTGGATCTCTCTGCTGGGAACTGGTTGGAGATTTTCCAGTGGGGTGATGTGGTCACCATTTTATTCCGCTGGCGTCCTGTAGGCTTTCTGATGATGCAGTGGAATTCTTTGTTTGCCCAGACACATGCAAACATTCCAAACTAATATCTGTAGCGGGTGATGAGCGCATTCAAGTATCATCCGTGTGTGGTGCAGCTTCTCACATTTTCTTTGATTAACAAGTGCTGTGAGTTTGTTTGCAGTGTGCATTTAATGTGGAGAAATACCTTCATGTTATTAACAACAAAATGTGGAAATTGAACGGAGGAAACTATTAAAATCCTTTCAACGCTTGTGTCTTCAAGCATGGGATGGGTCCGGTGTTATTAAAAATAGAACTTGCAATTGACTGCTGTTATTTTCACTGTCCAGTGCTCTAGCTTGGCATATTTTCTCTTACATCTGATTTCACAAGCTGAACACACCTTATAGTTGCTATGGGTTTTTTGGTGTTTGGTAATTATTGTTTTTTTTTCTTTCTACGTTGAAGTAACAGAAATTGGCGAGGATGTTTTCAACCTATCTTTGAGAAGGTCATGAAATATGATCTATGTCATTATTATTAGTATCGTCAGGAACCAGTCTTACCGGCAGGGGATGCTCAGGGAATGCTGCGCGCAGTGTTTTGTGTGTCATTGCAGTGCGACATTAGCTGGGCGTTATCCAGGGCAAGACGGTATTTAGTTTGTCCACGACCTGTTCTTTCTGTAGGCTTTGTTTACTTTTCCACTTCTTAAAGTTTTAGATCAACATGTCTTTACAGACAAAATGCAGCTTTGTGTAGAGCCTTTCTCACTCACTCAAAATGACGTGAGCTTTTATGATGCATATTTTTTTATGAGACAATACAAATGTACAATAATTATAACGTTTTAATAGAGTTCTTAAAAGCTGCATTTAAGAATATTGTCGTTTAAGTTTTGTATCATCAGCAGTGTTCTATCCACGGCTGGATGAAGGTCTCCCCCACATCATTGGCTTCCCTCACTGTCTTGCAATGACAAATCCACGCTCACAAAGCACGGCCTTGTAAAAATGGAACAGCTAGATCTGAGATTTCATGAAATTTTAAAATTTCAATTCAGAAAAATAGTCAGGACAAAGATATATTTTTTCACCTTGGTCATTTATAATGTGAAATGATATTTCATGATAAATGGACTGGAGACCTACAATTAAAACAATCATGAAAGTATAAAGGTTAAACCACCTCAGGTTTTATAGCAACAATCATAACCGATGAAAACTTAAGTCCAGGAAAGCATTGAATAAAGTAACACTGAAGCCTGCAAAGTTGGCATAGGATAATATACGCAAACCAAGTCATGCACAACAAGTTCACGTAAGAAAACAAGTAGTCAACTTATATGTATATTCTTTGGGTCTTTCGGTAAAGTCACGTAGATAGCTTCAAAGAAAATAACAAAAAACGACGACGTTTCGATCGCAACACAAGCGGTCGTCATCAGGAAAAGGGGGTTGGCTTCTAAAGGCAAACTGTTTATAAAGGTTTAAAAATGGGCGTAGCAGCATGGGCAGGGTAGCTAATGTTGATGTGAGGGATTAAAAACGGTGTGCCTCAGCATGTAGAGGGGTGATAGAAGGTGATGTAGGGCGGTGTAAGACCCAAAGAATATGAAGTCAAGATTTAACTTATATGTATTGTATGAATCGGTTCACTTGACCACAGCTCTTACTTAGGCACTTACATTCTCCACAAGGTATAAAAAATGATCAATGAATCAAATCTTGAATAGAATCGTGACCCCAAATCATGACAATTCATCACATCACAAAGTGGACCGAATGGTTCCACCGTTACTTCATATAATTGTACAGCAGTGCTCATTTGCAATGGAAGTATTAAGCTGTATATTAAGCAACATTTTAATTTCGTTTTGAATTCTCTCCTTTAAAAATGCTCATATATTTTTTTTCTGGTAATTCATTTATAATTACCAAATCATATGAAAGGATGTAATTAAACCTGGCCGAGTCATTTTCAGATTGAGCACTCGGTGAGGCAAATTGCTGCCACCGTCACTTAATACGAGGGGGCTGGGGCTGCTGGGAAATTTTCCTCTGCGTGAATGTCGACCCTTTGTGGCGACTCTGCGATGAAATCTTCCACGGGTGTCTGTTGCAAAACCCCGCAGCGAGAAGCAGCAATGCTATCTTCTTCACATACTCATGTGAAGAAGATAGCATTCTGGCGAATTGCCCGATGATGCTGGAAGTATTTACCAGCGAAACGTCGTACTCAAACTGTAAATGTGGATTAACTCTTCAACACACCGGTGGGCTGAAGTAGTGAATTATTTGTCTTTTGTCAACGTGACACTTTTCTTTGCTGATTGGCCGTGTCGGGTGGTGGAGGGTTACGACACATTTATAAATAAACGCGATCTAACCCAAAAACCTTTATTATGAATAATATTGGTCGCGAAAGCCTACGTGTTAAACCTTCTTCACATACGGTACATTAATATTTATGATTTTAAACGCTGTCTTCCATTGTCAAAATTGGTTTGCTTGTACGTGTTGTTTTACAGTTGGGCGACGGATAAAGAGCAGTGGAAGTTTCAAAAGCTGCGGCAAACTTGGCTTCTCCAACACATGTACGACGCTGAAAAGGTATGGACGTTGTAAACAAAAATGCGCAGGATTTTTTTGTGCATGCTCAATGTGAAACCATGAGTGCTCTTACACGACGCCTGAATGATATTACTGGAATGTCATCCTGAAAATAATTTAATTGTTTTATTTTTAAATACCAAAATACACCGCGAAAGCTTCTAATGGTGTTCGTTTAAAGCTTCGATCTGGTGAAATGAAAACGGTCGTTTGCCAAGCGTGTACAAGATATGAGTTAACAATTTTTACGTCACTTAGTATGTACATATTAATATCCATTTATATATCGAAAAAAACACTTGACTGTAATTATTATATTCAAGTTAATTTTCAACTCAAGCCATTCTGCTTAAATGTTATTACAACTTAATTCCATGTATGTGCTATTCCTTGTAAGTTTGTATGTGTGTGTATACGAGGGAGTCATGACCCGTAAGTTTTTTTTTTCCCACTGCACTACGAATGCGGTGATGAGTTTTATCTACAGGCTGGTTATCAGCGGTGGAAAGTAGTACCTGAATGTTTCCTCGACCTCCCTGACTTAGCCTTGAATGAGTACTTGGTGTATAAATATCACCACTTTGGAGACAAATGCATGGTAGTGGTCAGTCACACCTCTCTCGTGTCCTGCACAACCCTTAATAGGCTCTCTCAAACATCACTTGCCTCATTGATTTCGTGTGGCTAGAACAATACAGTGTCTTGAACTATTTTATTAATTAATTATTGATGGATTAAATTTTGATTTAAAGCTTTCGATTCTTGGTTCTTTCGGTAAAGTCACGTAGAAGGGAAACAATAAAATAATAAAGAACCAAGAATATTGATGGATTATTTCGCCTAAAGTCACAAGATTCATCCATCATCTCATTGACTTTGCTGACCAGGGCAGTCTTCCGAGATTACGTTTCATGCAGCTCAGTGTTACAAACACCTCCATTAGCACAAACCAGCCCATTCCGGCGAGCCTTGCCTCTCCTGGTTGTTGCAGTGGTGACACTTGTGCCTCACAGCAAGAAGTCCATGGATTCAATTCTTAGCTCCAGGTGCCTTTGTGTGTGGAGCTTGTATGTTTCTCCCCCTGTTGTTGTGCTTGGGTTTCCTCCCCCCCCCCACTCTTCCGGTTTCCTCCTATAGCTAACAACCTCTCATGCAATTTAACTGTTATTGGCCAAATATCCCTAAAATATTACCTTCAAATTACGAAATTAGATTATGCCTAGCAACATCACCCTCTATTATAAAAAAATTATCACGGCTACAGAAAAATATTAAGTTAGGCTTTGTTGGGTATACGAGCATAATAAATCCAGTAATAAAATTGGCTGGTTACAGTGAGGGGAAAAAAGTATTTGATCCCCTGCTGATTTTGTACGTTTGCACCACTGACAAAGAAATGATCAGTCTATAATTTTAATGGTAGTTATATTTGAACAGTGAGAGACAGAATAACAACAAAAATCCAGAAAAACGCATGTCAAAAATGTTATAAATTGATTTGCATTTTAATGAGGGAAATAAGTATTTGACCCAGTAATAGGTTTTTACCCTTTTATCTGGCACCGAAACTGACACCTTTATACAAGGCATCATGTGTGCAATAACCACAACACAATGATATCCTTTGTCCTTCAAGAACAGTGCATATCATTATCAGAGTTGTCTCTTTTTGTTTGCATTTTGACTGCTTGTGTTGTGGTTATTGCAAACATGATCCCTTGTATAAAGGTGTCAATTTTGGTGCCAGATAAAAGGGTAAAAACCTATTACTATATCTTGCTACTGGCAAAGGAGGTCTCATAAAGTATTTGACCCCTCTGCAAAACATGACTTAGTACTTGGTGGCAAAACCCTTTTTGGCAATCACAGAGGTCAGATGTTTCTTGTAGTTGGCCATCAGGTTTGCACACATCTCAGGAGGGATTTTGTCCCACTCCTCTTTGCAGATCTTCTCCAAGTCATTAAGGTTTCGAGGCTGACGTTTAGCAACTCGAACCTTCAGCTCCCTCCGCAGTCTGGAGACTGGCTAGGCCACTCCAGGACCTTAATGTGCTTCTTCTTGAGCCACTCCTTTGTTGCCTTGGCCGTGTGTTTTTGGTCATTATCATGCTGGAATACCCATCCACGACCCATTTTCAATGCCCTGGCTGAGGGAAGGAGGTTCTCACCCAAGATTTGACGGTACATGGCCCCGTCCATCGTCCCTTTGATGCGGTGAAGTCATCCTGTCCCCTTAGCAGAAAAACACCCCTAAAGCATGTTTCCACCTCCATTTTTGACAGTGGGGGATGGTATTCTTGGGGTCATAGGCAGCATTCCTCCTCCTCCAAACACGGCGAGTTGAGTTGATGCCAAAGAGCTCCATTTTGGTCTCATCTGACCACAACACTTTCACCCAGTTGTCCTCTGAATCATTCAGATGTTCATTGGCAAACTTCAGACGGGCATGTATATGTGCTTTCTTGAGCAGGGGAATCTTGCGGGCGCTGCAGGATTTCAGTCCTTCACGGCGTAGTGTGTTACCAATTGTTTTCTTGGTGACTATGGTCTCAGCTGCTTAGAACTACTCCCGTGTAGTTCTGGGCTGATTCCTCACCGTTCTCATGATCATTGCAACTCCACGAGGTGAGATCTTGCATGGAGCCCCAGGCCGAGGGAGATTGACGGTTCTTTTGTGTTTCTTCCATTTGCGAATAATCGCACCAACTGTTGTAAACTTCTCACCAAGCTGCTTGGCAATGGTCTTGTAGCCCATTCCAGCCTTGTGTAGGTCTACAATCTTGTCCCTGACATCTTTGGAGAGCTCTTTTGTCTTGGCCATGGTGGAGAGTTTGGAATCTAATTGATTGCTTCTGTGGACAGGTGTCTTTTATTCAGGTAACAAGCTGAGATTAGGAGCACTCCCTTTAAGAGTGTGCTCCTAATCTCAGCTTGTTACCTGTATAAAAGACACCTGGGAGCCAGAAATCTTTCTAATTGAGAGGGGGTCAAATACTTATTTCCCTCGTTTAAATGCAAATCAATTTATAACATTTTTGACATGCGTTTTTCTGGATTTTGTTGTTATTCTGTCTCTCACTGTTCAAATAAACCTACCATAAAAATTATAGACTGATCATTTCTTTGTCAGTGGGCAAACGTACAAAATCAGCAGGGGATCAAATAATTTTTTCCCTCACTGTATGTGGAATGAGAGACACAGCCATGCACACGACAGCACCTATATTAACACTGAGTTTTAACCAATTTCTCTCCACTTCCTTGCCAAATAATTGCATAGTTTAATTAGACTGTGATTTTTTTTTTTACCTGCCATTATATCGTTTAGAAACTTTATCGTTGACAAACAAATAATGGAAACAATATAAAAGTACTTGAAGAAACATGGAGAGATGCATACGTGGAATTACAGTCGTAGAAAATTGCTAAACATGTATTACAGAATATGTGCAGGTTAAAGATAATGTTTAAGAAATTATTGGGCAGGACACATCACTGGAGAAGATTAATGATAACATTGACAGCCATGGAATGGAATGCGTCCGAGAGGCCATGCACTAAGGAGTGATGAAATTAGCTAGTGAACAGACGTTTGGTGGATTGTTACTTTTCAGAACCACGAGAGATTGTGACTTCTTGGGGAGGCCATCCAGCAGTGGGGACAGACCATGGCTAATGATGATTATCGTACTACTGGAATGTCTCATGTCAAGCCACTGAACCCTCATCTTTAAATCCGAGCTTTCCAGATCACTGGTGTGTCACCTCGGGTAACGAGCAATCGCATTTGCAACGATTGTGATGAGCTCAACCAAGCCACTAATTATCGCACAAAACACTCCATCCTAATTTGGTATTTGTAACTTGATTCAGCTGTACCCAACCCTTGAGGGTATAATTAACATCAGAGCCAGAAAAAAACATATTGTCTCACCCACGGCTATTTAGCACCATCATTACAAACACCAGGCAATGGAAACTCTTTGAATAGATACTGAGAGAAACTCATTAATGTTTTATTCTGTTTCTGACCCTAGCCAAATGAATGTGCAGTGCAGGTCAGTGTTGGGGGGTATTCTGTTGAGGGAACAGGTTGCTGCACTGTAACTGATGCCTTCAAAACAACTTGCACAAAATGGAGGTGGGGGGGGAACCCAAAAAGTCCTTCAAACAAAGTGCAGTATGATCAAATGTACGCACGTGTGCATATGCACAAGATGCATAGTCTCAATTTAATGGATGTGGCTGCGTGCTTTTGTACCTTCTGGCCAAACACTTTGAACAAGTAAAATGTTATATTTGTGCAGGTGCCAGGTAGCTCTCTTTTTCCTACATTACAAGTCAGCACCCGTAAATTAATCAAAGCAGAATTTTTCCCTCTGGCACTTGTTGTTGCCCTGCAGCAATTTTCAACGAAGGCCGAAAGCCTTAATGCATTTCCTGACGAGCCACGGTCACGTTTTGTTGCTATTGTGACACAGGTGCCGGACAGCTATTTCAGAATCCTGCTGAAGTATCTGGCCGGCCTGAAGGGCCAAGCCAAGGACACAACTATTGAGAAGGCAGAGTCCATCATGAGGAAAAGTGAGGTGGAGGAGGAGGAGGAAGCGGAGAAGGCAGAGGAGGAGAAAGGCAAGTAAACACAATGGTTAAAACGTGCGGCTGTGAATTTTCCCAACAGGGGGACCCTGAAGAAGATATACAGTGTGGTTGGTGTGTGCGGGCACTCACTTTCGAAAAGTTCTGATCACCGAAAACGCCTCTATCAAAAGTCATGGTCACTACTATACAGTGTTACCATTTGAATGTATTTTGGGTTGCAACGAATAGATTTTTCATATGTTGCTCAGAATTTATATTTTTAAGAAATCGGTCGTGGTAAGAATGCCCAAGTTATAGCCTAATATAGTAGAATATTGAGTTATTTT
This sequence comes from Petromyzon marinus, assembly GCF_048934315.1. Taxonomy (NCBI): domain Eukaryota; kingdom Metazoa; phylum Chordata; class Hyperoartia; order Petromyzontiformes; family Petromyzontidae; genus Petromyzon; species Petromyzon marinus. The sequence goes on from NC_133669.1 coordinate 12,708,347, forward strand.
TCCATACTCAAAAAAAATCCTTGTTTTTTGGGATTGAAGTCGAGTTGAGTCGTTTTCCAGGGAGGGCATGCAGCGCGAGCGGTACGTTTGGGAGTTTTCTCTTGGGCTTCGGGGATGTTCTCTTGGCATATTTCCCCCACTTCAACAAGAAATGTGAAACATACGCGGCACCTTCACGGGTGATTGAAAATCTGTGTCAGAGCTGCTCTTTGTTCCGCGGTGAATGTGCGCTTGATGTTTTGATGATTACGATGTTGCATGCTTTTGGTGTTTGTCGCAGGTAGTCACGTTGATGAGGAAAAGAAGAAACGTGTACGCAAGGTTCTGAAGATGCTCTCGTGATTTGCATTTCCTTAGTCGTCGCTCCTCACAAGATGAAAATGAAACGTGTTTTAAATTACACATGCAGCGTTGAGAATGAACACGTGTGCGGTATTGATATATATTTTAATACGGAGCAATCATTACTTGTCGGCGCCATAATGTTGTATTTATTATAGTACACATGGGAATGCAAAGTGAGGGGATGTTTCTATTGTTTAGAAATATTTTGTTTGTTTTTACAATAAATGCATTTTCCTTAAATGTTTCATGTCGGTTTTTGAAAACAGATTTTTGTGACTACTTCCCCGCTGAGGTATTGCACTCGAGTATGAACAGGAAAAACGTTGCTTTCAAATAGCACTGTAAATTACTTGCTCAATGGAAAACTAATAATAGTCTTGGACCTCGCACATACTGCATATATCAATTGACAACACAATTCTGGAATGGATCCTTACTCTAACAACCACTATACACCATCACCTTGTAACTTTGCTGAATGTTAAAAGCATTTGGGGTGAATGATGATGGAGGACGTTTTTCTGTCATCCTTTGTTGAAAGGAATGTGCATTTAGCCCACATTGAGCACCACGAATTGTATCTTCATACCGCCCTCTGCGTTTACATTAGAATGTTGGAATTGGATCTTGTAGTTTCACTTTAAGCTAAAAGCTGCATTTGGCACGGCCGTTGGCGAACAATAAACTGCTTCATAGCAATTATAAAGATTCAAATATAATATTTACTTTATACTTCTGCAGCATGTATACAAACTGAAAGTGAAATGAAGTTCAAGGTGGGAGCAGTGGCAGAGTGGTTTACCTGCAGCGCGAAGAACCCAGCGTGCCCCGGATAACATCAGTGGCGCGTGATAGCTGAACTGGGGCCACTCTTCATCAGTCTGCACTGACAAGCGTGACACGTTGAGGAGGAGACCTTCACCCAGTAGTGGATTGATAAAACGCTGTACACACTTCATGTTGCAACATGCTACTGCTGGAGTGTTTGTTGGTCTTTATAACTATCAAATTTAGGTGAAGGAAACACTCCAAATCGAGTTCGATGACACAAGGACCTTAGCCACAATGCCGGAAACGAAAGAGATCCCTCCAAATAAAATAGTTCACTGATCAATTCCGAATACCAATCAGCACTTCAATTCTATACTTCAGTACCGCACTTGTCGAGAAACTAATAAAGCTGATCGAGTAACCTCAACGTAAACACAATGCACAATGTAGTGTATGTGGAGGTCAATATCAGAGTTCACTTTCAAGTGACATTGCACAGCTTAAGAGGACCATCTCGTTGAATAATGTCTCGAGTTGAAAGACGTGCTTTTGTTGGTATAGAGCTCGTTGTTGAGCCATTGAGATGGAATGTGTCGATTGAGTGGATCGCTCATAGATTCCCCGTCGATTATGTTGATGGTAAAAAGGTTTGCAGCAGAGACCTGTTGGCGTGACACTGGCATTCTATTGACGTGAAAATACATTGGCCACCCACGCTGGTGGACGTGATTCATGAGATGGTGTGACGAGATTGGCTCAAGTTTGCACGTAGATTGATTTTGGCATCTTTGGAGGTCTTCATACAACTGAATAGATCATGGCTAAATTTTGATTTAAAGCTTTCATGACTGCAGGGATTCATATTTTTGGTTCTTTCGGTAAAGTAACGTAGAAGGGAAACAATCAAATATTAAAAATATAAAACAATAAAATTCTCACGACGTTTCGACTGCAACACAAGCAATCATCATCAGGTGTGGAAACCACAGCAAGAAATTTTGAAAAAAGTGGCGGTTATTTTTAACGTTCACACCACGGAGAGAGATTTGACAGTTTGTTGAGATGGACGAGTCCATCTATGTTCGGAAAAGAGGGTGGAGACGAAAATAATGGATGCGGTTTGAAAGCCACCGTAAGCGTGAACAATCAATTAAGATCCGAAATGCTTTATCAAATCCTTCCAATGATTGCTAAGCCAGAATGCATCTTCTCGGTTGAAATTGTTTCTGTGTTTGTATATGTGGATAGCCTCAGGAACGAATCTATCATGGTAGCCAGATGGCTTGCAAAGAACCTCTGTCTTGGAGAAGTCAATGTCATGTGAGCCTACTGAATTATAACAGTGATCTGCCACGGCCGAGGTGTTGGTCCTACCGTGTTTTAGGTCTGCTTTGTGTTCACGAATGCGGTCCGAGACATGTCGTTTGTTTCACCAATGTAACTACTACCACAGAGGCAACTTAATTTGTAGACGCCAGGGTACTGTATGTCCGGAATCACATCTTTTACAGACGGAACCAGATCACGGATTTTATGTAATGTGTTGAATAGGACCTGGATCTTGTGTTTATTCAAGATTTTGGAGATATTTTTTGTGATCCCCGCAATGTAGGGTAAAGTAATGGTTTTGAAAGACTCCTAAAGAGGGTCCTTCTTCATGGTTGGAGTGATAGCTATGCGGATTGTGTAGTCGGAGTAACCATTAGCCTTAAGAGCTTGGTGTGCGTGCTTGAGTTCACTGACTATGTGTTCCTGGTCGGATATGCAATGGGCTCTATGATGCAGTCTTGATGAGGGAATTCTGCTGGTATGGTGGTGGGAATCCGGTTTCAGGTAAGCATCCGTATGGGTAGCTTTCCTGTAGACAGAGTGCCTCATTGAACCATCAGGTCTCTTTTTTATTAAGACATCCAAAAAAGGTAGCTTGCCATCTTTTTCGACTTCCATGGTAAATCTGATGGCTGGGTGTATGGAATTGAAGTGGTCGAAGAATTGGTCTAGAGCAGGCCGGCCATGTGGCCAGATGACAAAAGTGTCATCCACATACCTCTTCCATAAGGTTGGGTGTAGAGTGGCAGTCTGGATGGCGTCAGTCTCAAATTTCTCGATGAAAATGTTGGCTGCAACCGGAGATAGAGGTGAGCCCATTGGGGTGCCCTCAGTTTGTTTGTAGAAAGTTCCATTCCAAGTGAAGTATGTATTGGTTAAGCAGTGTCTCACCAGGGGGGTGCCTCAGTGTTTAGTCCTTGATGAACCAAGTCTTCAATGATTGCGATGGTGTCAGGTACAGGAACTTTTGTGAATAAGGAAACTACATCAAAACTGGAAAAACCACCTCTGCGGTACAAAATTCTACTCACCTGGTATCGACAATCAATGGTATTTCCCTGTCCCCAGACGACCTGCTTGTCAGTTTTGATGTAGTTTCCTTATGCACCAAAGTTCCTGTATTTGACACCATCGCAATCATTGAAGACTTGGTTCATCAAGGACTAAACACTGAGGCACCCCCCCTGGTAAGACACTGCTTAACCAATACATACTTCACTTGGAATGGAACTTTCTACAAACAAACTGAGGGCACCCCAATGGGCTCCCCCCTATCTCCGGTTGTAGCCAACATTTTCATGGATAAATTTGAGACTGACGCCATCCAGACTGCCACTCTACGCCCAACCTTATGGAAGAGGTACGTGGATGACACTTTTGTCATCTGGCCCCATGGCCGGCCTGCTCTAGACCAATTCTTCGACCACATCAATTCCATACACCCAGCCATCAGATTTACCATGGAAGTCGAAAAAGATGGCAAGCTACCTTTTTTGGATGTCCTAATAAAAAAGAACTGATGGTTCAATGAGCCACTATGTCTACAGGAAAGCTACCCATACGGAAGCCTACCTGAAACCGTATTCCCACCACCATCCATCCCAGAAGAATTCCCTCATCAAGACTCTGCACCATAGAGCCCAATGCATATCCGACCAGGAACACATAGCCAGTGAACTCAAACACGTACACCAAGCTCTTAAGGCTAATGGTTACTCCGACTACACAATCCGCATAGCTATCACTCCAACCATGAAGAAGGACCCTCTTGAGGAGCCTTTCAAAACCATCACTTTACCCTACATTGCGGGGATCACAAAAAATATCTCCAAAATCTTGAATAAACACAAGATCCAATACATTACATAAAATCTGTGATCTGGTTCCGTCTGTAAAAGATGTGATTCCGGACATACAGTACCCTGGCGTCTACAAACTAAGTTGCCTCTGTGGTAGTAGTTACATTGGAGAAACCAAACGACATGTCTCGGACCGCATTCGTGAACACAAAGCAGACCTAAAACACGGTTGGACCAACACCTCGGCCGTGGCAGATCACTGTTATAATTCAGTAGGCTCACATGACATTGACTTCTCCAAGACAGAGGTTCTTTGCAAGCCATCTGGCTACCATGATAGATTCGTTCATGAGGCTATCCACATATACAAACACAGAGACAATTTCAACCAAGAAGATGGATTCTGGCTTCGCAATCATTGGAAGGATTTGATAAACCATTTCAGGCTTTCAGACCGCATCCATTATTTTCGTCTTCACCCTCCTCTTTTCCGAACATAGATGGACTCGTCCATCTCAACAAACTGTCAAATCGCTCTCCGTGGTGCTAACGTTACAAATAACTGCCACTTTTTTAAAATTTTCTTGCTGTGGTTTTCACACCTGATGATGATTGCTTGTGTTGCAGTCGAAACGTCGTGATAATTTTATTGTTATATTTTTATTATTTTATTGTTTCCCTTCTACGTAACTTTACCAAAAGAACCAAGAATATAGATCATGGCTGTTTGTGATGTGGAATGCAATGAGTTTAGGTGACCTCTACAGCCTGTAAGGAGGCCACTTATATTCACTCCTGTTAAAAAGCCTAGATTATTGAATTTGTATTTGCTACCAATCATGTGAAGTGACACCCAACACAGTAGTCTTTATTTCTTCCAGCATGAGACACTGTCTCCAAATATTTTATTTTCTCCAAGTGTCGAGATATTACACTCAAGCCACTTTCCCGACGGTTCCTTGACCTGCTTTCTTTCCAGCCAATTACCTTCCACTTTTCCTAACATTCCAACCGACCACAATGTCAATGATCCTCCGTTGCCCGCTCTTTCCATGTTGTACTTCTCCAATCCCTTCAATTTATCTGACTGTAACCAATGCGCTTTACAGGCCCACTGAGGACAAATCAGAGGGCTTGTTTTTAATTCTTGATTATCCGCGTCATGTGGTGTCCACCATGTCAGGGGAGTATCGTTGGTAGTGATTCAGTCTACACGTATATGCAGTTCAATTCATAGGGCTGCCACTTAATTATTGATAGTCTTGGATGGCTCTACTTGAAATACACGGTTTGGTTGCTTTAGAGTGCATGATATTTTGTTATAATCGATCAATTAAATAGATTAAATGAAATAAAGCAGAACATCAATCGTACTCAATTCCTATACTGAGAGCTTTGCTTCAATTCGTTTACAGTAAAACTCCATTAATCCATCCAAAAATCCTAAAATTTTCGCAGTGCCCCCAACGTTTTTGGAAACTTTCATCCACTGGAGTGGACTTGGTCATTTTTTAGGGCAAATCAAAACTAATATGTGGATTATAAGACACTATTATCGCATTGCCTATGAGACATTGTGGTGTATATAGAGCATTTTAAACACGTGTCTCACTTTGAGATAGAGAGATGGAGCTGCAAAGAGACAAACATGCAGAGGTTCAGCAACGTTTTTGCTTAACCCCTTACAGACTGGTAACGTGGTGTGCTGATTGGAAGAATTAATCCGCTTTGGATACCAAGTGAAAAAAATACATTCTTCAGTATGGACCACAGTTGAATATTTTCTAAACTTTTGGTTTACATTTTTGTAAAACCTTAATCTGTTCCCCCCCCCCCCGCGCATTATTGGATTAGTCACGTGCCCCCTACTTCTACAATATGCTGTTTCGCACATTCATGGAATTGTGATAAAGACAAACACCTAAAATCCAGAAAAAATTTTCTCGATATTTTGGAGCAAAAATGAGCTGCATTGCAGATGACAGGACCCCATGACATCCTGTCGCCATATCATCACGGGTTTGTGTAAGTTCTGTAGAAAGAAACGTAATATATTAATCGGGAAAACGTCCACCGCAGAGATGGAGCATTGAGATGATTAGTTCATGTGAAGGATCTCTATGGATAGTTGTTGCATCGGGAAAGAGGAGAGGCAGTGCAGCTGATGATCCTCACCTGAACTATTGAAACTAACTGTAAATTAACCGTACAAAAACCTACAGCCGTGGTTTCCAACCGTATTGGGTACGGCGTCCACCCAAAAAAACAAGCAACTATAAAGTTACCAAGGCCACAATACACAAGAGATATCACATGCCCACGCCTGCTCGTAATGCAAGCGTCGCCGCAAACATGCCACCGACGTCTCCGGCACACACTCGGCGATTCTTTCGTACGTTATCCGTGCCGAAGGCTGCGCTCCACGAGAGAGATAGAGAGAGACTCTTGTGGCCCTGGGGGGGCGGTGATTGTGAGAGGAGTGGGACTCACGGCTGAGCTGAGTTCAGGGTGACTGCGCCTGACGGGATGCAAAAGCCATACTGCCACCTGCTGGCCGGCTTGAGAAGTGCGGAGCGCGCTTTCGACTGAAGCTCACGCCAACGATCGTTCTATAAACACCCCCAATGGTTTACGTGGCTGTGTTTTTTTAAAAAAAGAATGAATACATAAAAAACACTTTAAAAAACACGCTTTAATGAAATGTACCGTACTAGTAATGGAAGAACTCCACGACTCCAGGAAGTGGCCCCGAAGCTCGCCATAACGTAAGGGGCCGTGGACAATTACAGCCAACGTCAGTTGTGCGTGGACAATTAGACCCAAGCCGAAGCATAACATATACAAAATAATGTAAAAAATATATATATTTTATGATAGAATATAGTATTGTCATCAGTATGACATACGTATACCAAGTTTGCAGTCGATACCACATTGGGAAGTGGGTTAAAATTGAGTTACAACATTTGAGGATACAACAACGAGTGAGTTGAAAGAAAGCGTGTAATAAAAAGGCAATTGCGTGATGACTCCACGTTGCGTTTGTTTATTAAAAGAGCAACAATTCATAACTCGCCGCTTCAACAATGCCACGTGGCGTCGCCACAACAACCTTTGTGCTGCCGTAAAGTGTTTGTATTGACCAAAATGCAAGCAAACGTGTTCGTTGTTTTTTTCTCTCTGCCTATCCCCACAAAGTTGGGGGATAGGCACAGTAGTGTTTATCGCAAGTCTTCATCTTGGTGAGCTGAGGCGCAGTGGTTAAGGTTACTGCCAAAATGAACTCGGCAACATTAGTGACCAAAAGTGTGGGGAGGTTTTCATCCGGCAGTGGATTGACAAAGGCTCGTAAATCATTAATAAATAGTTATTATTATACTTAAATACTATTTGACCTAAATTAAACAAAGTCTATGTATACTTGAAACTCTCGTGACTGCAGGAATTCATATTGTTGGTTCTTTCGGTAAAGTCACGTAGATAGAAAACAAAAATCGAAATTAAAAGCCAAAAAACCCACGACGTTTCGATCGCAACACAAGCGGCCTTATTCAGGTGGAGAGAAAAGAGGGGGGGGGGGGTGGTGGACAAGCCTCCAAATGCAGCTGCTTACAAGGAGCTCCAGAGTGAGTGGCTACGCGAGAGACAGGGGGAGGGAGAGGGGGGTGGGGCACAGATGCAATCGAAACGTCTTGGGGGTTTTATTCGCTTTTAATTTTGATTTTTCTTTTGCTTTTGATTTTGATTTTCCATCTACGTGTCTTTACCGAAAGAACCGCGAATATAAAGTACCGTATGTGTGATGGTGCCCAGCGTTCAGATAGTTGTTATTTGAAAATATACGTATCAGTTGTTTACATTAATATAACTTACGTGACGTCATTTACTGAATGCAGATACATATTTTACAAATATTTTTGTAAAAGTACCCTATATTGGTCCCTGCTCATCCATAAAATCCTTATTGGGAAAATCTAATTCATTAATCCCATTGTCAACCCGAAGAAACCTAAGACGTCCATCTAATTTCCTTTAAAATATCTCGAGAACAATCATTGGAATAGGTGAAAAAGCTTTTGCCGTTGCAGCACCAACGTTTTGGAACAACCTTGTATGTATGTGAAAGTTATTTAGTTTCTTTTTTTTAGTGACCTGCCTGCCTTTTCTCTGTTTTGCACAACTTTTGTCTTTTTGTATTGTTATTGTAACTTTCTGACCCGTCCCTACTGGTCATCTAGTGTAAAAGGGCATCAGAGTTAATCGGATTCCTCCAGCTGAAATAAAAATTCTGATTCTGTGTTACAGTTTTAGCAAGATAGCTTTTTTATGATAGCCAGAACACTACATTTTCAAGAGCAATAATGTAATGGATCAATTTTAATTCAGGCCACTGGCATTCTACATAAATCATACAAATGAATAAAATAAATACTTACGAATGCTAATCGAATGACTACACTCCATTTTAAGGTGACATGTTTCAAAAAGTAGATGAAAATTTGGGCTTACCCAGATGGACAGGGTACATGGAGAAAAAGGGACATGCTTGTGTGTACAGGCAGCTGTTTTACACTGCACAACTCCAATGTCCTGAAAATATTTTAATTCAATCCAGATGTGACCGTGCTCCATTACTTTTTCTAAGTTCATGCGGTGCATCTGCACACATTACATAATCTTCACTTCATCCATCACACTCAACACCGTGACTGTGTTGTTGCTGTTAACACAGGGCCTCTCAAACTTTGTCACCCTGCTGATTTCAATACTAGACTTGTTTGGATTGAGTCTGTGGCGTGCAGACCAGCAGTCCATCATCACTCCAGAACCGAGAAGTATGCCTGAGTGTCTGTACAGAAGGATTTATGTTTTTTTTTTTAAACCAGATGAGAATCTGCTGAGCTTGCAAGGCATTATTTGCAATATTAAAGCAATCCCAAAATCTGTATTTTTTGTGTTTTAGAAAATCAAATAACCAAATATTGTTTCGAAATAGCAACCCATAGAAAATCCAAAACAGAGGGTGAAAAATGTAGAGCTGAATTTTGTTGTGAGTTGAGTAAGGACGTCCAAGGCTGGCGAAGTGCATGTTGTAGACCTGTGAGCAGATGTAGATCCCTGGGCCCACACGCCGTGCACTATAGGGCCTAAGCCACTGTTGAATGTTCAGCAAAAACTTTGCATGGAAATCTCTCGCCCTCAGGTCCCACCAGTGCTGCTGACCTCTGACACCAACGTTGCTGGAAAGCAACTTCATTTGGCTGTTCAGCTATTGCTCAGGTTCTATTTAGTGGGCTTTTATTGTCCAGCCCCACCGTGATGAGTGTTTGGTACATTGTGAGAGTTGTCCCGATACGTAACACAAGTTGTTTTACCTGCCTCAAAAATAAGGGACTGTTCATGTACTTATTGAATGTTTGCTTTTATCAGCACCAAAGTCACTCAAGGATGTATTTTGATGTAAATTATTTGCTATCATACCACCCTTCGAAAAAAAACACAAGTAAATGCACTTTGAAACCTACGAGTCTCATGTCCAGGTGATTGTCATGCCAAACACACAGGAAGATGCAGATACAATTTTAAATTACGTTCATATAATTTAGTTTGGGGTTTTAATTTAATGATAAACGTTGTAATGATTAAAAATATATATCCTTTAAAATATATTCAGGAATAAACACTCGTCCCATGTATTGGTTATTCATATACATATTTTGAAGTATTGCTCTTAAGATCACCCAACAAATATTTATTTATTTTAAAATCGGTCTATGTTATTACAACTTACATGTATAGCTATGTATTTGGGCTACATATGGTTTACATTATTACGGGGCAGTTTACTTTGCCTAAGCATTCTGTATTGTTGTCACAGGTCGTAATAGCAACAGTTCCAAATTATCCACAATAACTATTTCCATGTATCGTGCATACGGTACTGTATGTAAAACTATCACTTGGAGGTCTACATGTCGGAAAATATTGATCACACCATCTAATAGTCTACATCTATATTGAATATGTGTACTAACTTTATTTTCCCTTGCCATTGTGCAGACTGCTGGCAGGATAACAAGTGGGTGATGGTGAACCAGGTGTCTCCCATCGATTGGTTCACCATCTTCAAGAAATTCCACGTCGTCTTGCCAATAAAACTACGAGATCTTTTTAACTCAACGAGTTGTCTTAGATGAAAGGGGAAAGTGAAATCTTTGTTACGCGTCTCATTCATTTCATGCACAATTATATAGGGTGTCCGAAAATGAATATACCAAAAATAAAGTTTAATATTTTTGAATTTTTTTTCGAGATACTGACATAAATTTCAAATTAATATATTCATTAGACCTTTACGTTTTATTTTGTTGTGATTCACATTTTCTCATATAATGACAAGTCCGCCGGTTACCAGCCTTAAAACCATAATTTTTTTTATCTCCGGGAAGTCTTACACTAGCAAACCAAGGGACCTTGAAGAACTTAAACATCGTATTGTTGATGCTACCGAATTAGATCGATTATAGTGAATGATGGACATGTAGAAATATATTAATTCGTGAATATAAATAAACTAAAACGTATACATCTATTACATGTATTCATATCAAATTTATGTCAGTATCTCGAATAACAATAAAACTATTCAACGTTATTTTTGGTATATTCATTTTCAGACAATGTATTTACTCTGATGTACTCTTAATCTGCTATTTTATACTGTAACGGTATCTACTGTGAGTACTGTACCTATTAAAACCTGCACGCTATGACTAGATGACCCAGAATGTGCATCATCTCGTGAGATGTCGTCAGCTAATCAGAGTTGAGTCTGGATAGTGCTTGGTTGAGTGACCACCTTGCACAAGACAGGTCTTGTAGCCTGCAGCAGGGCTATGTTACAAGTAGTGAAAAGGGCAGAGCAGAACAAAGATTGTACTCTACTATGCTCCTACATCTATGTTCTTCATCATCATCAACACCCACTAGCCAGCTTGTTGAATAGGGTTGCCACCTGGCCAGGTTAGACCCGGGGAGTCCGGTCACTGGAATCTGTGGTCAGGTGGCAGGATTTTATTTGTACTTATGTAATAAACGACTTCCACGACGACTCTGGACTGGTGTCTTTTATTCAACAGAATGTCTGCACAGCTCTGCACTCTCTCTCTCTCTCTGGGTAGTTCTCTCGCTCGCTCGTCCGCTGCTGTGGTACGTCTCCCTCTCTCTCTCTCCCTCTCCATCCACACCGCTGGCTGGCGGCATGCCCGGAAGAGAGACGGCTTCGCAGGAGGTTCACCACGTGGTCGTTGGCTAGGAGAGGTACAGCGGCGATGCAGTCCAGACCCGAGGCTTCCCACACCGACCCCGAGTCCTCTCCTGCCTCCCATTATATGCCCCCCAGCGGAGCTAAGCTCCGCCTACGGCCACGACCTTCGTGGAACCTTCTAGATGGTTCCCGAATATTCCCCGTAGCTCCGCCCGTTACCTTTGGCCTAGATTGAATCCCTACTCCAGATTGGATACCAGTTACCCAGCGGTGGCCATGCAGATGTCCCCTGTAACCCCCCAGGTGGCACTCCCTTATTACATCACCCCCCCCCCCCCCATGATGAAAAAACCTAGCCGTCCCAGCTAAGAACGAATTTGCACGAGTAATGGAGAGACACAATAAAAGACCCCGCGGCAACAACAAGGGTGTGTAAAACACAAGCAACATGAACTGTACGAGCCGGCGTTAAAAGGCGAATAACAAAGCGAAGACAAATGGGACCATCAGCATAATCGAGGCGCTTTAGAACGGGTCCGCGACGCCGGACCCTCCGCAGTAGCCGTATCCCACTTCTGACACCAATGTAATAAACGACTTCCACGACGACTCTGGACTGGTGTCTTTTATTCAACAGAATGTCTGCACAGCTCCGCGCTCTCTCTCTGGGTAGTTCTCTCACTCCCTCGTCCGCTGCTGTGGTACGTCTCCCTCTCTCTCTCTGTCCACGCCGCTGGCTGGCGGTGTACCCGGAGGAGAGACGGCTTCGCTGGAGGCTCGCCACGTGGTCGTTGGCCACGGCGATGCAGTCCTGCCTCCGCTGGAGAGGACTCCAGCGGAGGCAGAAGTCCTCTCCTGCCTCCGCTTATATGCCCCCCGGCGGAGCTAAGCTCCGCCTACGGCCATGCCCCCTCGTGGAACCCTCTAGATGGTTCCCGAATATTGCAGATGTCCCCTGTAACCCCCCCCCCCCAGGTGGCGCTCTCTCATTACACTTAGATATGGTGGAATTTTGTTGAACTTCATAAGCGTATAACTGCACAGTGTTTGATCTCGGCTGATGAAGAAATATGTCTGGGTTTGATCTGTGAAAAAGTTGTGTGCTCAAATAACTCCCAAGACCAGCACGGCATTAAGAGGCCCTCATCTAGAAGTGGAATGACAAAGGGCTGTAGATGCACATCTTTATTAGTTGAATATGTTTATTTATTAACTTATCATATCCCAGTTTTATAAGGGGTCCACAGTGTTCAGTAAAATCTAGAGCAATAATTAACCAATCTCCCCATTATGTAGAAGTTCCATTGCCGAAAATGTCAACTTACTATTTTTCTGTTGTCAGACAGGGTTAATGATGAATGTGATGAGTCTTTTGATTCTGGCTTGCACCCCAAGATACTCCTTATTACTTTTGACTCAATTGGCTTTGAGGAGACTTGATGGCAGGCTCAGATAAGAATTGCCAGGGATCGAATCGAGGTTACTGGGGATGCGATCACAGTTCAGTAGACACTACACGGCATTGCCTACAATTGAATAACTGCAATAATTCCACAGCACTGTTTCACATGGCAATTGGGCATAGTCTAGTCGAGGTATAGGCCATGTTGGTATAATACATTGTGAATTCATAATATAAAGTCGTTTTCCTGTTAATATAGATGTAATGTATACACATGACAAAACACGAACTCTAAAAGTAGTCGTTATGCCTGCATGTGAATGTTGAACGTCACACCGAGTGCTTCCACATGGATTGTGATCCTGTTGCACATGATCAGGCGATGCAGGAATGAGATGTGCCACAGACTGAAGCGCCACGAACCTGCAAGGGAAAGAGAGCACATGAGCCATGCTTTAGCATGTGCCTTTCATCACTGTGTATAAAAAAACAATAATCTACGTGTCACAGAAAATTACGCCGAGGCAGTTTGATAAATTCAAACATCTGTTGAGAAAAAACTTTTCTGCAGACAAAAAACACCCCTTCCGCATCAAATATGAAGCAGATGTTTTGTGTTGTGACAGATTCACTCTGTATTTTATTGTCTTTATTTCTGAACAAAATAAAGAGGAAATACCACACTTGTAAATAATAATAGTGTCGGCACAATCTGTGTGTGTGTGTATGCAATAATATCAACAGTGAATACATACTCTTTGGTTCTATTGGGTAAAGTCACGTGACTTTACCCAATAGAACCAAAGAATATGGATCCTAGCTTTCACGAAAGCTTTAAATCTAGAAGTGAATACATTCCCAAATTAGTGCTTTGTTTAATATCGATAAGGAGAAAATATGCTTATTTTGGAACAAAAATATTCCTACGAACTGAGTGACCAGAGCTGAAAAATCACCGGCTCAAGCTGTTGTCTGCTGTTACACAACGTTACCATGTAAGTAAAAAAAAACACAAAGGAAACCTTTTATGGAGATGGTTAAAATGCCCTGGCTTCCAGGAGATTGAAGCGCTGTGTTTACTGCACAGAGAGAGAATGTATCACATTATCGCAATAGCATATATTTATTGAGCAACTGTTGATCAAACAAATGTAACCATTAGGCTTAGCAATGATATTTTTTATCACATTATCACACCAATAACATCTGGTAAACTGTCAATATTTGTGTAACCCGTGCCCACCGTGCCTCAGCCTTTCCAGACCGTGGCCATTATCGAGGACACAACAGGGGTGGTCATCAATACATTATTAAATACAAGTATTTCGTAGTACTCCGGCGTTGTTTTTCTTCGTTCCACTGCGTGATCTTTTTCGTTAACTGCGACACGACTCGCTCTCGCTTCCAACACCGTCCACACGCACACAAGGACTTGATGTAATATCAACGTGCTGGAGTCACGATTGGCCCTCAATACGGGCCTCCCTTTCGTCAAGATCCCTTATCCAGTGGTCAAGTGACACTGCTGATGAGGCCCAGAAGGTTAACAAAAACAGCCCAACGTTTGCTTCCTTTAAACAATTGCTCCCAGTTAGTTTGTGTGGATGGCCAATCGACCAACAGGCCATTTATTCATTTTAATTCTCAGAGAAACGTTTGTTCAGCTTCGCCCTCTAATAAATGAAAAATGTGGAATATTTGTGGAACATTTGCCTAGTCGAATGAACGAGCAAGAGAAATATGCAGGTCATTAATACGGCGCGAGCATTTTTCCTTCCTTTGCTCAAGTACTTTTACAGCGCAGGTCTCCGCTTTAAATACCTAATGCAAGTGTGTCTCGATGGCTTTCGGTGGGCTGGTGCCTGCGAACCTACTTGGTGTGACTGAGACATCTTGGCACACACACCACCACTGCTTTGAGAGAACTCTCGGCCCTCCCACTTATGTGTGCGCACGTGCGTGTGTGTCTTTTCTTGGAAGCTGCCAGCACACAAAAAAAGGCGAGGGGGGCAGCTCTGAGTCTTTTTTTTCTCTCTTTCTCTCTCCTCCCCAAATATTTTTTTTCTCTCTCTCTCTCTCGTCCTTCTGGGGAGCAAAGCAATAGACACCAGAGAGGGCATCTCTCCGCCTGCCGCACGCAAGGAACCTGTTAAGAAACCGGGGCACAGCGTCGAATTTAAAGTCGGTGCGCTGAAGGTGAGTTGCTAAACCCTCCGTGGCTGTTGGCGTCTCAACAGACTCGAGAGGCGGCGTCCGCTTGCGGACAAGGGGGACTGTGAACAGAAGCGGAGCCGGCACCAGGCTGTACAGTGGCTTATGCAATGGACGCAGCTGTTTCTTGCTATTTTTCAAGAGTTTGTGAAGTTTAGGCATCTGCCAAGAAACACTTTCTCGTGTTTTTTTAAAAAAAAATATATAAGTGTCTTTATCCTTATTGCAATATACGTGTTTCGTTTTCTTTAGCTATGGCATTAATTAAAGTTCGTCTTTAGTTCGTCTTTAATTAAGCTAACTTTTGTTCAAGTCCGTAATGGTGAACTCTGGTTGATTCAGGTTATCGTTTGCAAAATAGACTTGTTCACTCGAATCGCTTCCCAGTCAGTGAAATGTTAAACCTATATGCGAAGTCTTTTTTTTATATTATTGTTGTTTGATTACATTATTTACAAGTTGTGTTTACCATGAAGGTGCTCACATCAACCTCGAGTGGAGACAGACACTGCTTTAGAAGTTAATTTCACGTCTCATGCATCATTAGACCCGCCCAACGGCGAAAACAAAACTATTATTGGTAATAATACATGTTGCGTAAGTACACACATTTGTGTCGCTACAATATCCAAACAATGTATTGACCGTTGACGTAACATGTTTCATTTGCTTGCAATGTCACATCCTTTTTGTAACATTCCATCGGCACCGCGGTGGTGTGACTTCGACGTATGGCAAATTAACAGCCCTCGTCCACATCCATCCATGAACAATTTGCATCCCATTTGTAAACCCGCAGCTGGATGGATGAAGGCCTCCTCTGTGCCGGTGGTGGGGAGGGGGGTTACCGTAAGTCGAGGACTTCCCATCGGGACGTCCTCGACTTACGTACATATCTCAGGAGCGAATTAGGTTCACAAGCCGACGAGACTGCCCCGTAGTACTTCTTCACGCTGGTCCGTGCGCGTTGGTGAAGTGAGAGCCAGCACCGTTTTACACATCGATCGCCTCTGATATCTGTCTATACACCGTGTGTTGAACTTCTTTTGCAACAGTACCGTAAGCCAACCGCGCTCATCGGAGGTGCGGGGGAAGGACAACGAACAAACACACAAAGAGCAGTTCTAAAAAGAAATTAGTTTTTTTTTTCCAAACTAAATTTAAAAGTGCATATAGCTCCCAGTGGCTTCCTAATATTGGAAGGAAGAGCGTTCCAGACGGCTGCGCAGAAGCGCACCTGAAAGCGCACGATAGCGGTGACCGTCCTTTGTTCGATGGTTAGGAGGACCGCAGTTTGTGTGACGATATTGGGCTGGCCGAGGCCGGCAGTGAAAATCAAGTCGCCGGGTTCATCGTGCAATGTCATTGCTGGCCAGTTCGCCGCCGCTGCAATGCCCATACATCAATAATATTTCAGGAGGATTTTCTGAGAGAACCAACGAAAAAAAAAACACTGGACTGTCTGCTCGCAGCCAGCGGTTAGCCTTGCGACACAGGGAGGGGTAAGGAAATGCCATTCATAATGCTGAGCATACTGTATTGCACTGCGGCTGCGTTAAACGTTAAATATAAGCACAGTAACATGTTTTCATAATACTTAAAAAATGTGAACCCGTGGCCCATTTTACACAATTTTTAACCGGTCTCCAAAATGCTTACCTTCATAGCTGCCACGAACAAAGCTGCACGTAACACATTCAGTCCGTTTTTGTCACTCCACTGCTGAATGAGGGATGTTTTAACCAAGCTGAACACCGCTGGTTACTTTGGGTTAGTGAGCTGGGTGGTAAGGGTGCTGAATAATGAATGTTGCTGCACTGTTCTCTACTGCCCACAATGCCTTTTAATACATCTTTTGTGCATGGTGAACACCCTTCCAAGCACTTTCCAGGCTCCAAACTGCTTAGCTTCCTTAATCTGATGAGATCGAGAGCACTCTGGGTGATTTTGTTATCGGCGTAGCGAAATGTGCAATTTACATCAAAGCGTAGATTATATTAAACACACCTCTTATTTGCATGAATAATACACGGCACTTTCACCTCTTCTAAAAGTGCCATCCTCGACCGACTGATTGTGTAACCTGTCTGTCACACGGGCTACCTGATTCACAAGTCAATCAGAATATCGTTTTCACAAGGATCATGGGACCACGTGGTAGGCAGCAGAATGCAGTGCAGCAAAGTCCACTGGTCTACTATATTTCTATGATCCCACATTTACTCTCACTGCTTTCGCCAAGCCACACTGACCGGTGTGCTGAAGTATGTTCAAACAACCCCCACACGTGACACGACATTTGGGGAGGAATTCATCTAGCAGTGGATGACCACAGGCTGTACATGAGCTTGTACAAGAACTATACACACGACAAGCTGGATAATGATGGGATTACGAGAATGAGTTTACAAAATCACTGCTCTAATATCCATGGAGTTGGTCATTTTGGCATCTGATAACAGTCCTCGCGATTGTTTTAACTAAACAAGGAAATAAGATACTTAGCCATTGATAATTGCTAAGACCACCCGTACAGAATGGTCTTAGTATGAACTCCTGCCAACTTCAGTTTACATCTGCAATGTCTTTCGTACAATGTGCAACTTACAACGTGGTGTGTGTTCCAAAGCATATCGGAATTGTCAAGATAGGACACATCTGTTTCCAATTAGAACACTACCTTTGAATGAACTTTTGTTAAAAAAAATAATTGAGTCATCTTTTAATTTTAACTCAAATGTGATTACGGCAGGTTAAATATGTTCGACGTGACCTCAGGTGTGCTCAATTGTGTCTCCAGTTTGATTCTTCAGATAGGGGCCCTGCCTGTTGTGTATGTAGAGAGCAATTGTCAAATGAACCTTATGGCAGGACCCCTGGGTCCTATAAGCCCCCAGGCTCTCGCATAAACATATAACGTAAACAAAAATTTTGCTCTTTTTGACCAATGGGTTTGAAGGATTGTGGAAAGTGTTGTCTTGTTAAACTATGCCTTTAAAACTGAAAACTACTTACCTGCAGTACCTCCATTTAAATACACTATCGAATTTTTTTTACACCCCTCTGTCAATCATCGTGTTTATCAGTGTGGATTTGTGAACACAGTTTGTAAACAGTACATAAAATAGTACGCGTTTTCAATGCGCTTTTAATATTGTAACAAGCGTTTATACCAATGTTACTCTACAGAGGAGTGGGTCGCCGCTCCTCTTATCCACATTGATACGAGCGGTATGTGGGGGCTATGGCTTAACCGCAAAAAAACCTATCTGCACAGATGCATACGGACAAGAGAAGTATTATCAAACAGGAGGAATTAACGGTGCAACGCATCTCATTTGTTAAATATCTGCAGGTAATAGGATTGTCAACGGTTGATCCTAGCTGCAGACATTGGTAGGTCACAAATAATAATAATAAAGATAAGAGAGCAGTTTCACTGTATTATTATGCATACCGTTATGACAAATAAAGGACTTAAGTCGTGTAGGCAGTTTGAGCAGCTTTGGATAAGACTTATTATGATCCTGCCCATACCCGAGTATGGAGTGGATTCGCGTGTTCAGCTCTTCTGCGCATTAGTCCTCGCTGCTGCTGCGCTTGGACGACAACGACAACAGAATGATCCGCGCCAGGTGGGTCGCGACGTTTATGTGCGCGGTGGGACGGAGTCACACCAAAAATAAATTAATTATAATTTTGACTTCCGTTTATTCGGGACCCTGGGGTCCCGCCATAAGGTTCAAATCAAGAACCGCGTTCCACCTGGTGCCGACCTTCGCTGAAAAACATCGGAATTTGCTCACTCGAGTTCGCACCACCCACGCCAGATCAGGTCACCACCTTCACGAGTGGAACAATCAAGCGAACAAAGGAAACCCGGAGTAGAGACCCTGACTAAACCATAGGGCACATTGCAAACCATTGCCAACTTTGCAAATGGAGGCAGAAGCACCAACAATTCACTCAGCCTCACCCGAAGCCATCGCGTGCCTTTATAACTTGGATCTGGATCTTTAAGTTGCAATTCCTTATGGCGAACGCAAGAAAAAACAAGACGTCTTGTTCATGACCAGTGATTCTTAACTGCACCCTGCTCTCGCACCTGCACCTTGTCGATGTTAAACTTTTTTTTAAACAATAGTTGCAAGTGACTGAGTTGAGTGCCTTGGTTCAGGCTGCACATCCATTTGGGGGGAAATAGTGTGTGACCATACTTCATAAACATCGGCCAGTGTGCGGTTAGTGATGATACCAAACTAGCGTGGGGAGTGTGCCACTCAAATGCAGATGAGTCCCACCACTACGTAAAACACTGTTTATTGTCCATTTTTGTCAACATGATTGGGTGCAATGACAATGTGTAATATATATTGACCAAATTTAAAATATGAATTAAGTAAATTGTAACATATTTTCCTCAGATACACTTCACGGATGTCTTCAGGATACCATATACGTGTGGTTTCTGCCCATAAACAGATCCTATTATTTGTTTGGGATTTTGCAATGTGAATACATTATAATGACGTTAACCGATTTTTACATCGGTGTTCATTGCCTGCTGTAAAATATGTATCAGAAGGACGGACATGGACCACAAAAAAGTATTTCAAGCTGCAAAAGTAACATGTAGAGGCACACGCTTGGAATTACACAGGGATTATATAACATTCAAGTCAGGGACATCATACTGACTGTCAAGATAAGTAAGTGGGCTTGGGCAGAATACATCGCGAAAATGAACGATAACCAGTGGTCTATACTTATGACAAAGTGGCAGCCAAATGAGGGAGCACATCCAAGAAAATGTTGACCGCAGAGCTGGAGTGAGCTTGTGTGAAAGAGTTGCAGTGAGGGAAAAAAGTATTTGATCCCCTGCTGAGTTTGTACGTTTGCTCACTGACAAAGAAATGATCAGTCTATAATTTTAATGGTAGGTTTATTTGAACAGTGAGAGACAGAATAACAACAACAAAATCCAGAAAAAACGCATGTCAAAAATGTTATAAATTGATTTGCATTTTAATGAGGGAAATAAGTATTTGACCCCTCTGCAAAACATGACTTAGTACTTGGTGGCAAAACCCTTGTTGGCAATCAAGAGGTCAGACGTTTCTTGTAGTTGGCCACCAGGTTTGCACACATCTCAGGAGGAATTTTGTCCCACTCCTCTTTGCAGATCTTCTCCAAGTCATTAAGGTTTCGAGGCTGACGTTTGGCAACTCGAACTTTCAGCTCCCTCCACAGATTTTCTATGGGATTAAGGTCTGGAGACTGGCTAGGCCACTCCAGGACCTTAATGTGCTTCTTCTTGAGCCACTCCTTTGTTGCCTTGGCCGTGTGTTTTGGGTCATTATCATGCTGGAATACCCATCCATGACCCATTTTCAATGCCCTGGCTGAGGGAAGGAGGTTCTCACCCAAGATTTGACGGCACATGGCCCCGTCCATCGTCCCTTTGATGCGGTGAAGTTGTCCTGTTCCCTTAGCAGAAAAACACCCCTAAAGCATAATGTTTCCACCTTCATATTTGACAGTGGGGATGGTGTTCTTGGGGTCATAGGCAGCATTCCTCCTCCAAACACGGCAAGTTGATACCAAAGAGCTCCATTTTGGTCTCATCTGACCACAACACTTTCACCCAGTTGTCCTCTGAATCATTCAGATGTTCATTGGCAAACTTCAGACGGGCATGTATATGTGCTTTCTTGAGCAGGGGGACCTTGCGGGCGCTGCAGGATTTCAGTCCTTCACGGCGTAGTGTGCTACCAATTGTTTTCTTGGTGACTATGGTCCCAGCTGCCTTGAGATCATTGACAAGATCCTCCCGTGTAGTTCTGGGCTGATTCCTCACCGTTCTCATGATCATTGCAACTCCATGAGGTGAGATCTTGCATGGAGCCCCAGGCCGAGGGAGATTGACAGTTATTTTTTGTTTCTTCCATTTGCGAATAATCGCACCAACTGTTGTCACCTCACCAAGCTGCTTGGCAATGGTCTTGTAGCCCATTCCAGCCTTGTGTAGGTCTACAATCTTGTTCCTGACATCCTTGGAGAGCTCTTTGGTCTTGGCCATGGTGGAGAGTTTGGAATCTGATTGATTGATTGATTGCTTCTGTGGCCAGGTGTCTTTTATACAGGTAACAAGCTGAGATTAGGAGCACTCCCTTTAAGAGTGTGCTCCTAATCTCAGCTGGATTTTGTTGTTGTTATTCTGTCTCTCACTGTTCAAATAAACCTACCTTTAAAATTATAGACCGATCATTTCTTTGTCAATGGGCAAACGTACAAAATCAGCAGGGGATCAAATACTTTTCCCTCACTGTAGATGGACTGTTGAATTGCAAGACAATAAGAGATGGTGAGGGCTTGGAGAAAACCTTCATTCCTGATCATTATCAGTTTTATTCTAGTCCTTTGATCTTTTTGCCTATTGGCATATGACCGTTACCTTCACCGATAGCTCCTTGTAGTGGTTTCGCCACTTCTCTCTGTCCGTTGCTTCGTCTTTCAACTGAGACAGCTTTCATCCATGATTGTATGCATGTATGTTGAACTTCTTTTCCACCATACGTAGTCAACCATGTTTGACATCCAGCCAGATCATGGCCTTCTTCCCCGAGCACGTTTGGAGTGTTCCCTCTATCATTCATCCCTTGAAAGCCGGTCGCCATGCATCCTGGTTACGTGTCTCATTAACATGGGACGTCGATTGCTCACAGTCGGGGCCCTTTCGGTTGCCGTCCGTTGCCTCCTGCGTTCCCAGTAGGACATGCTGGTCCACGAGGCTGCACTTGTCCTTGCCTTCGTCGTGTTGCTGCCCGCTCGCTCGTTTGGGCTGGCTCCAGACGAATCGGCGGAGGGAGCAGGCGAGGAGAGCGCCGGGGCAGACGGGGAGAGCTGCACGCGATGCTGCCCCGGAGATCAACGCGACGCCCATGGCAGCCCCTGGCACTCGCCCACTCCGATTATCAGCGCACAGAGCCGCGATCTGCTCCAAGGTGGGGCCTGTCTTTGCGTCTTACTTTTTCCCCATTATTTTTCCCGAGGGCTGCACATTACATTGTGGTAATTAAGCGAAGATTGTACGCTTCAAAGTGGGAACATTTATATCTTGTGTGTAGATTGGCGAGGGTGAAAAGTTGTCGATCCCCAAATTCACCAACCTGCTCTGACTGGTGTGGTGTAATATTTGAAATCCACCACAGCCCGCACAGCATGGGGAGGCCCTCATCCAGCATTGGATGGACATAAGATCTGTACATATATAGGAAGAGGCCGAGCAAAGTATTGAATCACCTTTGAATAGTAGTAGTTGTTATGCTCATGGTGCATGCATTGAATTACGTGTGCAGGTGTTATTATTTTCTATTCGTATACTGTATATTATATGCAATCGGTTTACATTACCTTGGAGCCACTAGAGGCGGTGACCATTCACCATGATCAGGGCTCAGCAATCATAATAACAAGAAGAGCCACTTTTTTTTTATTCGGTGAGAAAAAAAAACTATTTTTCAAGAGCCGCAATACACGTGAATACGAGACGCTCCTTCACAAATTACGTCACGAAGCAGGCTCTTAAAGAGCCCCATGCGACTACGGAGCCACAGGTTGCCGATCCATGACCACGATGTTCAACAAATAATTAATTCTGAAATAAAAAATCACAACTCAGATTTTCCACGGTTCATTGAATCATTACTCCGCTGTTCAATTTAATTTTCCAATAAACTATGAATCACTCTCTTAATTCTTGCTGACATTGCCTTGCTCCGTGTGTTTAATTGTGACTCTTTTGATCTACTTTACGTGAACGTGTCTTGCTGGCAATACCCCTTTAGGCTCCCATCTTATGCAGTAGCGGTGCTTCAGCTGGAACAGTTCCAAATGCTCGACACATCCATCTCATCCTTATTTTGTTCTCACGATACTGCGGTGACCATGGGGAATGGTGGGCAAATTACGTGCTCAGGGTTAGCAGATGTGCTTAAGGACAGTACTTAGGAATATAGGGTACAATAATGATGATACAATCATATCGTATTATTATAGATAGACGTCCCTGCTCCTAGCCAGCCTATAGCAGCGTTCCTGAAAATATTGAGTGGGAAACTAAACCTTGTGTAAAATGTATAGTAGTGCAGGTCACGAGCACGTGCAGAGTGTCGGAAAATATAGCCCTACGAATAGCAGCATTATTTTTTGTGAGTTTTAGGTTTCACTTGACAAAGTGAGTACAGCTGTTGTTACCATTATTCAATAGTGTAATACCATACCGATGTATGTTTCCACGCTTAAATAAACGATTCGTTGCAACGAGAGAGGTCTTCTCTAGGGCACGTAAGAGTTCAGATCAGGGCTGCTCAACCTTTTCATGACTGCAGAGCTTGTGGAGGTGGTCTGAAAATGTCACGGACCACCTAATGCCAGCCACTTAGCCTTTCACGGGTCCACAAGCGCTGACCCATATGAACCACTGACCTTTGTTGGCTCCATAATGATAGCCACAGACCTCCCGGTTGAGAACTCCTGGCCTAGACGACAAGAGGGTAAGCGAGCGTGTAGTGTCCGCAGTGGGATTGTGCATTCCAGGCCTATATGTGCATGCACATCCCTTTTTCACTATTGGACGAGGGCCCTCCCTTGTTGTGCAGGTCATGAAGGTTCTTTGACCATACTTTATCACATGTTTCAGTGTGAGTTGGTGAAAGTAGGTAGCATAAATGTGGGGGCATAAAAGTAGAATACAACAATTACGTTTTGCTGCACTGTCTTCTGCTGACAACCATCGAGTTCCAAAACTTATATTTTGAAGGTTTGGTGATCATAGGTGCATGTATAGCGTGATCAATTCTTAATGTTACGTGGTACTCTATAGTTGATGTACAATGGAGTCCAATAAACACAAATGTGTAACTACAATGACAGTAATTTTTGTGAAGATGACACAATAATTTGTCTTTTTTCTTTCTTTATTTTACCCAGATAAGAGCCCATTCAGATTACAAGTCTCCTTTTAAATGGAAAACTGGGTTATAGGGCAATGTAAGAGTAAAAATCAGGTGCACAGCATTGAAAAATAAATTTTAAATGGCATAAACACTATTACATTTGTAAACCAACCTTTAACAAAGGCAAACTATTAACGGAAAGGAATATACGGTATATGCATACATGTTCAACGTCTTTCAAACCATACGTAGCCAACCGTGCTAATCAGAGGTGCAGGGGAAGGACAACAAACTGAACACAATGAGCAGTTCTGTAAACCGAGATAGAAACAAAGATCAAAAGCATTTATACTTCAATTGTCCAAGTCTAATAATAATAATAATTGAAACTCCAGTCGTGCCATCTGGTCAAGCATTCCCTTGCAATGTGTATTCTGTGATACCAAGTTTGTCGACTGCATTTACATGTTGACTCCTGTGTAAATGTAAAAAAAAACACTTCCTTGGCATCATTCAACTTTGCGTGCAGGGGATAAAGGAGAAGTGGGCGAGCGTGGCAAACAAGGACTGGCCGGCAAGGAGGGCAAGGCAGGACCGATAGGTCCAGCTGGTGGAAAGGGAGACAAGGGCTTGAAGGGATCGTCAGGTCAGTCGGACAAGAACCCCTTCTCCGCTTTCTCCGTTGGGCGACGCAAAGCAATGCACAGCGATGACGGAGGGCAGAATCTGCTCTTCGACCTCGTGTTCGTCAACAAAGCCAGCAGGAGCAGCAAGGGGGACTTTGACATGTTCCGCGGTCGCTTCCGCTGTTCGGTGCCCGGCATCTACACTTTCAACCTCAACGTGCACACCTGGAACCTCAAGGAGACCTACCTGCACCTCATGAAGAACGAGGATGAGAAGGCCATCCTTTACGCGCAGTCGGCAGACCGCAGCATTATGCAGAGCCAGAGCATCATGCTGGAGCTGCGCGCCAAGGATGAAGTCTGGGTGCGTCTGTACAAAAAGGACCGGGAAAACGCCATTTTTAGCGATAATGAGGATGTGCACATTATCTTTAATGGCCACCTCGTTATTCCAACTGATGCAGAAATCTAGGCCAATTTGTCATCCTGTACAGACTTTTTATGTTCTGAAAAACATCTTAAAAAGAGCTTTGGTGGGTTCAGTGTTCGAGAATTTCTGAATATTTTAACTATTGTTAGAAACATCTTAAATTGTTGATGCTCTTCTCTGAATTTTGCTCATATTCAACTAAAAATGTTCGTATTTAAAGTGCAGTCCCAATTATTTTTACAGAGCTTAACTACATACACAAATGTTTTTGTAATGTGTTCAAACAACCCGAATATACATTGGGGGTGATTCTTGTTTTAATGAAATGTTTCAAACGTTAGAAATAAGCAGACTCCTGAAATAATCAGAAGGTGGCAGCAAATCCTGGGTTAGTTGTCAATGACAAGTTGAGAAAACGTTGAAGGAACAAAATTAATTTGTATCCTTGAGTCTTTCGGTAGAGTCACGTAGATAGGTTCAAAGAAAATAAAATATCGTTATTTTTAGTTATTTTCTTCGAGCCTATCTACGAGACCCAAGAATATTAATTCCTGCAGTCACGAAAGCTTTAAGTCAAGATTTAAAATTAATTTGCACAAAACCTACAGCAGATGGCAGAGTAGAGGCGAGTTGAGACGGCGAGATGGCAATGCGTCCTACAGACTCAGACAAGTAACGTTGACCAATTCAGATTTTGTTTATGCTAGTTACAGTATAATGTCAGTGTCAATGTATATAGTCAGAACTGTTTTTTTAAATGTACATTGGAATATTTCATAAATATAAAAATAAAATGTAATCATGGAAACAATGAAGAGCTTGATACGGTGTATTAGATTTCCCTCCCAAAAAATCACGGTCATATTCCTCCACGTGCAATTGAATATTGGGCAGAGTTCGTGCCTATAAAGGGCAGCGTACTTCAACAGGGATTACCGTTGGTACGGCTATTTTAATGCACACAATAGACAGGAAGGACAAGATCAAAGGGCTTGCATAATGCACAAGCATAATGTACGTTGACTCAGTAATCCCCCCCCCTCCAACTTTGTGCAAGAGCGCAGAAGCGTGGTCAATACATCTACGCCTCTATATAAAGAACGAAACAGTAAGACTTCGCTACAAATCTGGCTGTCGCCTGATGAAGCTAGTTGTAATTACTGGCGAAACGTCGTACTCAGGTTGTAAATGTTGTGGCTTGGCTCTCCAAAACTGTGCTGTACTGGTGACGAATTGGCACGTTCTGTTTACGTGACAACCCTTACTAGTTGGCTGTGTTTGGTGGTGGCGGGTTTTAACGACACATTTATATATCTAACCCAAAAAAACCTCTATTATTGAGTCGTATTGCTGAAATGTTAATTATGGCCACATGGGCTAAGTTGCCAGCAGTGCAGTGCAGCAAAGCGCATTGTTGTACTATACTATGCTCCATCGTCTATTCTCCCCGACTTCACCACCCAGCACTGACCAGCATGGTGAAGTGTGGTCAATTAACCTCCTCGACCTAAATGGTGTGGGATGATCCTCTTCCAATAGTAGGTCGATTAAATAGTTGTACATGTACAATTAATTGTATGTGTATATATATTTTATAGTAATTCTCATGTTTACTTTAGGACTTGCTTGTCATTAAAAACCCTCCTCTGTGCAAAATCTTATATTTTGAGGTTGTTTTTTGCTCATTTTTTACAAAATAAACAATGACAACATTAAACGCGCATATGCTGCTACATTGCAGTTTTTTTCTGTGTGCCATACTCTATATATATTTATATTTTCACGAAAATTAACTCAGCAGGAAAAAGATAAATGTTGGTTTCTTGTTCCAGAGTCTGTGTTTCTGGATACATTCCAAATCTGCTAAGGGAATATCTTATTGTAATGATTACAGGATGAAATATTAGTTTCTTTCCATTGAAAGAAAGGCTGATGCAAAACAGTTTTGATTGCTCAGAAGAGATGTCAAATCTTATCAATTACCCGCTGATATTTGCTGTATACTGTTGCAGTCATATGGTATTTATTATGCTCTCATTGAGCACTTCACATTCTTTTTTTCAAACATACACATTAATTCCTATTTTAAAATATAAATTTTTAATGTGATTACCATTTTGGACCGCATGAAGTTGTACACTTATGTATGTGCCCTATGACATTGGATAACAAAGGGTTGACTACAGTGCCGTAGATTAACTCGATTTCGCATTGTGGTTCTGAGTTAATTATCTTCTTAGAGTACTGAGCCGAGCACCTTTAAGATCCCAGTCTCAAATGTCTGGTAATTCCCTGTGGCACTAAAGGGCTTCTCATGTACCACACGGTTGGCGATTACAGATCAGTCACTGATGACTGCACAAAAAAAATACCTTTCGAAATTGGTAATTTACTGCATTGAATCGGCCCAGCGTTAAGCGTGCAAAGCGACAGCAGTGGAAATACATTTAATGACACGGAAAAGTAAAATAAGTTCAGGGCATATGAATTGTGGCTCAAGATAAACGTCTGTACTCTTTGGTTATTTCGGTAAAGTCACGTAGGTGAAAAAATAAAAAAATAAAAAAAAAATCAATTTAATCACGTGACGTTTCGGGCGCAACACAAGCGCCCGTCATCAGGTGGGACAACCACAGCAAGAAAACAAATTGCTAAAGTGGTCAAGAAAAGTCGTGATTAAATTTATTTATTTTTATTTTTTCACCTACGTGACTTTACCGAAAGAACCAAAGAGCATGGATCCTTGCAGTTACGAAAACTTCAAATCTAGAATAAACGTCTGTATATCGGCGTCAATTGTAGAAGGTGGACCAAGCTCAAAGTAATTAAAGAAACGAATTGTTTGGTGACGCTTCTGCTGCATTGGCAGTGGTGCACAAGTACAAATGATAAAACGCTCAACACGTTCGTCAATAACACAGCGTTAAAATTACATCTTTGTAATAGACGTTTTGGGCAATGGCCCTTCATAGCACTTTTTTATATATAAAGAGGCAAGCGAAAGAAGCTTGGAGTGCTTTTGTAAAACTGAACTTGATTATGAAAGGAACATACCAATGTGCCTAAAGAAGTACGCTTTCAATAAATGCATATTGTCTACGACGACATGGGTGCGAAAAACGGAGACTTACAAATCAAATAAGCTGCAAGGTATGCAATGATACATGTAAAGGTGCATGGTTGGAGTAAAATTGACAGACAAACGGATGAAGACATGGATCCGAGAACAATTTCAAGTTCGACATCATGTTGACTTGGAAAAAGAGTAACTGGGCAGAGCCGTGACACAATGCTGGAAAGGTGGATAGCCAGTTGTCAATGTTGATGATGGAGATGCCAACTGTGGAGTTGAAGTGATGAGATCGGCTGTGTGCAGGAGCTAGATGGATTGTTGCATCACAAGACGTTTGAGGGATGGCGATTACCTGGTGAGACATTCATTCAGCAGTAGGTAGAAAATTAATTATGATTATGCATTTTGATTTTGCAGTTGAGTTCATTGAGTGCAACACGTTGTTGCTCAATCTGAAAGAAAAAAACCCCACACAATTAGGCTGCGCAACAATCTACAGTCACGACCACAGAATTTATATCTCGTAAGGTCTCACACATTTAAACAACATCAACTAAAACAAACTTGTGTCGATTAGTATTCATGGAGACATCGAATGTACTCGTCATTATTACTGCAGTGTGCAATTGGCGTATGCAAATAAGTTGACCGTGTTTTCATTGAACAAATATGAAGGCCGCTTACACACCCGATCTCGTGATCACGTGCGTAACAGGTTCCACACATGTGGATCGCCACTCCACAACCACGCTCTTAAGGAATGCTGACAACATTCTTCACACGACGTGCCATGACATTAATGGTGCTGCATAGTGCATGTAGGCGCAGGTTTTAAACGCGTTTCAGCTGTGCATTAGCACCAACACACATGGATTTGTGATGCTGCTCGGGTGTTTTGGTTAGGGCCCGTCCATAAATGACGTCACGCACCTGGGGGGGGGTCAGACATTTGTGACGAGGGGAGGGGGTTTGAGAAATGTGACGTCACATCAAAATGCGCAACTTTAAATAAAAAAAACAACACGTTCTACTTATATATATTCTTGGTTCTTTCGGTAAAGTCACGTAGAAGGGAAACAATAAAACAATAAAAATATAAAACAATAAAATTGTTTCCCTTCAACGTGACTTTACCGAAAGAACCAAGAATATGAATCCCTGCAGTCACGAAAGCTTTAAATCAAAACGTTCTACTTAATTAAATAGACTTTTTTTAATAAATGTTTTCTCCTACATCAGAGTGCAGCGTCACATTAAATACGCACTACAATGACAATAGTTTAAAGCGATTTGAAGCATGTTTTATATACATATATTTTTTGGGGGGGGGGAGGGGGGCAGAGCTTTGTGACGTCATATTTGAGGGGGGTGGGGGGGGTCTGACTTTTTGTGACGCCGTGTGACGAGGGGTAGGGGGGGTTAAAAAAATCGTCCAAAATCGCGTGACGTCATTTATTGGACGGCCCCTTAGCACACCGCACTTGCAATCCACAGGTCGCAGACGTTCAGGAGTGGCAGTTGCCACGACGATGCACGTTTATTAACC
This sequence comes from Petromyzon marinus, assembly GCF_048934315.1. Taxonomy (NCBI): domain Eukaryota; kingdom Metazoa; phylum Chordata; class Hyperoartia; order Petromyzontiformes; family Petromyzontidae; genus Petromyzon; species Petromyzon marinus. The sequence goes on from NC_133669.1 coordinate 12,738,103, forward strand.
CCCCCCGCCCTCCTCGCGTCTGTCCACCCAACAGTTCAAATGGGCGCACCGCGGTTTGCCGATCGGTAGGTCGCCTTGATGCCTGTGTGGTGGGGTAAAGTGTGGGTACCCCCTCCTCTTCGAAGATGCCTGACCAGCATGGAGTAAGACAAAATCATTCACTTGATGTGCTTTCGAGAGCTCCCTTTTTTTTGTGGAGGCCCTTTCCTTCAGCAGTAACATGAGCAAGCGATTGCAGGTCCGCACCTTTAATTGTATCATATGGCTTTTAACGACACCGTTGCAATGAATTAATCTCGAGTAGGTGCTAGGTGTACTTGCATACATGTATATATGTATGTTGAATTCCTTTTGCACCGTACGTAGCCAACCGTGCTCGTCGGAGGTGCGGGGGAAATGCTGAGAGTAACAAGTGGAATGATGATGCATCAATTAATCGATTAATATAGATTTTTCGGCTCACAGTATATGCATCGAGTTGGGCCCATAAGAACTGATGTTTTTTCAATTGGTGTTTGTTGTATGCAATGTGTTCTAGTAACCCTTGGAAACGCTTCAGGTGCTACCCCTCCACCCCAATTCGTTGACTTATTCTTTATTTATTTATATTATTGAAATCATGGCCCTGAATTGTAACACTTTTATTGAATTGCAGAGTGTCGGAGAGTAAATAATTCTTTCCGCAAAATTTGAGAACCTCACTTAAGTGACATAATTCGCTATTAAATAAACATTAATAACATGTGGCATAATTCTAATGCCATTTATATGCTAGTTTTATATACTTTAAAACACATTAAAATCACCTGCAACAAAATAAAAAATACATATTTTTTACCATTAAATTTCATGATTTTCCATGAGTAATTATCCTTGCTTCATTTGCTAAGGGAATATTACATCATATTGGGCTCTGGAATAATGGAACTTTATTGATATATGAATACTGACCATTGCCCAAAATATCAAACATATATTTTCCTTTCAGAGCATTCTAATTGACAAATGTTTGTATCTCATTGGTTTTTTGGTGGTTATACACCGTCGTCGGCAGAACCTGACAAAGACCTGCACGTGGAGTTAATTTAAGTGGGAACCCCAGTGCGCGGGCGAGATCCACACGACCTTGACGGGATCGTGGCTGGGTTCAGTGGCATGGCGAGCGGCGATGACCGGAGCCACTTTTCCCGCTGCAGCCTTCGTCCGTCCTTACAGCCGTTGGGATCCACGGTCTCTGCCTCCACAGCCGTTGGGATCCACGGTCACAGCCGTTGGGATCCACGGTCACAGGCGTTGGGATCCACGGTCTCTGCCTCCACAGCCGTTGGGATCCACGGTCACAGCCGTTGGGATCCACGGTCACAGCCGTTGGGATCCACGGTCACAGCCTTCACAGCCGTTGGGATCCACGGTCACAGCCATTGGGATCCACGGTCTCTGCCTCCACAGCCGTTGGGATCCACGGTCTCTGCCTCCACAGTCGTTGGGATCCACGGTCACAGCCGTTGGGATCCACGGTCACAGCCTTCACAGCCGTTGGGATCCACGGTCTCTGCCTCCACAGCCGTTGGGATCCACGGTCACAGCCGTTGGGATCCACGGTCACAGCCTTCACAGCCGTTGGGATCCACGGTCACAGCCGTTGGGATCCACGGTCTCTGCCTCCACAGCCGTTGGGATCCACGGTCTCTGCCTCCACAGCCGTTGGGATCCACGGTCTCTGCCTCTCCTGTCATTGAGGACTTCTTGGGTCGCTTTTAGTCTGGAATCTCCCCTTTGACCTTGCCGCCAAGGAGCACGAGGCTCCCGACGGATTTGCTATCGGGATCATTGGAACACGCAAAGCTCTCCACCACAATAAGGTCGCGATCCTCGGAGAGGTTTATACACCACTGCCAACGCAGTATCGCAAACGTGTTTGTTTGATTGATGTGTTGATTGTTAAAATGTTTTTTCTTTCTTTCTAAAAGTGGCAGCTAGGTTTAATGTCCAAGCTATGCTCTAACGAGGATGCGACAATACCACCTGCGGAGTTAGGTGTCATATCAAGACGATTTCTTTTCCAGATGCTTTGGGCAATTTTTTTACCTTAAACACAAAAAATTAAATAATGGTGGTTGACACCTATCCTGTTTATTGCCACGAGGAAGGATTTTTAGTAGAAATGCAATAACAGTTTGGAAAGCTGCCACACATGTTGGAAAAACACAGCTGTGAATCATTTTACAAAACCGTGCAAAGGTTTGCAAAGAAAATGATTGCAGTATTGCGTTATAACTATTTCCTAGCACTGGGATTTTGTGTGTATTTTTTTTATGGAATGTAGATGCATGATTGTGTTTCACATTGGCATGGTTATAGCACATTGTATTTAATAATAATTGCCTCAACGAAATATTAACCAGCAACTCTAATGTGACATTAGTTAAGTATTTCTTTGAGTCGGTGCTGGAAAGAGCAGCTGAACACTTTTTTTGTTTAAGAAAGATGTGTCAGAAAACCTGTTTAATTGTGATATTAAGTATTTGTCAGCTATAATTAGCAAATTAAGTTTTTCCACATTTTTATAAATATTTTTTTTTAATGTGCCTGGAAATTAACCAGACAGACACCTGTATTATTAAAGCATGATGCTTATGTCTATCGATATTTTCCACTCTGACACAATAAATGTATTATGCGAGTGTATAGCTGCTTAGGTATGGGAATGCTTGGGATCCCTTGCCTTGGGGTACGATTTGGAATTTATTTTTAATATATTTTTTTATGGACTGTCTTGCTGGCACAGAGAATGCTGCATTGTTCAAAAGACAAAAACGCTCTTTCCACATCCATATGGTTTAGATTGTTCAATTCAAAACGTATACTTATAATAAACAGTCTTGTCATTGTCTGAAAATCGACTGTATGTAAATATTTCTAGCGGTTTGTGTGTTATATATGATAGTAATATATTTTACATCCAAAATAACATTTTATAGTATCCACATTAAAATATGTTTGAGCATTGTACTGTATTTGCAACATAGTTACGATTGAGTGGATTATCTTGGGTGATTCTAATTGAAGGAATAATAACGTAAACATGTACTACATTAAAATTATGGGTTTTCAAGAGTTGAAATTATAATTAAATATACCAAGTCCATTCTTATTCATGCTTATGACTTTTTTTGTATCAGCTATGGAATGGCTGACATCACTGCACTCGTATTTAATGGTGTATTCACGGGTGTTGCTGTGGCCGGGAGTCGACTCAAACCCGTCGACCCTCCAGAGTCAATAGAACAAATGAGCACCATTCATGTGAGCATGGAGACACTGTGACACCACATGGAGACACTGTGACACCACATGGAGACACTGTGACACCACATGGAGACTGTGACATCACATGGAGACACTGTGACACCACATGGAGACACTTTGACACCACATGGAGACACTGTGACATCACATGGAGACACTGTGACACCACATGGAGACACTGTGACACCATATGGAGACACTGTGACACCGCATGGAGACACTGTGACACCACATGGAGACACTGTGACACCACATGGAGACACTGTGACACCGCATGGGGAGACTGTGACACCACATGGAGACACTGTGACACCACGTGGAGACACTGTGACACCACATGGAGACACTGTGACACCACATGGAGACACTGTGACACCGCATGGAGACTGTGACACCACATGGAGACACTGTGACACCACATGGAGACTGTGACACCACATGGAGACTGTGACACCACATGGAGACACTGTGACACCGCATGGAGACACTGTGACACCACATGGAGACACTGTGACACCACATGGAGACACTGTGACACCACATGGAGACTGTGACACCACATGGAGACACTGTGACACCGCATGGAGACACTGTGACACCACATGGAGACACTGTGACACCACATGGAGACACTGTGACACCACATGGAGACACTGTGACACCACATGGAGACTGTGACACCACATGGAGACACTGTGACACCACATGGAGACACTGTGACACCACATGGAGACACTGTGACACCACATGGAGACACTGTGACACCACATGGAGACACTGTGACACCACATGGAGACACTGTGACACCGCATGGAGACACTGTGACACCACATGGAGACACTGGGACACCACATGGAGACACTGTGACACCACATGGAGACACTGTGACACCACATGGAGACACTGTGACACCACATGGAGACACTGTGACACCACATGGAGACACTGTGACACCACATGGAGACACTGTGACATCGCATGGAGACTGTGACACCACATGGAGACTGTGACACCACATGGAGACACTGTGACACCACATGGAGACACTGTGACACCGCATGGGGAGACTGTGACACCACATGGAGACACTGTGACACCACGTGGAGACACTGTGACACCACATGGAGACACTGTGACACCACATGGAGACACTGTGACACCGCATGGAGACTGTGACACCACATGGAGACACTGTGACACCACATGGAGACTGTGACACCACATGGAGACACTGTGACACCGCATGGAGACACTGTGACACCACATGGAGACACTGTGACACCACATGGAGACACTGTGACACCACATGGAGACTGTGACACCACATGGAGACACTGTGACACCGCATGGAGACACTGTGACACCGCATGGAGACACTGTGACACCACATGGAGACACTGTGACACCACATGGAGACACTGTGACACCACATGGAGACTGTGACACCACATGGAGACACTGTGACACCACATGGAGACACTGTGACACCACATGGAGACACTGTGACACCACATGGAGACACTGTGACACCACATGGAGACACTGTGACACCACATGGAGACACTGTGACACCGCATGGAGACACTGTGACACCACATGGAGACACTGGGACACCACATGGAGACACTGTGACACCACATGGAGACACTGTGACACCACATGGAGACACTGTGACACCACATGGAGACACTGTGACACCACATGGAGACACTGTGACATCGCATGGAGACTGTGACACCACATGGAGACTGTGACACCACATGGAGACACTGTGACACCGCATGGAGACACTGTGACACCACATGGAGACACTGTGACACCGCATGGAGACACTGTGACACCACATGGAGACTGTGACACCACATGGAGACACTGTGACACCACACAAAGACACTGTGACACCAAATGGAGACACTGTGACACCACATGGAGACACTGTGACATCACATGGAGACACTGTGACACTGCATGGAGACACTGTGACACCACATGGAGACACTGTGACACCACATGGAGACACTGTGACACCACATGGAGACACTGTGACACCACATGGAGACACTGTGACACCACATGGAGACACTGTGACACCACATGGAGGCTGTGACACCACATGGAGACACTGTGACACCACATGGAGACACTGTGACACCACATGGAGACTGTGACACCGCATGGAGACACTGTGACACCACATGGAGACACTGTGACACCACATGGAGACACTGTGACACCACATGGAGACACTGTGACACCACATGGAGACACTGTGACACCACAAGGAGACACTGTGACACCACATTGAGACACTGTGACAACGCATGGAGACACTGTGACACCGCATGGAGACACTGTGACACCACATTGAGACACTGTGACACCACATGGAGACACTGTGACACCACATGGAGACACTGTGACACCACAAAGAGACACTGTGACACCGCATGGAGACACTGTGGCACCACATGGAGACACTGTGACACCACATGGAGACACTGTGACACCACATGGAGACACTGTGACACCACATGGAGACACTGTGACACCACATGGAGACACTGTGACACCACATGGAGACACTGTGACACCGCATGGAGACACTGTGACACCACATGGAGACACTGTGACATCGCATGGAGACACTGTGAAACCACATGGAGACACTGTGACACCGCATGGAGACACTGTGACACCACATGGAGACACTGTGACACCACATGGAGACACTGTGACACGCATGGAGACACTGTGACACCACATGGAGACACTGTGACACCACATGGAGACACTGTGACACCACATGGAGACACTGTGACACCACATGGAGACACTGTGACACCACATGGAGACACTGTGACACCACATGGAGACACTGTGACACTGCATGGAGACACTGTGACACCACATGGAGACTGTGACACCACATGGAGACACTGTGACACCACATGGGGAGACTGTAACACCACATGGAGACACTGTGACACCACATGGAGACACTGTGACACCACATGGAGACACTGTGACACTGCATGGAGACACTGTGACACCGCATGGAGACACTGTGACACCACATGGAGACACTGTGACACCACATGGAGGCTGTGACACCACATGGAGACACTGTGACACCACATGGAGACACTGTGACACCACATGGAGACTGTGACACCGCATGGAGACACTGTGACACCACATGGAGACACTGTGACACCACATGGAGACACTGTGACACCACATGGAGACTGTGACACCACATGGAGACACTGTGACACCACATGGAGACACTGTGACACCACATGGAGACACGGTGACACTGCATGGAGACACTGTGACACTGCATGGAGACACTGTGACACCACATGGAGACACTGTGACACCACATGGAGACACTGTGACATCACATGGAGACACTGTGACACCACATGGAGACACTGTGACACTGCATGGAGACACTGTGACACCACATGGAGACACTGTGACACCACATGGAGACACTGTGACATCACATGGAGACACTGTGACACTGCATGGAGACACTGTGACACCACATGGAGACACTGTGACACTGCATGGAGACACTGTGACACTGCATGGAGACACTGTGACATCACATGGAGACACTGTGACACTGCATGGAGACACTGTGACACTGCATGGAGACACTGTGACACTGCATGGAGACACTGTGACACTGCATGGAGACACTGTGACACCACATGGAGACACTGTGACACCACATGGAGACTGTGACACCACATGGAGACTGTGACACCACATGGAGACACTGTGACACCACATGGAGACACTGTGACACCACATGGAGACACTGTGACACCACATGGAGACACTGTGACACCACATGGAGACACTGTGACACCACATGGAGACACTGTGACACCACATGGAGACACTGTGACACCACATGGAGATACTGTGACACCACATGGAGACACTGTGACACCACATGGAGACACTGTGACACCGCATGGAGACTGTGACACCACATTGAGACACTGTGACACCACATGGAGACACTGTGACACCACATGGAGACACTGTGACACCACATGGAGACACTGTGACACCACATGGAGACACTGTGACACCACATGGAGACACTGTGACACTGCATGGAGACACTGTGACACCACATGGAGACACTGTGACACCAAATGGAGACACTGTGACACCACATGGAGACACTGTGACACCACATGGAGATACTGTGACACCACATGGAGACACTGTGACACTGCATGGAGACACTGTGACACTGCATGGAGACACTGTGACACCACATGGAGACACTGTGACACCACATGGAGACACTGTGACACTGCATGGAGACTGTGACACCACATGGAGACACTGTGACACTGCATGGAGACACTGTGACATCACATGGAGACACTGTGACACTGCATGGAGACACTGTGACACTGCATGGAGACACTGTGACACTGCATGGAGACACTGTGACACTGCATGGAGACACTGTGACACCACATGGAGACACTGTGACACCACATGGAGACTGTGACACCACATGGAGACTGTGACACCACATGGAGACACTGTGACACCACATGGAGACACTGTGACACCGCATGGAGACACTGTGACACCACAGAGAATGGGATTTAAATCAGACCAACGCAGGGCTTTCCAAAAGCTCGTTACTTCTCAAGAGCATCCACATTTCCACGTTCATCAATCTTCAGATACAACTCTCAATATAACGCTACCCTTTCCATATTTGTCTCTCTACATATACAAAACATACACTACTTTTTTGGACAACGTATCAGTCGCACAGCCTTCTCGGAGTGCGTCTGATCAGAAGCATTGGTTCAGCACAAACAAACTTTGGACTGGATGTGACATTTGGTGCCTGATCAGCAGTGTCTGGCTGGTTTTTAGCAATGCTGCAGAACTGACCGGTGTTTATATGCGAGGCCCCTTTCTAAGCTGTATGCAAATGTATAATTTGATACGCAGCACAAGATCATACCTAAGCAACGTTACAGAGAATATTAATAACAAAATAAATATCGCTTCCTTCAGTCGTTATACACTTCATGCGTGTTAAACAATAGCTCCAAATGTCGTAGAGAGCTCTGATTCAAATGAAGAGCTCTCTCTTTGTCACGTGGGATACACATGTCCAAACACACGCAAGATGTCCATCGATATGAATCAGCATTATCGACATTGCGTGGAGTGAGTTGAGCAGTCATCAGGCATGTGCAGCAGCAAGTAGCGACTCAATTCGTAGTGGAATGGAAGGCAACTGGCAAATGTGGACAGTTGTGCCGTGTGCTGATTGTGAGGAATGGAGTTTGGCAAAACCTGGTGCTCACATTCAGTTCATGGAACTCTCGGAGTGTTTTGTTTCCATAACCTGTTGACTGTCGGTCATCTGAACGGTGGCAACGTCTCTTCGTTCGTAAAACGATAATGTGCGGCTGCCTCTATGTTTGATTATTTTAGTTGATTTGGCTGCAACAAATGTCCACGTGAGAAGCCACTTCGTCGAGCTAGTCATTTGTGGCCAGGTCGCTTTGGACAACAAGCTAATAGCTCAGTGGACTTTATCTGCTAAAATACAAAGTTTAGTTTTTAAAAAGTGTATTTTATATAGTTTTCATGATTTGCTTACCCTTCTAGATTTGAAGCTTACCCTTCCTATACTTTGCACTCCTATCGTGTTTTGTATTGTATGTCTGTGAAGAGGAGCGTTATAGCTCATCGCATTCCTCCAGTATCAATAAAAAAAATGTGACGAGCAGTGGTGGTGGTGTGGACTCACTGGGGGGCCCTTGGCAGACACCATCATAGCCCCCCCCCCCCTTTCCTCCTTTCAATTAAAACAAAAATATATTCTTAGTGAGATGACAGACGTCATTTATTGAAAGGGATACAGACGTAGCAAGACGAGAGATGTGTAGACAAAAGATAAAGTCACGAGGTGACAAGAGATACACATAAGTTCGACATGTCGTGAGATTCGAGAGACTTAGCAAAAAGACGGAGATGCTATGAGATTAGAGAAGAGAGCTACAGTACAATAAAAATGGTAACGAGAAATTAATATAATGTTTTTTTCTGTTGCTTAGCGTGTTATGTTTATTAGAATTTTAATTATTGCTGATATTTGGTTCACTGCTATATATATTTTTATGAATCCAGGGCCCCCTTGATGAGCCTCTTAGCAGTGCCGGATTAAGCTATTGCGGGGCCTGTAGCATACGTTATAATGGGCCCTAAATAAAAAAAAACACAAATATTAAAATACAATTTTTAAACTTGTATAGTAAAGTAATTTTTTCATCTGCTATATAGCCAGAAAATACGACAAATCGCTAACCTTAAACACTCAGTCGTTCATGAAAGTTGAAGGCGGTATAGTACTATAGTAATAGAGCAAGTGCAGAATCACTGAACCGGAATTGATAGCTTGAAAGCATTTAGCGCGGGGCCCTTAAAAGTGCTGGGCCCGTAGCTACTGTCGCTACTTGTGCTACTAGGATAATCCGGCACTGCCTCTGAGGTCCCTCAGCATTGTCTTAGCGTACTCGTGCAGAGTGTCACTACTGCGAAAGAGTGAGCAGAGTAATCGTGGACTACACATTGACCTCGAGACAGAGAGCCTCCTGCCAGCGGAGTTTGACATCTCTATTTTGGGCGTGGGTGAGCAGGGGTTCGCGTTGTCCCTCTCATGAGAAATCGCGGCTGCACATAATGAATTTGTTTTTAATTGTAATTTACTGATTTTTTTTTATTAAAGGTGTCCAGTTTTGGAGGGGCACTGCCCCCCCTCATGCCCCCCCCACCCGCAAACTGCCTAACAATATTATAGGCAAGGCACACTGGATGCAGGGCTGGCTTTTTAGACACCATATATTTTTCAATTGACAATCATATATTTTATTTTAATTCACGTCACTTAATACACGTTCGGACACTTGCACCAGATGAAATACTGGGCATCTGGTGAAGAAGAGCTTCATAGCTGGTTGGATTCCTCCAGTTTAAATAAAGATTGCTGATTCTGAAATATGCAGTATCGACTTGATTTTCATTGGCACCAATGCTACATTCTTATTTAGAGAAAAGGCGATTGATGGTGTCACAATTCCAAAACAGTGCAATGATGTGTGTGCACAATTAAACACATGCAGCATGTAAAATTGTGTCTCGTACCGCAGAGATCTTTGCAGTATTGATGGAATACAAGGACAGGGACTCAGGAATAAAAGGAGTTGTGTAATTGGGAGGAGGGTTGCTGTATAAATATTTTGCCAGTGAGCGTTGAGCCTTTAAAGCTGCGGGGAGTGTTGGGAGAAGGGGTTTGGTTGGAGGAACATATATGTGGAGAGCTAAGATACAATAAACACAGTTAGCTTACCTTCAAAAACACTGGAAAGTCTGAACGGTGCATTTACATGAGCCAGGGTATTATGCACATATCCTTGACATGACCCACTCGATTATTCTCTTCTTTAATCCAGCCAGGCTGCCTTCTCCTACTTCATTTACCCAGAGAGGAATTTGAAACCGTAGCGTTTGAAGTCACTTGTGTTTGCCGGTGCCCACTTTAAATGCAGTGCAGCGTAGGCAGCAGTTACTTATTGCAATACAAAAGCTAAAATTATTTAAGTATAAGGAGCCAATTATGCAATAAATTGGTCCACGAGGAAAACAAGAATACTGATAAAGGCGTTTCCTTAGTGATGGTACGTTTTGTGATTATAGCTCCAGGCTAATTGTGTGACTCGCCTCTCTTGTCTTATAACGAGACACTAAATTGGCATGGTTGCTTTTAAAAGGTTGCACCGCCCACTCTCTGCTAGTGGTGTAACTAAGAGGCACGGAGAGACGCTGCGTTCACTCTTTTCAAACGCCGTTTGTTTTGGCCTCAGCTTCATCTCTACGGATGGCTTACATATGCTTGTGATGACATCATTTCCTTCGCTGTAGCACACTGTCGGAAAAATACATCTCGGCTTAAATGGGGTTTTTTTCTCTTTAGCCACCTTAGTTATTTTTTAAAATATTTAGAAGTTACTCGATTCATTAAAATTACTCATGATTGATGTTTTTTTGTAATGTTTACATCAGCAAAGTATAATTGTGCCATCATTGTTTGTCTTATACTTCCAAATTACCCGAATCATGTACGTTTCCAAAAATGCACAAATTATAACAGCAAACGCTGTTACTGGTAAATGTTATACTCCATATACTCGTGACTAGCCGAGATTACATCAAGGCAGACACAAGAGAACAGATTTCATCTATTCCTTAGAGTGTGTTGCTGAGCTAATGTCTACGCATAAACAATACCATTGACAAATGACACATCTTGCAAATAGACGAACAAAACATCTTTATCACGTCTCTTTCCATTTCCCCCCGCAAATGGTGATAAATAATTACGTTTAATTATTTATTGTTTTGTCTCTCGTGTTTTCCCCAGACCATTCAATTTTTTAACGGCCTTACTTGGCTCTCACCGTCTACCAAAACAAGCAAAAATACACAGTAACTCGCGAATAACATATGCTGTCATTTATTTAAATCTCAACGCATATCGCATAAATATTCTACTGGTATTAAACCAAATAATTTATACCCCCCATTGTATAGTTTATTCAGAATAAGCAAAAAAATGTTAGCTAAAAATAAGATAGTTTTGCACTGACCACATCTTTCGAACCATTTTGCCAAGTAAAACATAACCCAGCATTGTGCCTCCCGAGTTTAATTTCGCAAACACAAAGGATGCATGCACAACTCTTATTACAGGGCAATACTGGAAAGTCTTTTTCAGCTGGAATGCAACTTCAGTACACCGGTCCCATTGGGAGGCCCCTTTTTTTTTTTGGAACAACGTGAATTTTATTAGCCGTGCATTATCGCCCTGATCTCATGGTGAGGGCAACAAAAACCTGGTTTGTGTTTTGGCAGCGCTGACGAGAGTCCCGTGATTTTACGCATTTTGCTTGGGGCGTCTCTGTGCTCCAGGTGAGAGTCATGACGGCCGCGGTTTGTTAAAACGTAGGCAGCCTAATTTTAAATATTATACACGGCCATGAGACCACATGTGTTAATGTTTGTGTATGTGCATCGAGCGCACGTGTACGTGAGTGTGTCTGAATGAATCAGGCGAGCGGTGAGCGCAGTGGTTAGCGCGCTGCGCTACAAACCCCGGCGACCCGAGCTCGATTTCTGCTCACGACCAATACCAGTGGCGATTATTTGAACGGATCCTGAGCCTCTCCGAGGCCGACTCAGCCTCAAATGAGTACCTGGTGCGGTATGTAAACATCGCCACTGGGGAGACAAAGGCGGCTCGGAGTGGTGCTGGCCACCCACCCCCTCGTGTATCGTGGCGGCAACAATAGGTGCTCCTTAACATCACTTGCCCCAACAGTCTGTTAAGGCTATACGGGGAATCTTTGTATTTGTCATTTATAGGTCGATTCAGCCTCAAATGCGTTGTGTAAACATCGCCACTGGGGATAAAAGATTACCAGGCGCGGTGCTGGCTACCCACCCCCTCGTGTGCCATTCCTGCCTTCATAGGTGCTCGCTAACAGCACTTGTCTTTGTGTGTGTGTTAGAGAAAACTGTCTGTCACACGCTATAAATGTGACAATTCAAGTGACAAATTGAATTATGTAATTTGCCTACAAATTTATTTGAAAACAATTGCCCGGCTGTATTTATGGGAATGTGTTTCTTTAATTTACTCTGGGGGAAACTGAAAAATGCTTGATATACCACAGGGCTCCCAACATGGGAAGGAGGAAAATTGAAATATATTTCTCATTTTTGCACCAAGAAATCTGGTACGCTCGCCGGGTTGGCTGGGAGACATTAAGGATCTGTGGCTGGGGAAGTTTGATGCTTTAAGTGATTTTTTCACATCGTATCCTGTCTACTCCTTGGCTCATAAATACTTTTGTTATTTATATCGTATGCATAATTATTTTCTCGCGACCGTATCAAAGTTTACTAATGTGCCTTTCCCGTTTTAACTTTGACTTCACAGTATGTATATGAATATTATGACAAATAAGAATAGATTTTATGCTTTCTGGCAATAAAATTATCAGAGCGTTATATGTTTGCATGTTCACGACAAGTATGTGTGGTTAATGCAGACTTGATCCCTTGCAAAAGGTTTCAGTTTGGTGTTTGAACATCTTAACAGCTGTTTTATTGCCAGAAAGGGTAAAAACAATTCTTATTTTTAATACTTTGATACTGCAAAAAAAGTCCCATGATAATACTATTATTGTTGTTGTTGTTGTTTAACATAGCTAGTTGTGTGTGTGTTTGCATGTATATGTACACACAATACGTATACAGTATTATATTATTTTAAATAATAAATAATGTACAGCCCTTTGTCAACCCACTGCTTTATAAAAGCCCACCCATGCTGTGTTCACCGCAACATGTTTGTATGTTGACCTTCTTTCGCACGGTACGTAGACCATACTTCACCACACCGGTCAGGGTGGGTAGGTGAAGGGGGCACTCATGAACGGCTCATGATCAGATATCACTCGCCACTCACGTTGGTCGAGGCCAGTAATCGAAGTCAGGTGGTAGCCGGGTTAATAGCACAGTGTGATAACCACCTCTGACCTCCCATGTTACAGTGTATTATTTCATTTTAAAATAATGTACGTACTTTAAAATTAAAATGCTATGTTATAATTACTGAACATTGTCTTCAAAGAGATCCCACATGCGTTTTACATTTATTCTAGCTACTGCTGCTACAATTGTTCAGTCGTTGCTCTTGTGCGCTTGTATGTGAGCAATTTCTGTACAACTGTGGCAGATGGTAATACAAAATAATGGTTTCCATTTATTTAGCTTCTGGTATGCCAAGTATGGCGCTTTCATTTATAATTTTAAATGTGCACCTCATGGCAATATTTCCCACTCAAATTCCTAAATCATACCACCCTTGGCGTTACCCGCGATGGGATTCTCAGAAACTGTCTGTGTTTACACGGACACAAATACTTGGAAAATATTTGATTTTGCTTCGAGAGGCGCAGAATCCAATCTCTGCGAGGGCTATTGACAATGCCAGTTGGCCGCAGTGTTGTAAATGCACGTGACATTTGCCTGCTGCAATGTTCCATGTACTGTGGACCAAAAAAAAACACAAAAAAGTGTTTACGTTCCTGTAAACATAGCTGTTTTCAAAGAAAGGGCACGGCACAATTGCAGAGCACTTGCGTGAACAATGCATGTACTAATGTTTTCCTTGGCCCGAGTCCAGTCCGATTTCATCTGCAAGACGTTACACAAAACAGGCATAAAAATAGCAGGGCCTTCGCTCCTCAACTCAGCTCCTCCCAGCAGAGTCACGAGTTGACATATTTGCAGAGCGAGCAGATGTTCCGTTAAAATTGAGGAATTGCAAATCATTGGCACTTACAACAAAATCCTACTATTGATGTCTACTTTGTGTTGTGAAGAGGCAACAACATGATGACTGCAAAAAAGAGGAAATCTTTTTACTTGTATAAAACTAAACAAAATGGTTCGGAAAAAACATTTTCAATTTAGATACTGAGCTTCAAAAACTACATAATGTGACCCTTTTGAGTGCCGTTTTATTGGACTATGTGGACATACAATTTAGCTTTAAACTGTTGACAGATTTGTAGTTTGAAGGGTTCTACGCTGGATGTAGGGTTACTTTTGTTAAACAGACAACCTCAAATATTTATCTGTGAATAAATGTTCGATATGTTGTACTGAACCACGCGTGCAGTTTGAATCTCCTGGATGCCTGGTCAAGTGTTAAACATATATTTAAAACTATGAAGAACCCATAGCTAATGAAACATATAACATTAAAGTAGTAGAATAAAAAATAATTCTAGTTTAACTTTCTACCATTATCGTAATATTAAATCGTATACTAGATTTTTTTAGTTGTTACTTTGTATACTTTTACAAAACACTTTCATGCAATACTTTATATATATGGAATTGTGTATTCTTATTTTATGTTAAACATTCTCATAATAATTATTTTAAAGTGCTTATTGAAAAAAACGAATTCACAATTAAATGACGACAGTAAATGTAAAGGCTCAACATTAAATAAACACCTGTCGCTCCTAAACTTTTGTGAAATTATTCAAAGGGTGAAAGTCGCTTGATATCTCAGCAACTGCAGGCTTTTCAAGCATTGCAGTCCATACATAGCCCAAACATGAAGCACATCTGTTAACGTGTTGACATGGACTGTTATGCAGTGTTGAGTTACAACATCCTTGTCTTGGACTGAGAAAACAACACTATAATCACACTGCAGTAACACGGGTGGGGAACGTCCGGCCCGCGGGCCGTGTATGGCCCGCGGGCCGTACAAGGCCCACGAAATCATTTGGTGTGGTTCTGCCAAGGCAACCGCAGGCGGGACTCGAAATTCAATAAATCTAGGAGCAAACCTGGAAAAGCAGTTGCGAGTAGCAACATCGTCAATACCAGCTAACATCATCACACGCCTCACCAAAGAGAAGCAGTTCCAGCCATCACATTAGGGGTTAGTTCATTAAATGTTTGACCAAATATAACACGGTAGGACCAACACCTCGGCCGTGGCAGATCACTGTTATAATTCAGTAGGCTCATATGACGTTGACTTCTCCAAGACAAAGGTTATTTGCAAGCCATCTGGCTACCGTGAGAGATTCGTTCATGAGGCTATCCACGTACACAAACACAGAGACAATTTCAACCGAGAAGATGGATTCTGGCTTAGCAATCATTGGAAGGATTTGATAAAACCATTTCGGGTCTTAATTGATTGTTCACGCTTACGGTGGCTTTCAGACCGCATCCATTATTTTCGTCTTCCCCCTCCATCTGAATAACTGCCAAATCGCTCTCCGTGGTGCTAACGTTGAAAAAAACCGCCACTTTTTTCAAAATTTCTTGCTGTGGTTTTCACACCTAACGATGATTGCTTGTGTTGTAGTCGAAACGTCGTGATAATTTTATTGTTTTATATTTTATTATTTTATTGTTTCCCTTCTACGTGACTTTACCGAAAGAACCGGGAATATGAATCCTTGCAGTAACGAAAGCTTTAAATCAAAATTCAAATATAACAGGCTAATTTTTAAGTTTATAATTTTGTATGGCCCGCGAATGATGTTATAAATATCCAAATGGCCCTTGGCAGAAAAAAGGTTCCCCACCCCTGGTGTACAGGTATGTATTGCAATGTCAACTACATCACAATATGTTGTACGGGATGGTCAAGATTTCTTCTGACCCCCACTGAATTGACTCCTAAAATGTTTTTCCTTTGCATATTCATTTCTATTTTTAATGAACCTTACTTGAAAATATTAACTTATATGGAATCAAATGGGAGTCACAAGACATCTAGACCATCCTGCAGTAGCAGCACTAAAAGCACTGCTGAAAAATACCTTAAGGTGTGATTACCTTAATAATACTACACGCCATGTGCTGTGGACGTTAGAGATCCCGTGACGTCATTCGCAAGAGCAGGCTATCGCGTGCTTGCGTCAGGGTCAAAATTGGCCACATTCGGAAATTTACACTGCAAATTCCTCATTTGGGACATTAAATAGCAATTATCGCCCCACTGTCAGATTAATGCCCCTGATCACTCTTGCAAATGAGACTATCCCGGTTTCATGTTTTTGAAACCTGAAAAAATTACGAGCATATGCAGCTAGGAACATCATCACCACCATCAGCCAAGGTCGATCCACTGCTTCATGAAGGCCTTCCCAAGCCACCACAACCTCTCATCATTCTGCAATATAACACTCAACAGAGCCTCATCGTCGTTTGAAATTCTAAGCATGCATCTCTGAATGTTTTATTGCGAACTTTGCAGTTTTTGATAAAAATTTTCTTTGACAATGTCTGTTTTTGATGCGCATATTATAGCAGGTAATAGACACTGATTGACAAGAAATAGGTTGGCACACTGTTATGCTGCATATCATGATCTAGTTTACTCGAATATGAGCTCGAGAACAGGTTGGAGTGGTTATTTTTGTTCATTAAAGTTTTCATGGAGAATACGAATTATGTATAGGGGCCTTTGTTTCAGAAAGGCATCTTTATATAAATCTAATTTGATTGATTTGACTGCATTAAGTGGAAGCAATTCAAGGAACAGGTTATTAGATCTTCTCACTGTAGGCAACAACTTAAAAAAACAAGCGCCATCCATGTCAAACTAAAAAAAAATCCCTCTTGCCATTTGGGACATTCATCAGCACAATTCCCATGACAGAAGAATTCTTTCACTTGGTGAATCATGCTTAGAAAGCAGAATGCATTCCTTTGAGACGAGAACCAATTCCTCTGTCTTCGTATGACTCACGTGCACCTGGCAAGAGCCACACCTGCTGCAGACATCCCCTTGACTAAACAACACGATTCAATCCAATGGTGTCCTTTGTTCAAGGATTGCACGTGTGTGAGCGCGTGAGTGTCAATTACCGCCGTGGGACTGCAACACATTGCGCTGTGCTGCAATGTGTTTGTAGGGTGTAGAATACCATTGTGATGTCTTTGATTCTTTTGCAGAAACGGTTCGGAATATGCCTGAGTGAACTGACACATGATGATTTATTCAATTTTTTTCAGCAGCCTTTTGACCGCCCGATTTGAAGCAGAACTAATAATGATATCACTTTCACTATTCCCCTCCCCCCCCCATTCTGTATTTTATTCCTTGAATGTGCCTCAGATGATCATAACACATGAATGGTTGGCTTTTGATCGTATGGCATTAAAGGAGAGTAGCATTTTTTTTTTTAATCTGGAAGTTATTGTTCTTATCCTGGGAGAAATGTTACTCGTGTTACGATGTGTTCTTTGCTGTACTGCTTTAAAAGTTATTGTGCACGTGATACACAATTAAGACGCTTAAATATAGTATTAAGCGCGTTGTTGCAAAACATTTCAACATATATTAATTTCCGTTACAATTCGAAACGCGCACTGTACCTGACATTATTAATATTTGAAAGGCATAATCTGAAATGCTTTACCTTTTATTCTCAGGCTATACTATTATTCTCTTGTAATATATTTATTCCAAAGCAATGGCTTTGATTAAAAAAAAATAAGTTTTCTGTGAAAATATATTGTTCTGTCAATCAAAAGAGCACCACCATTGACTATCCAATGCAGTGCCACATCCCAGGAGAACACACTCAACAGATATTCACTTTCCCAAATTATTTTAAAATAGAATGTTGTAAGTGCGCCCATTATTACCTTTAAATGCATGCTCAAATGCAACCAATCATTGCCATGATTATATGGGCGTCCGTCAATCAATAAAATGACGGATATGTGAAGGAGGCGTGTCGTCTACTTATTTATGTTACGATGTATTCTGTCCACAGTGACGCAAGTGATTATTTTGCGTTGTGTATTGCAGAGTGTTTCGTCGAACTATGCCCCATATCTAACATACGAGTCCTTGCCTATACACGCCTGGCATCTCACCAGCATTAGTTCAAGGAAGCCTGGCTCTGCTGATGAGACATCGCATGCCAAAACCGGTCCACAGTTTGGCTTGTGTTGAACCAATGCCGCTGAGATGATGCACTATATGTATACATGTTGAGCTTCATTCGCACCGTACATAGCCAACCGTTCTAATCGGAGATCCGAAGCAAGGACAACGCCATCTTACCGGAAGGTTGTGTGGCTGATGGGATGAGGACAAAAAACTTTAATTATTTTACGTGGAGGGACAAATATGTGAAGGTGGCATATTGTCCGTTTACTTATTTTGTTACCTCCTCGCTCCACAACGACCCACATGATTATATTGTAATATAACCTTGAAAGCAACATCGTTAGTTATTCAGAACCCCTTGATGCAATCCGATGACAATCTACGCTGTATTGAGAGACCCGTGGCACGCAGCTCGATATGGATATTTGTGCACAAAAGATGACCCTTTATGTTAATGTGACGTAAAATGTCTCGTGTAGGATCAGGCGAGAACCCGGAACATGAATGACAAAGACATCATGCTGGGTTTGTTGAACCCAGGGCTGCATCGTAGGGTTAAAGGCTTCCAAAACAAGAAAACTCATTTACATAGTGACTTGGTTTTGTGTGTGGCGGGGGGAGGGGGGTGTTCTAGATAATTATAATTATTGTTTTGACCTCCGCTTGTCTAGGCTGGGTAAAGTTCGTGACATTCCGTCGCCCACTTTGTCAAAACCATGCACATGCTTGCACAACGTGCACGAACACACCAATTCAACAGTATTGCCACTGATCCATTGGGGCCCAACATTCATATAAACCCAACTTGGCTTTGTGGCTCGCAATTACCTTACGTTGGATCGGACTCCGCAACATTTTTGTGTTTACAAAAAAAAAATCCACCCCCCTTCTCTCTGTATACCCTCCCCTCCCACACACACACACACGGTATGTGTGCGCTGTAGGCTATAATATAATCGGTTGGATTTTCGCATGCGCTTTGCATCCCAGCTGCAGGTGTTTCCTTTGAGCGAGTGCCTCTGTAACGGTGCGCAATTTGTTGACATTGGGCGCGACGTGAGTCCAAGACGTGGGGTTTTTTTCTCTTTTCGCCGCACGGTGCATTGAAACCCACCATTGCACTGTATTGAAAGGATTAATTGCTAACAGACGTTCTGCGTTGCTTAAATGATTCGGATTAAGGCAGCGGGTCGGACGAAATGCAAGAGGCAAATTGCGCATAGCTCTTGTCCGTTTCGTGTGTGTGTGTTTGTGTGATTATAACTCACGCTCTATAGCAACTCGGGAAATATAAACGGTGTGCGTTGTTACGTGTACCCAAAGACAAAATAATAGCGTTGAATGATTAATTTTCATGAATTCTTGTCACAAACGCCTGCCTTTCCACGAAAAATAATGTAAAAGAGCACGGTTCTCCTCGGATGTCAGATGCTAGGATGTCTTGAGTCTGGTTAGGAAGTGGATGGGTGACCATCATGGCTTGCCAGGCATTGCAGGTGTAGGGCTATGAGGTGCGACCTGAATATGGCAGTGGCCGAGCGTCACCCCCCCCCCCCCTCGTGCGAGTAAGATTTTCTCCGGGTAATCCCGTAATCCCCTTACGTGCAAAAACGCTCACTCATAATTTGGGCTAGCCAAACACAATGTAAAAACCCTTCTTCCAAACGAGTCACGAGACCCAGTGTAGGCTTTTTAATAAATACATTATTTGCATTATGCAATAATTGTAATGATACAATAATTGGAATTATTTGTTTGGCATTGCATGTACTGTATGCATGTTGAACTTCTTGAGCACGATACATAGACAACCGTGCTAATCAGAGGTGCAAGCATGAGTGTAATCACAGTAGCTTCAACATTTCTACCTTTGAAAAATTTGGCACCTGTCTCCCAAATCTACTCGCTTGGAATATAAATCAGTCGATTATTCCTTCCAGTAGTGCCTTGAGCGCTTGAATTGTGACTGCCCGAATCACACAGAGAGTAGCAGGACGAGTGAGGGTCATATGGAAGCAATACCACATCGAATGTGTAAAGCAATCACGTTACAATTTGACCAAAGTCAGGCCCCACAGTAGAATCAATATTGACCCAACTCAGCATAGGAGATGGTGAGTGTTAGGGTGACGTGACGTGCCACCGCTATTCAACGATTTCAAACTGACCTCGAACGCGTCAATGCGTTAGCTCTCTCCGTCTCTCTGCCTGCCTACATCTTTCGTAAAGATTATACAATATGAACGAAAGTTTACTCTAAGTTCCTACTGAATGACATTCGCTTTGGAGAAGCCTTTGTCAATTTAAACTGTTAAAAAGTACCCAAACGATGCGTTTTACAACAGAAAATAATATACTATATAGTCATTTGTCAATCCACGATGGATGAATTAAGCCCTTCCAAATGATGGGAACTGTTTGACTATACTTCACCACTCTGGTCATCTATGGGTGGTGAAGGGAGAGAAGGCCAAGGACCTGTTGAGGTTTTACACGGAACCGATGTTTTCCATGGCTGGTAATCGAACTCAGGTCTCCGGCTTCAGAGTGCAGTGAGTGCACGAACTACTGCGCCACAGCTCCACCCTCGGTGTGTTCTAAATAACGTCGACATTTCTATTAATAATTTTTACACAACGACGTCTGTAAGAGCTGCCGTAAATTCCGCTACGATTGCTATCAGAGATCCCAGATGCCTCGTATTTTACGCTCCACGCCTCGATCTATCATTTGTGAGGCTCCTAGAGCCAAACTAAGGCATCTCCTATAACAGCCACGCGCCGGTGGGTGCAATTTCCTTAAATAATTCCATACATTTCCGAACGCTCACACAGCCAAGCCACCCACCCTATCGTTGCATATTACCGCAATAATAATAATAATTAAAATTTGAAATATATTATTTTCTTATTCCCCATAGCATTTTCCCTGGGTGCTTATACAGTTACAGTGGAGCGTTCCAGAGCGTGTATAGAGCATATTAGCTTCCTTACAGCTGTTTAAACGGTTCAGCGTTCAGCCCCATGCAGTGACGAGCAAGCCACGCGCACTGCATGCGTGTGTAGCTTGGCTTTGTTGGATTTTCCCGACACAAACCCTCTATTGTCTCCGGGTAAGCGAGCGCAGGAGAACATTTCAGACAAGACAGCTTATTTTTTAGGCGCAGGATATATATTTTTGACAAAACAAAAAAATGGAACAAAACAATTTAAGGTACAAAGACGTCTGGGATAAACGCATACTTGGAATTGACTGACAGATAGAAAAGAGGAACATGTGTACGGTGTATTAGAGAACTGGTTCACGGCATGATTCAAACTGTTAAGAAAAGTAAGTGGGCTTGGTGATGATGCTGATGGCCGATGATCAAAAATAATGACGGAGCAACGGCCAAGTTATGGACATGCGGCGGAGAGGAAAGTTCACCTCCGAGGCGTTGCAGCGAATACATCAGCTCATGCAATGAGTGCTGGACGGATTGTTCCATCGCAGGGTCGTGAGAGAGATCGCTGCCGCTTGGGGAAGCCTTCATCCAGCAGTGGATTGACCAAGGCTGCTGCTAGTGATGTAACAACAGTGGCCCTGCAGAGAATGGTTGTGAGTGACGCGTTCGTCCCGCCCTCCCGCATGCTCCGAGGAGCAGGTGACAAGCCCCGAGCTGGAGCTGAGTGGAACACCTGCGCGAGTTTACACTCCGCCCCCCCACTCCGCAACGCCCAGGCAAGTGCTGTGACTGCCCTATTGTTAGCATTTCTATATTGAAATGAAAACAATTGTGATACCGCGTTGGCAGTGGCGCAGTGTTATTGGCACTTTGGCCAATAACACTGCCGTGAAAGACATACACATATATATTCGTAATGGGCGACGTTTTGTGTTTAGCTGGGACGTCCTTCTGCATTGAACGACCCTCCTGTAGATGAGGCTGGAGAGTCGATGATAATTTCCCGTGTAAATGATTGGCACTACGTAGACGAATTGGGATTTTGTTTGGTTAATTTACGCTTGGACTTACATTTTTGTAGATAAATTTGTTATTGAGTAAATTGATAACGTTTGAGACATCTTCTATGAAACCTTTCCACACAATACGCATTATACGACGTCTGTATTTAATTTGTACGTGAAAACATAGAAAGGAACCAGAATGCTTCCAGCGCATACGTGTGTACAAATTGCACAAGTTATCAATTGCAAGTCCTGAAAGATATTAAACCCAATTTGAAATGGCAATCACCCTATTCTCGTCTCGTTTTCTTTCTTTGTGTTCGCAATACGCGTCCAGCTTGCGGACATTTAATTTTTATAACGTATTGTGACATTCAATTTCCTAATAATAAAATACAAATAATAAAAAGAATACAAACAAAACTCACGACGTTTCGATCGCAACACAAGCAGTCGTCATCAGGCGCCTAATTATTTTTATTATTATTATTTTATTATTATTATTATTTTCCATCCACGTGACTTTACCGAAAAGAACCAAAGAATATGAATTCCTGCAGTCACGAAAGTTTTAAAGTCAAAATTCAATTTCATATCAAGGTATCAAGAATGAGCATTCAATGTCGCTTACAAAGAGCATAGCGTAGGCTAATGCATAATAAATATGCAGTGCGATTTTATGATATTTGCACGTACGATTTTGTTTGATTCTTAGTTTCTTTCATATGGAAACAGAATTCTGAAAATATTTGATCACTGATAGTTAAAGAGACATCAGTTATTCTAATCCAATAACGTTACGTTAATAAAAAAAAACTCCACATGTTTTGCAAATTGAAAACTATTGTAAGTCCCTGTGATGAACGCGGTTTCCCAACAACTGCGGGTCTCTGCGATTCCTAACGCCGCCTGCACAAAACCACCAGTCGCACTGCACAGGTCGTGCAGCATTGTGAACGTCTATGCTACGTTGCATTTGCGTCAATCCCTATAAATTGTGTTCACCTGACATAAGAATGGTTATAATTCACGGCCCTTTTATCAAGCTACTGCTGGATTAAAGAACAGATACATACTTCTCGATTTAAAGCTTTCGTGACTGCAGTGATTCATCTTCTTGGTTCTGTCGGTAAAGTCACGTAGAATGGAAACAATAAAATAATAAAAATAAAACATAATAAAAAATAAAATTCTCACGACGTTTCGGCCACAACACAAGAAGAAGGCTACTTGTGTTGTGGCCGAAACGTCGTGAGAATTTTATTTTTTTATTATGTTTTATTTTTTATCATTTTATTTTCATTCTACGTGACTTTACCAAAAGAACCAAGAATAAAAAAAAGAACAGATACATACATAGATATAGACCCCAATCCCCCTTGTCGAGTCAGTGATTGTGGAGAGGATTGCTTGACCATACTTCACTACGCTGGTCAGTTCTAGATGGTTAAGGAGACATTCTGCAGTAGTATGTATGTATGTTGAACTTATTTCGCACCTCACGTAGCCAACCGTGCTAATCGGAGGTGTTGAGGGAGAGAGGGCTTGGAGCGCTTCATAACATATCACTCGCCACTTTTATCCTTGGCCTGGAATCAAACTCAGGTGGTTGTGTTGATCGCGCGGTGCGCTAACCGCGACGCCGCCCCCCACCCCAGGCTCCCCATTCACTTGACCTCGCAGTGATGTGCACGTGGAGAAGATTAGGCATGCGTGGAAAAGCGACCGTGGTTTTGGTCGCGAGGATTGGAGTTCGCAGTCAGCTCATGGGGGAAGCGCTGCTTAATATCAATAAACACATATCTCATATCCCCGCCTGCTTCAGCATAATCGGACCTCAAGGAGGATGTTCTTTCTGCCATGCTGTCATATTACGTGTTCCAGTCCTGCTCGACCGATGTGTAAGAATATAATTTATTCGACACGTAAATGTACGAGCAAAAATGAAATCCCGAGTTAAAAAAAAATCACCGTAGCTTATTGTGATGTCGCCCATAGTTATTCAGTAAGCATGATGACATTATTTGCTTACTGAAACAATATTTTAAACGGGCAGTTCTCTGAGGACGATTTGTATCCATGAAATCAAATTTCTAAACTATTGCTCTTCACTGCACAACGCATGTGTATACACACAATGACAAAGATCCCCCCGGTAGTCTTAACCGACTGTTGGGGCAAGTGCTGTTAGTGAGCACCTATGATGGACGGCATGGCACACGAGGAGGTGGGTGGCCAGCACCACGCCCGGCCGCCTTTATTTCTCCCTAGTGGCGAGGTTTACACACCGCACCGGATACTAATTTGAGGCTGAGTCGACCTAGCGGAGGCCCAGGACAGGCTCAGATAACCGTCACTGCTGTTGGCCGTGAGCGGGAATCGAACGCGGGTGGCCGGGTTCGGGGATCAGCGCGCTCACCGCTGTACACGACCACTCCCCACACACAAACACCCATACGCCGACACTCACATAAGCGTCTGCATACTTGATTGAGTGTCTGCTGCGTTTCAGCGGTTACTTTTATTACTCGTAACCGGTAGCAGCCTTTGCCAGATTTCTATCGACTTTAGCGTCACCCTCCACCGAGGCGAATTATTTGGTTCACTGATAATGGAGGTTGTAAATTGTCAGTGTTAAGCGCGAGATTTAAACCACTGTATAGATCGAACCTTAGCGTGATCCTGCCTTATTACAAGTGAAACCAAATAAACCTTCTGGATATATATTTTTTTCGGGCACAAATTCAAAGGTTCCAATTTTTTGCCGAATTATTTTTTTCTCGTTTTGAGTATAGACTCGACTACATTTATGCCAAAAACATTTTTTTTAGCCCATCTGGAGCATAATGAGAATTCTCACCAGCGATTCGCGCAGCTTGGCTCGGAAACTCTCTCTCAACGTCTCTTTCCCGAAGTATCTCTCTCTATCCTCGCTCAAATCAAGCACGCATCCTTCTTCTCTTCTGCCCGCCCCCTTATCTGCTGCATGATCTTTGCCGACGGCTCTGGGCTTTAGACTTCTGGGTCTGGGCTCAGTAACAGTTTCTGTAATTCAGGGCTTATTTTCACCCGGTCATCCGCACAGCAGCGGATTTTGGCTCGCCATCCAACAAAGGCGGTCACGGCATTGCGCGCTTTCAGATGCGCTTCTGCGGAACGCTCTTCCACCCCATATTAGGAAGCCACTGGAGTTGTGCACTTTTATATCTGGATTGAAAACTCATTACTTTAGAGCAGTTCTTTTGCGTGTTTAGTTTATTGTCCTATTGTCCGATGAGCACGCTTGGCTACGTGCGGTGCGATAGAAGTTCAACATACAGCACATGCAGACACACACCCGGGTCTGTCATGGGTCGGAGACGCTGGAAATATTTCCGCACCCGGCACATCACGTCCGATGTACATTCATTGCTATGGCCGTGGCTACTAGCGACGTGCCTAGCCCAGTCTACCAGCGACCCGGGACATATCCAGCGGTAGAAGAAGAACCCCTTTCTTGACCGTATTAGACGTGTGTGACCAATGGCCCGATATTTTGAGGTGTGTGAGTGAGACCTCCCTCTCTTCCGACTCCGTTGCTTTGACACTTGAGCTGACACCGGTGCATGGGGTGAGAGGGTGGAGGGGGATGCAGAGGCGGAGCCAAATCGCATGCTGCTGCGAGGCTGCACTCAAACCTCCCCCGGCTCGCATCCCGTGCTCAAGCACCAGTCGGTCGCTCCCTCCCCTCCCCTTCCCTCTCTCTCTCACTCTCCACACACTCGCTCGCTCACTCACCCAGACTCACGGCACTCCACACCGCACGCAAGCTCGTTTGCCCGCCCAGACAGAAGAGCCGCATGCCCCGGCGGCTAGGCTCAGTCTCTCTCTCACTCCATCCCTCTGCGCTCTCATCTCGTCTGCTCGGATACGTCGGGACGGAAAGACAAAGCCGTGCTCCCCCTGCTGTGTCGTCCTCGGATGTCTTAAGCTCTCCTTTTCTCAAAGGGAAGAGGACGAGGAGAGCTCATTGAGCGGTGGTGGCCTCGTGACCGAATGGAATAGAGGATCATTAACAACGGAGGCAGATGTTTGCGTGTGTGTGTGTGTGCGCGTGTTAATTAATTACACAAATTGGCCGCGAGGTCACACGAAATGTAGCTCGCTAGGTAAATGAAAGAACGGAGGAGGCTGCGGTTTACGGAGGTCAGACCCCTGGCTATGTGTGGGGCTGTATGGATGTGTGGGGTGCCCCGCTGGATGTCTACCCGTAACACGCCGGCTTGAAGAAGACCCGGCGCATTGGTGCCTCGAGGATTCGTGAGCTGGGATGCGCCGCGCCGTGCTCACTCGGCTCCTTTCATCCGAATGACCCCCCCTCGTGTCTCGCTCGCGTCTTGGGATGTACATCACCTCCTCGTGGGATGTCCCATTCTCGAGACGCGTGCACACGGTAAGTGAATCACGCGCGCACACACGCGACGCGCACGCGGTCACATTGTCTGGCACACGCATCGATACATGAATAGACTATGACGCCTTTCTGACAGATTTTGCTAATTGAGTCACGGTCACGCTAACGCTCATAAATCGGTAACAAAGGTAATTGTCACCCGAACTTGCGGTGAGCTGTTATGAGTCGTGCTAGCACAGCAACAACACCATGAATATAAACACAATGATACAATTATTATTATTTGGGTCGTTCGGTAAAGTCACGTAGACAGAAATAAAAATATCACGACGTTTCGATCACAAGCAATCGTTATCAGGCCCGCGATCGAAACGTCGTGATGTTTTTATTTTTGTATCTACGTGACTTTACCGAAAGACCCAAAGAATATGAATTCCCACAGCCACGAAAGCTTTGAGTCAAGATTTATACAATTATTCTTCCTCGGTTGATATGTCATAAACACTCTACCTCATCGTATCACGGATTCCTGATTAACAGGCACGCATAACTCCTGAAAGGTGGCAGGTGATAGCACAGCGCAGAGAACTACTAAATTGTGTCGCTGTCGATATGTCGGTGTGCAGAACACGTGCGCGTCTGTTGCTGTCCCCCCCAAGCATGCCGTGGCAGAACTCGTTTTCCTTGTTTTCTGTTGTTGTTGTTGTTGCTGCTGCTGCATGTGGCACTCACTTGACAAAGGCGTCTGTCTGCCCGAAATTCAAGCGTGGTGCTGTGTCCCTTGTGTTTGCCAGTCAGCGGGCGAGCGCTGGACCCAGAGAGGTCAGAGGTGTTTTATTACCTGCCCGGCTTGTTGCTATTTACGTGTAGGGCCATAAAACGCTACCGGCTTTGATGTTAACGAATTACAGATGGGGACATTCCTCTTAAATTGAGTTAAGTTTTATGCACTCCTTTCATTTAAAATTTGGCACATGTTCTAAAATTTCGTCATGCTCTAAGAGTCTAAATCGCTTTGTACAAACTGAGATTTGAATAAGTTTTTTGCTCGTTGACTGGAGATTAACAAGGATTTAAAAGGTTTCAATTTACAAGAGAGAGTTAAACGAGCAGGGCACCATGCGTTGTGTGTCAATTTATATAGCCATACGTGTGAATGAAATATTCACACTTTGAATATCACACAATCACGATATGAACATGTTTTTGTCAAATGACAGATACATGATAATTACACATTGCCTCCAGCAGATATAAATCCACGTGTGTCTTTCCTGGGCTGGTGCTACAAAAGTTTTAGTTTTTTTTATCACGATAAGGTTTGGTCAGTTATAACAAGGATCTCGTAAAAATGTTGTGGCAATAGATTTACCTGCTGCATAATGCTGTGTGTGGCAGTGTATCACTCAAAATCTAATGGACGCAAAAAAACAGCTCAGGGTTGCCTCAGCTCATCATCAATTTATGGGTCAATCAATGTTCGAATACCGCTTTTATGGGAAGTCAACAGTGGTTGTCACGAAGTGCACCTGTATTATGAATGTGGAATGTCCACTACTGGCATATGTTTATATATGTAAATAGCACTGACCCCATTGTGCAATTGTGTGTGCATTTTTGATTTTTTTTAAACAATACTAAAAGAATAATAAAAATTACTACTATAATTGATTTTGAATGCTTTTCATCTTGATATTCTAAATTTAAATAATGGTAAAATGTTTAGTGTACATTTATAGCCCTTTGCCAATCCACTGGGATGTTTGCCTTCACTGCACCACAAGGCCAGACCAGGTTGGTGAAGGTGGGGAAGCCCAGGACTGGTTGCGATATCACTCGATAATTTCAACCAGCGCTGTGTGTAACTGGACGCTCCAGAATCGAAGTTATACATACATGCGTTTACTCCCTTCCATGCTTGTACTCAGGATCCATGGTCCCATATAAAGTATTACACTTGCTAGTTCTACCGAATGTGACAAAACCTAGTTAAAAAATTGTATTTTTAATAGGTCTCTAACCATATTGTGGCTAAAAGAAATCAGGGTTCAATACTGTCACTGCATGTATAAATAAAAAATATTGTTTAGTCTATTGGCTTTATAGAGCATACAACTATTATACATAATCATATGCAGTATGACATTTTCATGGAATGTCCATTCACTAAAAGGGTTATAAAGTATTAATTCACACTTTTTGGTAACACAGGAAATTGATGTCACTGAATTTTCCCACCTCAAGTGGTTTCCATTCCTGTTCTAGTTCAAGGACTGAATTAGGGAAAGGATTTCGGTTTCGTGGCATGCAAAGGTTCAACAAGTCGAGATACAGCAGATGAGTGAAATAATTTGGAGAAGAATGTAATGCAGAAATCTTATGAAAATGTAGATTTTCATAATTTTTGCAAAAAAAAGTTTAACTGAGAATTAGTGAATATCTCAGCAAAATATAAAGTAATTAAATAATTTCAGATACAACCATGCACATGTCAATCATTTAAATATTAACAGTAATTCAATAATTACACATGATAGTTACCATTACCGTTAACAAAAAATGGTATCGCATATATGCAGCTTGTTTAAAACTAGCGTGCTATGTTGAGTTTTTAATTAGTCGCAGGATGTGTGACCAATCACCAGTTAATTGGCCATTCTGCCGAGGCCGCAACTGTGCAACACAATCCACCTTCAATCACCGATCAAACGACACCTGCGCCACACGAGACAGACGCCGTGCGCGTGAACCCGGCTGAGTCCGTTGTGCTCTTGCACGTTCATCGATTTCTGCTTCTTGGGCTGTGGGCGGCGGTTCGTGCTCAGTATCTTGCTCTTCTGTGCCCTCCCCATGAAAACATCTCTTTCAAGCTTCCTGAGAGGGTCTCTCTCTCTCTGTGCCTCTCTGCAGCCGGCAGTGGCCCGATGTCCTGTGCCAAGGGTCTCATGAATCGCCCCCTTTGTCGGAGTCCATTACCAAAAAAAAGGTTGTGTGGGACGAGGGGAGGGGGGCGAGAGGAGTGTGGCTTGTGGGGGGGGGGGGGGGGCGCTTGTGGGGGTGTGCGGATTTACAAAGGCCATTATAAGGTCACCTAAATCCAGTGCGCTGCCGCATGCAAGGCGAAATTGTTTTGCCATGAAAGACAAAGTTTGCGCCTGGCCCCGGCCGCTACACAAAATGCTTCTTTCAGAAAAGGTTCCCTCTGATCGTAAATCACTCGGCAGCCCCCCTCGCTTCACGGACAGAGACGCTTGTGTATGTCACTACACAACGCCGCTCCTCATCCATCCATTCGCCAGACAATGCCACTTCTTTTAGTGTTTCTTCTTTAATTTAAGATTATTTAACAGACACTTATTGTGCGTCTTCTCATTAGTACCGGCATGTGTGTGTGTGTGTGTGGATTATTGTTTGTGTACTTGGCTCTTTCATGTTCGAAGTAATATCACCCCAAAAAAAAAACTGCTCGGACATATGATGGCTAGCAAATGAGCTACTGTAAGTGAATATAATTATTAAGGGATTATAAGAGGTATATATTTTAATCGTGTATGAGTTGCAGGGCACGGTTTTATATTAAATGTAAAGAAATATGGCGGGCTCCTGAAATAAAATCGTATATATCTGAATTGCAATGTCTTAGTTTCGATACTGCAGGCAGTTCTATCTCTCCTTCTCAATTGTAAAAATATAATATTCTAAAAATAGTATCTGCTTTTAATGTAAATCGAATGCCCCCAACATGATCATCTTAGCATATTTAAATATGAAAGTCCAATGTTTCCTGTGCACAATATTCATTATAACTTCACCCAATAAATTATCCCTTAAAAAATTCCGTAATAATAGTTGCTAATGCTTCAAACGTTAACAACAGGTCTCTTGTTTTACACGGTGCCTCAAAGCTAACTTAAAAACCAAATACTTATCAAGGACATCTGAATGTATTGTTTTCTTTGGGGCTGAAAGCACTTGCCAATGTGCTTCTTCAAGGCATTCTGAATGGAGAAATTGTCTGGAAGTGCTGTAGGTCTGAGTATAAACATGTTCTGAGCTGTAGCGATATTGCTTAAAATGTAATGGACAATTTCGAGTGGAGGACGTCAGTTCAGCTGCTTGTGTAATTAAATTCTTCTAAATGTGGGAGAAAGCATTATTTTTAGATGATACATTTTTGGGACATTTTCGAACAAGGTGGCACAATATTGTGGGCCCAGGGAAAAAGAGAGAGCTTGTTTCATGAAAGCTTAAAAAATAATCTGCACAAACTTGTCATTTATTAGTTGGGGGGGGGACAATGTTGAGTTTGTTTCACGGAACGGGTGAATAAAGATGCTTTTCTTGGTTGCGTCCGTGGAGAGGATGGGAGCAACATCTGATGGAAAGCCCCTGTGCTTTGGCTGCCACAAGAACAGCTTTGTTCCCATCTCCCGCTCTATTCCCCCCATCTCTCTCCTCTGCGTTCTCGCTCCGTGCCCGCGCTCTCACTCTTGTGCTCTCGTTTTCTATCCTCCATAGCTTGCTCTTTCACTCTATGCAGCTTGCTTTCACTCTCAATATATCTCTTTTTTGCCACTTGCTGTCATTGCTCTTAAATGTGCTCTCTCTCTGTCTGTCACTTCTCTCCAAACACACACACACACCCATTCTCTCACTATCTGCCACCTTCCCTGAATGATTCTGTCCATCTGTTTCACCCTCTCAACTCACTACTAATATATATTTTCTCCCGACAGAGCCTAATCCATGCAACGTAAACATGTGTATTGCATTGATTCATGTACAGATGGCTATTTTCTTATAACTACGAGGGATAGCTAAGTTTTACTATCAAAATACTAAAAATAATTCGCACTACCTTAGAGCTGGAATTATCTAAAGCTTAACACTCAATTTGGTGCTTTCGTGACTGCAGGAATTATTGTTTGGTTCTTTCGGTAAAGTCACGTATATTATTATGTAATTTATTATTTTCTATTTATACGTGACTTTACCGAAATAACCAAAGAATATCTAAAGCTTATTAAATATATAATTTTGATTTAAAGCTTTCGTGACTGCAGTGATTCATAATAAAATATATATTATTATTTTATTGTTTCCCTTCAACGTGACTTTACCGAAAGAACCAGGAATATAAATATATAATGTTAATTATATGCTTACAAATGAAGCCTATTATTACATAGGATTTACTATCCTGAAAGATATATTAATATGTTTAGATCATTGTGTAGTTTACATAATTCTATAAATTTTGGCTCTCTCATGATAATGATGTTTTCAGTATTTAACGAGTTAAAAACTGAACATTAGGCGTGAAATTATACATACCCTATCACCGATTCTTAACCTCACGATGGATGCAATTAAATAACTTGTGTAAGAATTTATATTTTCCATTCGTATGTGTTATATGTTATGGGATTCGCGTCATCCCTGCAGCCACTGAGAGGCGCTACCATTAACCACAATGTTAAAATAAGAATCGATTCCTAAATGGAATCACGGCAATTTATTACATTGGTAGATGGGTAATGGGGGTGTTTAGGGAGGGTGAATCATTCTCATACAACTCAATATGAATAAACACTATCAACGGGTGGTATTACCATATAATAAATAACTTGCATGCTGAATTTAAGATCCATTGTAATGATATAAGTATATACCCCCCACCTACAATTTCCTGGAACATATCAACCTCGAATGTTGTCTCACAGTTGTGACTGGCTGGTTCAAGGACAATACAAACCATTTTCGTGGAACCTAATTTCTTTTTTAAAACAAACATCAATCAGAATATAAACTCACGAACTAAAAAACGCCATGTATATTAAAGTGTTTCAATGTGGGGGGAAGTGTTATGGCATTGTATCTCTGGGTCTTCTCCAGACAGTCTAGTTTCCTACCACATAAAAAAATACTCCGTAAAAGTTGGTTGAACATTAAAAGCAGAATCCTCCTCATCTGAGGCTTTTTTGAGTGAATTATCATATCTACCCGTTTGTGCTATTGTTACGAATTGACGCTAACCTGGTTAAAAACAACTGTATTTGTGGACGGACAACCGCGCCATACTGAAAAGCTATCAAGCCTTACACAGACACCTTTTGTTCTGGATGCTTCTCCCTACATTAAAGGTATGGGACACTATTCATTTGTGCAGCAATCTCATTCAATGAAAACGCGGTCGACGGTACACTCAGAAACCTGCATTGTAAATTAAAATATATTTTTTTGCCTCGCATATTTCATTTGTTTAAAACTCAAAGCTGCCCATTTGACAAATTCAGTCATAGATCACAAGTGAAGGCTCAGGTTCTTCCACTGCCAGGTCTTTGCCGCTGAATGGAGGGGGTCTGTGTTATTTTAATTTTTTTTCTAATGGCTGGCTGGAAAATTGATGGCCTTTGATCTGGTAAAGTTGGCAATTTATTACGAGCTGGGACACCCCGAGTGACAAAGGTGGTCGGGGTGAGGTGGAACTTGAATTCCCGCAAGGCTGAAATCACCTCCTCCAGGGAGGGTTAGTTAATCCATGGGGGGGGGGGGTGAACCAGAGAGTGAATTTCATTAGTGTGGAGGTCTTAGTGAAATTTGTCGCGGGTCTCCACTTTTTATTGCCCCAAAAAATAATGAGCATCTGTAAAATTCCCCATCGCCGCTTTGTACTCCGGGTCCTCAGATCACAAGCGACTTTTGTTTGGTTAAAATAACGTATTTATCATTTACCTTACGTGAAATTGGTTTTCTTAGATATAAAAAAAGAGATTGTTCCAAGTATAATATTTCAGGTCTGATTATAAAAATATGTTAATTGGGTTTTAAAATTACCAAATGTTGCATCACTCATAAATGCTTCTTCACATTACTTATCATTGAATAACTATGGCCATATTGTGGACGTTATAACCATGAGATGATGATCTGTGCACAATAGAAACGCGATTTGACATACTATTAAACACTGTAGTTGATGGGTCACCATCTAATTTTCTCACCTTTTTCTATGTAGGTGATAACAACGATGTAACTGCAGACAGGTCTTTGCAGAAGTGTATTGGGGACCTCTGTTTATTGGAAAGTGGAGTCCAGGGTATGGGCTGATTAACAAAACTAAAAAAAAACACAATTCTTGATATGACCCTTGATTTCCTGCACGTCTCATTCACCTGAAAGAAGTTCAACGTACATAGATCCATGTGCACACATGCCCACATGTGCGTACATGTGTGAATGTGTGCGCTAATGTGTGAATGTGCTGAGTTCATTGGGAATTGGGGTAAAGGAGGGCACAACTGAACATTGTACCTCTTATAATCATTATGATTTCAATCCTGTTCTATGCTTGGCGATGGCAATATGTTCAGGATCCGAATACCAATGTCAAGGTCTGTAGCTTGTGCTATCCGTCCGCTGAAGGAGCGCAGATTATATTGCTTTGCTATAATTTCAATTAGAACAGCATTTAGGAAAAAAATACAATTACATTGTGGTTCCGAATAATTATGCATTGCGCAACTACAATTGTAATTGATCACAGATCTGGGTATAACATGAAAGTGCATCAGGTGATGGTGTCACCATTGGCGAAGGTAAAAGGAAGTTATGATATTATAATCTTAGCTCTTTCGGTAAAGTCACGTTGAAGGAAAACAATAAAATAATAAAATATATATAAAACAATAAAAATTCTCACGATAACACAAACGGTCATCATCACGTGTGATGATGACCGTTTGTGTTATGGTCGAAACGTCGTGAGAATTTTAATATATATTTTATTATTTTATTCTTTCCCTTCAACGTGACTTTACCGAAAGAGCTAAGAATATGAATTACTGCAGTCACGAAAGCTTGAAATCAGGAAGTTACGACTGCAAGAACTCTCGTGTGTAGAGCGGCGTTGCAGGGTGAAGAGCAAGGGAGCTTGAGCCATGCTTCTGTCCTTGTGGAGAGAGATCAAGAATAACAGGCACGATCACATTGGGCAGATAATGCAAATTGATATAGCTCTCAGCTTTTCGTGTGTGTTTAGTTTGTTGTCCTTCCCTGCACCTCTGGGGAAGAAGGGCAACATCCACGAATACGAATGCAAACCGCGAGACATCATCGATACACAATATTCTACGAAATCTGATTTTAATGGTCAGATGCCTTCAATGTCAGTGCTCACAGTATCTGTGCATTTGTGTCCCTTAATGTCGGATTGATGATAAGGACTACCCTTTGGTCACCATTTACGTTTAATACAAACGCCTTTATACTTTACATGTGATGTGTATGTGTTAGATGTGTTTCTATATACTGTACAGTATTCATGCACACGCCACTGCTACTGCAATACTGTATACGAGGTTGGAGAATGACTGTAATAAACTATTTGTACCCGATAAATACATTTCCAATATTCTGTACATTTCAATATCTCCTTCACACATTAACAAACAACAATAATGACAAATGTTACAATACTTGTTTTAATGCAGTGGATCTACCAAATACTATATTCCGAGTAAAATAAAGTAATGAAATGTAACGTGTGGCATGGCTTCATACTGTGCATTTTACACAAAATAAAAAAAAGTGTAGATGGTAAGTTATCATTCTACCTAATTGTAAAATTGCATACTGTAATGTATTTGTTTGTGCACTGCGCCGTAAACCTGGCGACCAGAAATTAGATTCCTAGTCAAGGTGGCGGTCTGGGGAAGTCTTCATCCAGCAGGGCATTGAGCAAGCCTGATGATGATGAACATTGATTGGTCGAAATGGTTCCATAGCGGTTATCACATTGGCCATGAGTTCGATTCCCAACTACGGTTAGCGTTAGTGGCGAGTGATATCTGAACTGGTCCTAGCCCCCCCCCCCCCCCCCCCCCCATTTACGCTGTTGGTGAAGTATGGTCAAACAACTCGACCAACCGTCACCACACTGGAGACCTTCATTGTGTCCTTTTATACCTTGATTAAAAAAAGCCCGAAATGCCTAAAAATATTAAGAACTAGTTCAAATGTAAACTCATTATCCGTTTTCCATTTCAAACTATAATCATCACTTTTGTATACCAGACTAATTTTTTTATTTTGCATCACTAATACTTTGCCGGTGGGGTATTATTATCAGAGGTACAATGGTTGTATCACAGAGCATAATGCAAGACCGCTATGAAACAGCCCTACTACCTATTCTCGCAGCGGGCTGCTTGCATACCGAGCACAAGGTACGTGTTGTGTGCAGTGGGCTGGGTATGCACATCAAAACGGGCAGCCCTGCTGGAAGCTCTCTATGTTTGACACGGGTTGGAGGGCACGGATTAGGCTGGCCTGCAATCTGAGATGGGGCGACCCGAAGGGGTCAGCTTCTGTACAAAGCAGGTTAACCTCTAGCCTTGTGTAGGGTGCGTGGCTTTGGTGTGTGCTGGTGTGTCAAATTGTGTGCGCATGCCTATGCCTGTAAGTTTTCCTGGCAAGAATTGCCAGTGAGTCGGCTGGTGCCCCACAAGCCGGGCCGCGTATCGTGTGTGTGTGGATGATGAGGATTGGAGGCAACTCACGTTTGGCACATTGAGGGGCTAATGTAACCGCTGCTCGTATGTTAATGCATGCGTATGTGATATTTTATAGCCAGCTTAATGGATAACAGTAATATTTCGAGTATAGCCTTGCATGTCGTGACATCATCAGACTGCATATATATTGCAATGTATTATTACTTGTTTGTTTCCAGCCTTGCACACGCGTTTTTTGTCTGACTTTCTGATTATTTACAGAAAGTGTTAGAATCGGTTCAACCTAATGGCCGTTTAGGGAATTGCAGTTTGTTCATGGTTTACGGTGAGGGAAAAAAGTATTTGATCCCCTGCTGATTTTGTACGTTTGCCCACTGACAAAGAAATGATCAGTCTATAATTTTAATGGTAGGTTTATTTGAACAGTGAGATACAGAACAGCAAAATCCAGAAAAACGCATGTCAAAAATGTTATAAATTGATTTGCATTTTAATGAGGGAAATAAGTTTTTGACCCCCTCTCAATGAGGGAGTGCTCCTAATCTCAGCTTGTTACCTGTATAAAAGACACCTGTCCACAGAAGCAATCAATCAAATTCTAAACTCTCCACCATGGCCAAGACCAAAGAGCTCTCCAAGGATGTCAGGGACAAGATTGTAGACCTACACAAGGCTGGAATTGGCTACAAGACCATTTCCAAGCAGCTTGGTGAGGTGACAACAGTGGGTGCGATTATTCGCAAATGGAAAAAACACAAAAGAACTGTCAATCTCCCTCGGCCTGGGGCTCCATGCAATATCTCACCTCATGGAGTTGCAATGATCATGAGAACGGTGAGGAATCAGCCCAGAACTGCACGGGAGGATCTTGTCAAAGATCTCAAGGCAACTGGGACCATATTCACCAAGAAAACAATTGGTAACACACTACGCCGTGAAGGACTGAAATCCTGCAGCGCCCGCAAGGTCCCCCTGCTCAAGAAAGCACATATACATGCTAGTCTGAAGTTTTCCAATGTACATCTGAGTGATTCAGAGGACAACTGGGTGAAAGTGTTATGGTCAGATGAGACCAAAATGGAGCTCTTGGCATCAACTCAACTCGCCGTGTTCAGAGGAGGAGGAATGCTGCCTATGACCCCAAGAACACCATCCCCACCGTCAAACATGGAGGTGGAAACATTATGCTTTGGGGATGTTTTTCTGCTAAGGGGACAGGACAACTTCACCGCATCAAAGGGACGATGGACGGGGCCGTGTACCGTCAAATCTTTATTGAGAACCTCCTTCCCTCAGCCAGGGCATTTAAAATGGGTCGTGGATGGGTATTCCAGCATGACAATGACCCAAAACACACGGCCAAGGCAATAAAGGAGTGGCTCAAGAAGAAGCACATTAAGGTCCTGGAGTGGCCTAGCCTTTATCAGTGGGGTCAAATACTTATTTCCCTCATTAAAATGCAAATCAATTTATAACATTTTTGACATGCGTTTTTCTGGATTTTGTTGTTGTTATTCTGTCTCTCACTGTTCAAATAAACCTACAATTAAAATTATAGACTGATCATTTCTTTGTCAGTGGGCAAACGTACAAAATCAGCAGGGGATCAAAGACTTTTTTCCCTCACTGTAA
The DNA here is from genome assembly GCF_048934315.1 of Petromyzon marinus. Lineage (NCBI taxonomy): Eukaryota > Metazoa > Chordata > Hyperoartia > Petromyzontiformes > Petromyzontidae > Petromyzon > Petromyzon marinus. The sequence continues at coordinate 12,776,468 of NC_133669.1, forward strand.
GTACTATATATTGGAATAGTGTGTATAATACATGCTGATGATACAAGACGTGTGGTGTGCTCAATAATTTGGGCTGTAAATGATGATGCAATAACACGAACATAAATGTTGCAAATAGGATATTTTTTTTCATTAAACGGCAATATGGCGATATTTTGCTCATGCTTACATTTCAGTGATTAATTCAAACGTGCGTTTTCAACGTGTGACGTTTCCTTCATTTTATTTCCTGTTGCAACGGACTTGAGCACTGAATGACAGAATAGGCCTTTCTGAAACAATCTATAATATGTATAACTTACCCTTGGGTTGGGCCCACCAAAATCCTATATAAACTCTTGTTGCAGCAGCTCTTTCTCCTATATCGGGCAGTCCTCTTGTGTTTGTTTCACACCTGATGACGGTTGCTTGTGTTGCGATCGAAACTCCATGATCTATTCTTTTTTCTACCTACGTGGCTTTACCGAAAGAACCAAATAGTATTGGTGTGTGCTTTTGTCCCACGTGTGAGGGATGGTAATAGTGTGCCATGATCCAGTAACACAGTGGCCTGTATACTGCATAACGGTTACTCAACTTCATGCGTAATAAGGTAATGCCGATTAGTTGACATCGGAAATCTTCACTGAGTCCCACAACTCATTCTTCAGGACAATCTTACATTTTGACGTTTCAGAAATTTAATTCACGAGCGTTTGGCATGTGGGAGGAACCAAGTACCCGGAGAACAGGTCCCTGCAGGGTGGGCTGGTAGGAACATTGGAATTTTGCGCAATTTTATGACATTGTTACTTCCAAATGTTGGGTGCAATAAGATATATCAAGTCTCTGCGCTGTCTATTGCTGATTTTACACCCAACAGCACGAGATTTCACTTCGTTAAAGTATTGAAAGGGGACGGACGGACGGACGCATTAATCTATTGCAGGCTGGTACACTCAGTTTACAACTTCGTTCCTACCAGTATAAAACCTGTACATGTGAGCAGGGGAATCAGCACTGACATTTTTTTGGCCACCTCGCAGCCTGAAAGTACACATCAGCAAGCAGAGCTATATACACATCAGCTAACTGGAGTTTGTATGATTTTGCAAGTGACCACAAAAAAAAAACACGCATACATGCAATTCCTTGTTTTATGGTGGTAAGCTTGAGAAAAAAAATACATCTTGAAAACGAAACAGTCCATTTAATTTGGGATATTATTAATTTATTTTTCAAAAAATCTGTGGAAAAAATATTCATTAAATGTAATTGATTATGATGGCTCAAATATGTGTTTTATTGATTGCCTATTTTAAGGCAGCAAACTGAGGTGTGATGTTTGAGCAAGGCCAATTTCTAGCTAAGCTAAATTACAGGCGCATGCCTCCCTTAGGAAAAGGCAGCCTATTAAGCCGTATCCTGGTAAAGCCACAGGGAATCCTTACAACTTACTGGCCTGCAGCTCAGTGCCTATGCATATAGGGCCAATATTTTAAATAGGTTTATACTTTTTTTTGTTATGCATCAATAAAATAAACAACTGGTAATAAGAAAACTACTTTTGAAATGTTACTTTTTGTTTTAAGATATTTGCATATGTGGGCTGGAATGGTGATGCAGTGGTTAGTGGACTATGCACTGAACCTGGTGACCTGAGCTCAATTCCTGCCAGGGTGATATCAGTGGGGAGTGATATCTGAACCAGTCATTGGCTGACCCCCTTCACCCAAACCACACTGACTAGTGTGGTGAGGTATGGTCAAAGAACCCCCATAACCGCCACACTATAAGAAACTCCCCTCATTTCTTAATCTCTATCTAAAAGAGTATTTACAAAGGGCTACATTTGTATTATTATTTCGCATCTTGTTATCACAGTGGTTGTCCTTTGCAAAAAAATGGTCTCTTCCACTGGAATGTGGAATTTACTAAAATAAAACTGATACGTGAGAACATAAGCTATAAATCATGGTCATGCATGTCACAGTTCACGGTTATTAAAATGAAGAAGTCCAGTCGGGCTAAGATCAGGCACGTGTTAAGTAGCATTGCAAGTTAGCAGGATATTTATTTTGCAAAACGTGTAAATATTTTCCATCTAAGTTTGTGCTTTTCTGTAAATGATGAAAATTAACTCCTAGACGAATCATTTTGATATTTTGTGTTTATTATTCAGTTGTAAAAAAAACCTGGGCTCTATTATTTTAACATATTTAGTGTATGTCTCACATAGTTGTATATTTAAATGTGACAAGTATTTTGGGATTTAACATGACATACCTCCAAGTGAAAATGTAATTTCCAGCTTAGTTTGCCATTTAAAGAAAGCTGCTCTGTGTGATTGCTATTCCGCAGAAAGATGGTCCATGTGGCACTTCATTTTAATGCATATTATGGTGCAAAATATTGAGATGTGTTGGCAGTCACGCTACATTTCTGAATGTAAATTTTAATAGGCGCCTGCATTGCCCGAGTATTAAGCGTGCTTACCATTGAATTACATTGCAGATGGTCAAATATTCAATATCTAAACGTGCATATTCATATCGATGGCATTTACTCAAGCGTGTCGCTTGCTGTAATTGAACATTTCAGACTCTTTTACAGCTGTTGTGAGAGAAAGCCATTGTCATTAGAGCTAGAATTGTAAATGTGTGTGTGAAAATAATAAACAATGTTGACGAACTTCTGGAAATACAGGTGGAGATGTGTGTAATGGGTAGCAGTCTGGTTCAATTCTAAGCACCGCAACTGAAACAATTGGCCAATTTTCTTAAATCCCGCCAAACAGTATTATTGGGTACGCCACAATTAGTTGATCGGCAGGTCATGTGTGGTGGAGTAAAGTATGGATACTGAAACCCATTTCAAGATATCAGACCAGCATGAAAGAGTAGGCCAAGATACCCTCTATAGGGGTTCTAGATATTCCTCTAGGGGCTCTCCTGAGCTCATTCTCTTGGAGACTCTTCCATGAGCAGTGGCGTGAACAAAAAATTGCAGTGCAACACCTTTAACTAATAACAGGTGGTATGTAATATAACTACATGACTTGGGAGAAGCAGGAGTTTACTATATATTGAATCAATTTATTGACTTTTGTGTTCTTATAAAATGGATTGCTCACGTTTAATATTTTTCAATTTTATAAAATGCCACTGCTACGGCACTCCAATATAAAGATTGTTGATGCAAAATATGTGAATGTATTTTTTTTCTTTTAAGAGACACAATGGTTTATATGTGAATGAAGAAATAATAATGTAGGATTGTGTTTTAACAGATGTGAACGCATTGCAAACTCCAACAATCCTGCTGCAATCTTTGTCCTGGTGACTATTGTCAGCAGGACAAAGATTACATTATTTATCATCATTCGACCACCGGCTTACAGAGGAGGGAGGCTATTTAACTTTGTAATGAATCGAAACATCCTCTTGAGTCGAAACATTTTTTCTTGCCATCCGCTGACATATACGAGCTAGTCAGGTGGCGAATCAAATTGTAATAACTTTGACCGAGGATTAATTTGTTTATTACTTTTCTTCTAGCAACTTAAATGGTTACACCTTATAACGCACAATAGCAAAGCTTACACACTGACAGTTGTTAGATTGTGTGTGTGTTTGCTTAAACATTTTTTTTTAAACTCTCAACTAAACGCAAATCTATGAAAAAGGGCACCGAAGACGTCGGGACGTGTAATTGTCGACCGTGTGAAAAAGGGACAATGGAAAGCATTGTATGGAGGAGATGTGAGGATTGGGTGTCTCGCGAGCAGCTGGTGCAGAGCACTGAGTGGCGTTGTCCGCGTGGGTATAGCGCAGTGTGCCCATCGCTGGCGGGAGCGTCAGCCGGCAAGGGCTGCCGAACAATCGGGAAGTTGTTGGAATCGCACGTCTCTTTATGCCAGGAAATTTGGCCCGAGTGCCAGCAGTGGCGAGAGTGAGAGAGCACGAGAGGGAGAGATCCCAGGCGGCATAGGCTTGTGGTTTGTGGCGTGTGAATGATTGCTTTTTTTAGTTATATGCGTTTTCAGAACGTGGGTTTTAATTGGGTCCGATTTCTTTTAGAACGTATTTATTACAGATGTTAAAGTTTACATGGAACTAAGGTAGAACTCCATACTTTGGGAACATCTCCAGCATTGTACCTTGTTAAAAAAATATTTTACGATAAATTTGTATTTAAAATGGTGGGTGCTAGTGACTAAAAGTGTTTTTGAATTCTGAGTGCAGTACATTAAAATATAGTATACCTTTAAAACTGATTTATAACAAATACCTACAGCAATTCCTCATGGCATTCAAATAATTGCTAAAACATATGCGCGGTGTCATTATGAAGTATTGCATATGATTTTTCATTGCAGGAATTGTAATTTAACTTTTTAAAAATACATTTCATCCAACTACTCCGATGTAGATGCTAAAGCAACTGACTCGCAATCCAGAGGCAGTGAGATTGACTTCCAGTCAAGAATGATGAATCGTTGTAAAAGATCATATTCAGCGGTGTTTATTTTTTTCTCTTGGTCTAATGTGGATGGCCCAAACTTTTGAAGTTAATAAAGCCAGAGTACAAGTCAGAATTGTGGTATAAATTTCTTTACATTTTCCCCTTTACACAGACTGTTAAAACATATGCAATTTACTTAACGGTAAATGCATCGCAACGCTTTTTTGTGCAGCTCACGGGGCTGATTTGCTTGCAAGTAGCGAAGCCGTGCAAATCACTCGGAATACGTGCAGTGTGGGCATGCCTGAGAAGCTAAGGAGGTATTGAACCTGTGTAGCAAGGCCGTAATTATAATATATATTGGGGGGGACACATCCCCCCCATTCAAATATGCTCAAAATGCCCCCTCCCCCAATATATTGGTATAAACTTTTTTTGCTATGCTATGTAAATAAAGACAACAATTTACTAAACCTTGGCCACAATATCTGGACTTGTCTTCATATAAATCAATGCATAGATTTTTGTTCATATGATTGTGGTTATGGTTGTACTTTCTTAATCCCTAATCTCTGCCATTACATACAATGAAACAAGAAATGGTAAAAAAAGAAGAGCAATGTAATACAATACACTATTAGACATTATTGTAAAAAAAAGTAAATAAAAAGTCCATCCCATGTGTTAGTGAATTTTAAAAATATTTTAGGCAGGAAATGAGTTTTCAAATTAAGATATTTTTCTGGCTTGGGACCTCCAGACACCCTGGAAGATTTGGTCCCCCCCAATGTTGACTCCATGGCTACGATCTTGCTGTGTAGTACTTGGATAGGTGCGCACCATGCACAAACAGGTTTGCCATTGGCTTGTGAGGCTACCGGCTGGGCAGTGCAGCAAAATCCGTTGTTGTACTGTACCTCTATGCTCACACGTCTATGTTCCCGATCTTCATCAATGCGCACTGATCAGCGGGATGAAGCATAGTCAAATGACCTCTACAACCCACACAATAACCCCCACGAGACCCTCATCCAGCGGTTTATTGACAAAAGGGCTGAGCATGTCTTGAAATAATTGCCACTAGTACCACCTTCAAAACCAGATCGGATAGGTAGAATCAATATTTCCTCCATCATATGAAAGCATTTTCACGGCTACGTGAACTTTAAAATTTAATAAAAAAAAAGGGGTAAAACCCTATTATTACATTTTGGTACTGGCAAAGGAGGTCCAATGATGATGATATACGTGAACTTGATCACACATGAGCCATTCTTGATAAATCTACTACTGGATGAAGGCCTCCCCATACTGTATTTGTTGTGGTGGTGGTCGTTGTTTGACCTTACTTCACCATGCTGGTCAGTGAGGGTTGCTGAACGCCTGAGGTGACCCAGGAATGGTTCAGCTATAATTTCCCACTGATGTTACCTGTGGTTTGGAATTTAACTTAGGATGCCGGATGCATATTGCAGTGCCGCTAACCAAGGCCACACTACTCACCCTAGTTTGTAATGTATAAAATATGTATCTGCAATACAATATTAAAACGTTAATATTCCGTGACTGAAATTACAGTATTCGTGCTGATGTTGTTTTTCATTTTTCAGATTTTGAGAGGCAAAAGATAATCATGCCATAATTGTACTGCGGAAAGGCTGTAACCATGAGCCAGTCTTAAATACAAGTCCGGGAGCCAGAAGGTCGAGGCTGTTATCAAGGTTGAAAGCCACTGGGGCGCGGTCGAGGCTGGGGATGTTTAAGGTCGAGGCCGGGCCGAGCCCTTCAACTGAGGCCACATCCCCAAAGGGCAAGGTCAAGATCACAGAGACAATGAGCTCGAGGAATTCCATCTAAATATGCATCACGCATTTCCAGCATATCTCCCCTCTCACTCCTGCACGAATGGAGCTCCTCAAATAAAACGCAATGGATAGATCCATCATATTAACTCGACATAGTTACCATATAATATGCTGTTCTTATCCTGTGTGTGTGGAATGCTTACACGTTGTGCAGAGATGACCGAGTGCCTGGTATGAACTTGGATGTCACCTGATAGGCAGACAGTCTGTATTTATTCCCCACTATTGTGATTAACAATGCTTTGTAAAGATAATATGTTTACAAATAAGGTTTTTTCCTATGGACCATCTTGAGAGAAAAGGGCTTTCAGAGTATTAAATATTGAATATAGATTATTGTCCATTTCTGTAAATAAAAAACATGCATTAATAAGCAATGATAATTGACAGCCCGTTTGTCAATCCACTGCCTGATTAAGTATTCTGCATGGCTTTCGGTCGTGGGAGTTGTTTGACCATACTTCACCTTGCTGCTCAGCGCAAGTTTGTGAAGGGAAGCCAAAGACCGATTCAGTATCAGAGTTTATTGAACCGGGGTTCATAACCAATGTCTTCACCGCTTCACGTGCAGTGTTGGGTATATGAAATGCTATTCGGTGGAGAATGCGAAAAACTGCGGCAAGGCGAGGCAGTGGTTATACTTGCACCACACAGTTAACAGTGTCTGGGTTCGATACTTGACTTGGACTCCTTCCTGTGTGGAGTTTGTATGTTCTCCCCCTGGTCTGCACGGGTTTCCTCCGGGCTTTCCGGGTTCCTGCCATAGCTAGCCCCCCCTACCACCCTGTAACTAATATTGGAAAAACGATCCAATGCTAAAACATTTCCCGAATATTAATTAATCAACTGGGATTACTTATCGCAACATCGCTGCCTCAATACGAAAACTCGGCAGGACCTTCCTGAAAAATGTTCTTGAGACTCAGCGAGGCTTTCCTGCGTAAACAAGTGTAATATTAAGCACTCTCTAAATATACTATAAACGTACCGTATGTGCAAATGCAATGTCAACGTAAAACGGTTCAATTAAACTGACTAGAGCAGAGGTCGGAAAGGAAAATAACGGTAAGAGCAATATTTTTTCGAATTCGCAAAAAAAAAAAAACCCCCATCAAGATTTCAAGAGCCGCAATGCCACGTGATGAACGTCACGAAGCGGTCCTCTTAAAGAGCCACCTGCGGCTCCGGAGCCGCAGGTGGCCGACCCACTGCGTGACGAGAGCGAGTCACTGTCATCTGACCGCCCTTGCCACCGTGAAGAAGGCATATTGCCAGGGCTGTAAGTGGGAAGAAATTACTGGGAGAACTCGCGAGATCTGAGGAGGAGGGGGCGGAGGATCTTCGCTCCGTGCGCGGGTCTCTGTGCGTGCGTGTGCGTTTCTGAGCGTGCCTGTGGGTCTCTGAGCGTGTCTGTGGGTCTCTGAGCGTGTCTGTGGGTCTCTGTGCGCGGCTGTGGGTCTGTCTGTTAGTTTCGGTGGTCTATCTGTGAGGTTAAGAAAAAAATGAATCCTTGATTCCTTCCGGAACAAAGTCAGTCGGTTTCAAATTTTCACTCCCACCATTGCGTTCTGGGGCGTTTCGGTTCTATTTCCACCACTGGCTATTGCCTGAAGCGTTAATTACAATTCCATTACAACGCCGCTTAGACTCGTAGCGCTACTCAATGTAACTGACTTTCAAGATGCTGCACACATCAGTAGGACATGCATCACAGGAAAAAAAAGTAGGCATCCTGTATACTCTATATATGGGACACTTTTTTGCCAGTATTAATATGCTAACAACGAATAAAGGCGTTAACCTTTCTTGCAATAATACAAGTGTTAAGATGTTCAAACACCAGTCAATGTCAAGGACAATGAATGCATCATTGAAGCATATTTGTTAGTATGTTTATTTTTGGTTAATGCACACTTAATGCCTTGTAATAGGTGTATATTCTTAACACCTGTATTATTGCATCGAGTATATATACTTATTGACAAAAAAAGCTGTCTTCCAATTAAAAAAAGCATGTTTAATAATACTGTATACCCGGGTGTTTGTCTTGTTTTAGGGAAGAGACGGTCTGTCATATGCAGGGGGACAAAGGAAGAATGCATTTAGCTTAGACTTGAACAAGGGCGAAGGGAGTCGAGAGCACGGATATCTGTGGGGAGGGAGTTCCAGACAAATGGAGCAGCAGAAAGAAAGGAAATGCCCCCACTGAGCAAATGTCTACGGGGCCGTGGAGATGGGCGGCAGAAGAAGGTCTTTGTTTCTGGCGTGGGGCGGGGGGGGCAGGTGCAGCGTGGTCAAGCGAGATGATAAGGCAGAGGTGGGAAGGGGGGAGGGTTAGTCACACCATGGAGGATCGTGAAGGCACGGTGAAGTGCAATGTTGACGTTCAATGGGGTCTAGATTGGGAGCGTAGTGGAGGGATATTGACGTTTAATGAGGTCTATTTTTTATTATTATTATTAATTTGACTTTTAGTGTTGAGGATTTTGAGGAGGCCATAAAGGAGAGACTTGCAGTTGTACAGGTGGGATGTGATGAAGGCATGAATAAGGGTTTCAGTAGCAATTTGGGTCGAGAGTGGTAGTTTTAATTATATTATGTAGTAAACTGCACTCACCAATGATGTAAACATGTTAGCCTGTGATTAAACATCACCGTCAATGCAGTCCCAGTAATATTAAGTATCAGTTGATATCTACATTACCTGCTACAGATAAGCTGAGTTGCTTAATATATTCCTTTTTAATCGGTAAGAAAGACTATGGGAACCCTTTCGTCCAGTATTGCATCAAACAATGTTATACATTCTATGGCGTTTGCACCATCCTTTAACTCTTCGCCTTTTGCTCTAGCACCGGTGAGACAGAGACATAAAAGAGGAGGCCTCGGGTGGAGGCGAATACGTTTCAAGGACAGTGCATACATTATAATCAAATCATATTTTGTTTGCGTGTTTTACCACATGTGTGGTTAGTGCAGACTTGATGCCTTGTAAGAGGTTTCTATTTAATAATAATAATTTCAGTTTGATAAAGCGCCATTCATACTGACAACGCTGTACGATAATTGTTGAATAATCGCATCTTAACACCTGTATATATGCCAAAAATGGTTGTCTTTTTTGTTATATAATCTTTGGTTATAAAGACATTTATGTGACAAGACTAGTGTGAAGCAATATAAGCCTAAATATTCTATAGTATAAATACTGTACTATTGAGAGCGCAATAAGGAAAGTATTATTGGGCCCTCAGTAAGTACGATGAAAAGTTCCCACCTCTGCGTTATTGGATTAACTTTAGGGATATGAAAGACATGGTTTCACACTCAGAAAGACCTGTTACGCCCTCTGCTGGAAATTGTGTGCATTCCACCGTGAACAGCGACGTTCACAGGAAAAGATGAAGAGACCGCGTTGGCATTGGTGCACAACAAACACCAGATTAAAAAAATATATACAACTTACCACTTTTGCAAAAACAACACCGCCTTATAACAATAAAGTATAGGCTGATATTTTGGGTAATATTCTTTATTTAACGGTAATCAGAACATATTAAACTATAACTATTAACAATTTTTGTTTGACCAGGTAAGGCCCACTGAGCTATGCTGGGTTTTTTTAGAAGCGACCTGGCCATCACAGATGATAGCGCAACGAAAGTGGCTTTTGTGTAAATCGATAGCAGCCACATACTCCAAACGCACGTGGATTCTAAATGTGGAGGGGGAAACCAGAGGACCCGGAGAGAAATCCGTGTGACTACGAGGAGAACATGCAAACGCCATGTATACAGGCGTCAGGGTCGGGATCGAATCCACAACCTCTTGTATATCGGGCGAGATTAGTTAACATTTTGGCGCCCAAATATGGCTACTAAAGCACAGCAAATATTTTACAAGACCCTGTTAATGACAAAGGTTTGTTTTTGGTATGGCTTTCACCCAACTCACAACAAGGTATATTAGGTTCTTTTTAACTCTGAAAAAAAATGGGTGAATGCTTCGAGCATTTGCAGACTTAGGAATAGGTTTTACTCTTTTAACTGGCACAAAAACTGACACCTTTATTCAAGGCATCATGTTTGCAATAACCACAACACAAGCAGTCAAAATGCAAACAAAAAGACAACTCTGATAATAATAATATGCACTGTCCTTGAATTTGATTGGTCCACACCCGAGACGGCTTTTCTTAGAGCCTAGTCTCCACTGGTGTTGGACCAGAAGACGCCAAAAAGCGTCTGCTTGTGTTGTGGTTATTGCAAACATGATGCCTTGAATAAAGGTGTCAGTTTTTGTGCCAGTTAAAAGGGTAAAACCTATTCCTATATCTTGTTTCTGGCAACGGAGGTCTCATAATGTAAATTTGCAGACTTGTTCGCATACATTGAGGGAACAAAATAACATTTGTATGTTGCGGTTTTTCGTGATGCTGAGCCCCTCTGCTGGTCACCGTGTGCTCTTGTCACTGCTTTGTAACCGAGGGGGTAACGAAATGTCCTCGTGCAGCACAACCAAGTGCCACCCTTGGAACGTTCTCGTGAGCACGACTAGCACACATTGTCAGCTGCAGCACATACCGTGTCAACCCATACGGTTAACCCGTATTCTTGTACAGGAAAATTTAGTTTTCAGGTCCATACGGCGTACAGTTGTTTCAATACGGGCATTTATTTGTCCGTTTGTTTGTGTTTCTCCCTTGTGATGGGACTTTGCAGGATGAACGTTGAGATTTATAAGGGCACGGGGTGACCAATAAGGTTTGAATTTGGTCTGTAATAATGTAGACACTGATGAGGGGTTGACAGGTATGGCAGCATTTTTAAGCAAATGCATCCATTGCGGATATACTCTGTGTAGTTCGTAAACATGCAATGTTGGGCCAACGTTGGGCCCAACGTCAATCACTGTTGGCTCAACGTTGTTGAACCTCAAAAGGAAAATCGCGAGAAAGCAGCGTTAAGTTTCGATTTAAAGCTTTCGTGACTGCAAGGATTCATCTTCTTTCACCTGAAGAAGGCCACTATGTGTTATGGCCGAAACGTCGTGAGAATTTTATTGTGTTATTTTATCAATTTATTATTTTATTCTCATTCTACGTGACTTTACCGAAAGAACCAAAGAAGACGGCGTTAGGTTGTCATGCGCACATACTCCTAGACACGTACAGCCCTTCTGTCAATCCACATGCTGGGCAGTGGGAGTTGAAGGCGGGGAGCATAGAAGTACCGTAAAACGTTTTTTGGGCAGGTATTCACGTAATCGTGGAGAGATGCAAGCTACCTTGGAATTGCTGTACATTGAGAGACAGAGAGAGAGAGAGAGGAATGATAATATTATTTGGTTCTTTCGGTAAAAAACACTGCTGGATTATATATATTTTTTCTGCCTGAGGACGACCGCTTGTGTTGCGATCGAAACGTCGTGCTTTATTTAATTTTATACCTACGTGACTTTACCGAAAGAACCAAAAAGTATGGATTCCTGCAGTCACGAAAGCTTCAAATCAGGAATGATAATGATGATAAAATGAGGAATGATTTATATGGCGATAATTATTTGTGCTTACACCCGTGAGAGCTTGATGAGCACGTGGTTTGCAGAACTTTAACAGGAGAATGACATAATTAAAACTGTTAAACAAAGTGGGCTTAGGCATGATGCCTCCATGGCATGATATTTGTTGCTATAATATTTCGTTAAGTAATATTATTTATAATTCTTCTTTCACATATTTTCAATAATTTAGCATGCGTATATGCTAATTGTCGTACTCAAATTGTAATTGTTGTGGATTCACTCTTCAACACACCGGTGGGCTAAAGTAGTGAAGGTCTTTTGTCAACGTGACACATTTTTTACTGATTGGCCGTGTCGGGTGGTGGAGGGTTGCGACACATTTATAAATAACGCGATCCAACCCAAAAACCTTTATTATGAATAATACTGGCCGCGAAAGCCTACGTGTTAAACCAGCAAAGAGATGTTACCGTTGGCATCACGCGTTCTACATTCAACATCGTTTAACATCTTCTTCAACGTCATCATCACTTCATGACTGCAGTAGCCAATTCCCAACCCTTGTTGCTGCGTGTGGATCTGGCACATGTATTATACATAGCGCCTTCATAATGTAGTATCTGAAGGGTTCAGACTTTAATGTGCATATTCCTCTTTGTGGCCGGTAGAGGTCGCTGTGGGACAATCTAAGAGTAAACACTTCATACTGGACACTTGTTTTGCCATTTAACTTACTGGGGAATACAAATGTAATACATAGAACTGTACTAACTTTAAAACACATTCACAGTTATAAATAACTAAACCCATGACAAATACATGATGACGATGATGCTGATGTTGATGAATGGTTTTATACATTTCTCAATATCCGTTTAAAAATGTGCATCAAACCAGAACAAAATGACCCTATACATTAAACAAAATAACATTGCACATGCGAGATGAAGTAGGGCCATTGCCCGAAACGTCTCTGATTAAACATATGTACATCATATATGTACATCATATGTTATAATGCAGTATTGCTGATGAATGTGTTGACTTTGTGACTTGAGCTTGTGCAGCATCCAGCAGCATCACCAAATAAAATGTTTATGTACATAAATTTCGATTTAAAGCTTTCGTGACTGCAATGATTCATCTTCTTTGGTTCTTTCGGTAAAGTCACGTAGAATGAGAATAAAATAATAAATTGATAAAATAAAATAACACAATAATATTCTCACGACGTTTCGGCCACAACACAAGCGGCCTTCATCAGGTGAAGGGACGAGACTGTCTGGTAGGACAGCGCTGTCCTACCAGACAGTCTCGTCCCTTCACCTGATGAAGGCCGCTTGTGTTGTGGCCGAAACGTCGTGAGAATATTATTGTGTTATTTTATTTTATCAATTTATTATTTTATTCTCATTTTATGTACATATTTTCAAGACAGAAACCCATCATGCTGTGCACACGCAGAGCACGTTTATCAATCCACCCCATGCGGATCGCTTGACCATACTTCACCACGATATGCCCGTGTGGGTCGAGATGATTCATGTGAAGTGTTTATACTGTACTGTTCATCTGCATCGCCACAATCGCGATGATTGCCACTGTTGCGAATTTAGCAATTGTGTCGCAAGATAAAGCGACTATTTTGGTTTCCCTTGGATAAAGTTTCGTCAGCGTGATCAACGAAACAAAGTTAACAACGTTCTGTGACGACGACGATCTGCAGACTTAGGAGAAAATGCATCATCATCTCCTAAGTCTGCAGATTGACTGTGGATTCCGTATGAGTCGACTGTGTTGAATACAGTATTGCACTTGGTAAATTGTCTAGAGACACGATATCAGGTACCTGTTAAGGATTCTGTTTCAGTTTCCCGTGCATAATAATACGCGGTCAATGGTCTAATTTTTTACCACTTTAGAAGGTCTGTGTAGCGACATCTAGCGACTTTCTGGGGTTCGTTTTGGCGACTAGTCCACTTTTTTTCTGAGTTAGCAGGCCTCATGAGGACGCTGCGACACTATGTCACAGAGGTGTGCGGATAGCTGTCTCACACAAGACTCCCAATGTGCGGGATGTGTCCTTTGAAGGAACAGGCACAACGTAAAGTAAAAGTCCAGTCGATGTGTTCCCCTGCTCAAACCTCCGTTAAGGGCCCTGATCGAATGGTTAAATTACACATTCCCATGGTAGGGACCAGTCTTACCTCAAATTCTAGTGACCCCAGAAGATATGTAGAAAATGTAGGTTTTCAAAATTTTAACTAATTGTAAGCTATCCACGTGGATCCTGCTGATTTAGTTTTTCATCATGTAATCTCCTGAATAGTTCCGCTTGCAGATTTACGCAATGGTGAAGTTGAACTTTAAAAAAATGCTAAGGTAACGTATTCACTACATTGAGAGACACACAATGACACATGAATTATGCACGTTAAAGACATAATTTAAACTGTTTAGAAATAGAAATTGGACCTGGGCAGGACCAGTCACTGAAAAGCAAAATGGCCAATGGTCAAGAATAGTGATGGAGTGGCAGCTAAGCAATGGAACATGTCCAAGAAGACATCGGCTGAGAGGATGGAGCAAGGTAATCAGCTCGTGTGTAGGTGTGCTAGGTAGATTGTTACATTGCAGATCCCATGAGAGATTGTGATGGTTTGGAGAGGCATTCACCCAGCAGTGGATGTCTGCTTATGATGAAGCAATGAATGATTTATCTTTTACATGTTCAGTTTCCCCAAGTTTCATTGAATACAGTGAATAATTTTCAATATAAAATTCTGCATAGAATTTCCAGTAGGAGTTGACTGCGAATTAGCAAAAACAGTAGTAGCCTTCTGCTGAACAGATACTTCTTTATGTAACTTTGGGTCGCTTGAAAGCACCCCCCCAAATCCCGGTGTGGCTTTTCATGGGATTTTGCACCATCCGAGGCATCAGCAGCAGCCTCCTCAAAGCTGGAAAAAAAGTGTCACGATGTGGCAGGCACGTCGTCTTGCACTGCTTATAAAGCCGCCAGTGCTTTTAAAATCGCCAGAATCCAACGTAGCTGTAGATGGCGGTGCATACAGCAGGTGAGCAGAAGTTATACTGGGCAAAACCAACAGAAGTGGGTGTCTAGCAGCATTGCCCATTCACTTGAATTATTGCTGACTGTTTCATGTTTAAATTGCTATTGGATGGATTCATTTCATTGGCAGATCCCCATCATTGTTTGACAGTGATCCTGTCTAGCACCACAGGTCTGTATTTCGAATGGCCTAATGATGCTTTTGAAGCTTAAAAAAAAACCGGTGAGACCCAGTTACTTCCTGTCAATTTCATAAAGACACAAACAAACATCTTCTTTGGTTCTTTCGGTAAAGTCACGAAGAATGAGAATAAAATAATAAAATAACACAATAAAATTCTCACGACGTTTCGGCCACAATGCAAGCGGCCCGTCTTCAGTTCTGTACCTTTCACCTGAAGACGGCCGCTTGCGTTGTGGCCGAAACGTCGTGAGAGTTTTATTGTGTTATTTTATTATGTTATTCTCATTCTACGTGACTTTACCGAAAGAACCAAAGAAGATGAATCCTTGCAGTCACGAAAGCTTCAAATCGAAATTTAAACAAACAAACATTGCAGCATATAAACATAAACCAAAGTTTTAGCTTATTTTTGTGATGCGTTTGTGCAATGGTGCGAGCCTGCAATGGGTTTGTACTTTAGTTGATGAGGTTGCATGAATCACAGTTGATTCTTGGGTAAAATTGCATGAGTAAATTGTGTCGTACACCCTCCTGCACCTGATACAGCCAAATGTATAAAGTTCTTACGTGAATACATGTGCCAATGTATTACTGCTTCAGCACAACCGGTGTGTTGGAAAGAAATCGACGACACGTAACAATTGGATACGAAGTTTCGCTTAGGTGTTGCAGCCATCATCGTCATCATCAGGCGGTGTCCAGAATTGTGAAAATGTGCTAGTCATGGGCCTTGCATCGGTGATGTGATGTCTTCAAGTTAAGGGTTGCATACGGTTAAAACTTTTATATATATGCCACTGACAAGCATTGATCAAAAATATCTTTAATATTAAATGTGATTCTGTTTTATTTTCACGAACCGCAACACATTTTTGTTAAACTCTATATATTACATGGACCTACTTGGCATTCGCTCTTGCTCGTGATATTTAACTAAGATTTAAAATAACTCTCAAGCCACATTTAAATATAGAGAGAAAACTTCTTCATGGCGATAGGAAATTAAGTAGCATGTTTTAACGAATTAAATTAAACTCTTTAAAAGTGTGCTCTGAATTCTTTGTACGATCTAATTTCCTGTGTCTGTGTGATCTGTGACCTCACAAATTATTTCCAAGTCATTCTACTGTGCAGGCTGCTGATTGCAGTGAAGGTATGCTGACGTTTAATTAGATTGACTTGGCTCTGTGCTGCTTCATGAAAGCTGTCCAAAAGCACTGCCATTGCCAGGGGGTTTCACAAGGACACCATTGCAGCGATCTTTAATTTAGCCATCTCCCCCACAAAATGTTAATGCCCGATCGCCTACATTTCTACAACGAGGAATGGTACCTTCACAAAATCGAAATACGCTACTCCATTTGGCAATTGAAGATGGTTACATAACGAGAGAATAATTACTACATTAATGTTAATCTTACTTTGATTTGTTTCTGCAGTCAAAGCATTTTACGATTCAAATAGCGAATGAATATCACTTTTAAAGAAAATACTTTTATAAGCTGATGCTACTTTTATTAAATTTGAACTAATATGGCTGGGTAAATACAAGGGATTTTTTTGTAAAGCTGTGTAGCAATGTCTCTTAAAAAACCGTTATTTCTTTAAACAGTTTTTACTTACCTTTGAATGCCTTCCTATAATAATAACAGCAAAATGGATTTTGTGAAAAATCTGGCATCGCATGTCAAAACGACTGTGGGCACATTGACAATGAAAGCAGGGCTCAAGGTCGCATTCATAATCGCTTATGCAGATGCTGCACATTCATTTTGTTTTAGATTGTTGCAGGCACCACACTGCGGAATTTTACATTAAGTTGTAGCCTAGGCAATATTTTATTTTACCTATAAATTACACGTTTTAT
Source organism: Petromyzon marinus (assembly GCF_048934315.1). Taxonomy (NCBI): domain Eukaryota; kingdom Metazoa; phylum Chordata; class Hyperoartia; order Petromyzontiformes; family Petromyzontidae; genus Petromyzon; species Petromyzon marinus. Next base: position 12,793,423 of record NC_133669.1, read on the forward strand.
GGTTTTAAAAAGTGACAAAAAGTACACGAATGTATAAGCGTAAGTTTGTGAAGCGTTTGACCGAGTTTTATTTAAAATGAAACTGACTTGGAGGGCCGTGCCTATGATGGATACACCATTTTCAGCGGTTTTCTGAGAAAATGGGACACATCGGACCAACACAAAACAGCTTTTGTTCAGCTCAGAAATGCACACCTGTGGAGTCCCAGTGATCACGTCTGAGCGACATGAATACTCGAGATAACGAATCAAGCTTCTAAAAGAGGGGGGGAGGGAGGTAGAGCCGTCTTCAGGATGTTAGTTTTGTGCCAGTGTTCTTGCCGAGTCATTATCCTGCTGCACATTATTGTGAAAGCTGATCCCATATGGGCAGAGAAAGGGAGATAAGTTTTAGCTGATTAAGCAGCTACTGTTTCCCAGGGATGGGTACTAGAATATAAAGAGGCAATCCATGTTTTCATTGTTGAAAATACATTCTGGCATATAAATGCTGCTTCATATTTTTTTACGTGTTAAAAACATGTTTTTTGATTGTATGCATATTGTTTTCAAACAATTGTAAATTTATATTGAGGTCAGCGTGTGTGAATTTGACATTAAGTCAAATCATCATTTTTCATTATTCATCATCTATTTCTGTCGGTGCAGAACTGCAAATGGGGGGCACTGCCTCACAAAGACTGACAGATGACTTGAAGTGGGACGCCATTGGTTCCTCACTCGCTACTCATCTGTCTGCCCAGCGCGGTCACAGTAAACCAGACTTCCATAAAAAAAGCAGAGGCTCGCAACTTCGAATGTCTCCAGAAAAATACACAACTCGTGACTTTCATCTTTACACCTACAGTTATTATGATAATATTATTACGATATTGTGCAGACATAATGGAGGGTGACCACTCAACATATTTGAGAACAGGATATTACAAGTACCGTATAATATATGCAAACCCATGCTAAAACTTCATTTTCAATATAGTTAATCTTAGTACTGTGGTATTTTTCTATTGGTGTTGTTAATAGCAAATTAATATTAGATATTTGATATATTGGTGGAACTCTTGTAGTCGTATGTCATGTTCCAAAAATAACTCATACTGCCCCATGCATATTTTTGCATAAATAAAATATTTGCTTCAGGCACATCATATACTTTGTGTTGTATTTTCATGAACTAGCCTTTATTATGATTGTGCACATTTCCATATATATTACCATCTTTATATACTTTCAAACTAGTTTTCATGGATATAAAGAATCGTTAAAGCCTCTAAAAAGATCCATATGAAACTTTTTTGTGTATGTTTGCACATTAAAATGATGTGTTAAATCCTCTGAATAATTCAAAGGTTTGATTTTCAATAACTGAACCATATAAGCCATCTACTGTTGGCCTTTTCTTGCAATACACATTGCCAAAGTGAAAAAGTCCATGTTTTTTGACAAAATGTAGCTTTCAGATCTAATTTCTTAAAATATTTACATTTAGCAGCACAGGTTTAATTCTGATATAATTTACCCAAGAGAGAGAGAGAGAGAGAAAAAAGTATGTTGACTTAATTCCTAGAAAATTTACTTTAAAAAAATGTGAAAAGATTTTATTTTACCAAATTTTATTTTCGTGCTTGTATTTCATTTTTAATCATAGAACACCTTTTCATGCAAAGAAAAAAATATCTTTCCCCATCTGTACCCATTGCTGTTGACTTTATAATATTTTCCTATCGAAGTAAACTTTGCATGCACACTTTGACAACCCACGATTTTTGTTAACATTTTGTCTTGCTTGCATAAACTTCAAATTACACACCGATGTCTGCAGTCTCTATGCTGGTAACAGACTCACATCCTCTGCCACTAAGAATGCTGCACCAACTGTGCGAAAAATGCTCTCCGCTGACAAATACTACACGATAAAAAAAAATGTTGAGTGAAAATAAAGTTATTCTAACGTGTGCCTCAAGTCAGCTACAAAATGGCCTTGGTATAATATTACATATTCTTTTCACGCAATCTTTTTGTTCACATCACGTGCCAAATTGGAATGAAATATTTGGTAAATGGTGATGTTTTAATTGATAAAATAAATTTAGTTGTGCCGCTTCATCCTGGGAAATACAAAGAAAAAAAGCCTTACATTGTGCAATACAAAATCGAATACCTTCATTACACACATGAATTCACGAGATTATACATGTTGTTGTTGTTACAAAGAGCTTTTTTTTAGCAGGCTGAAATAAAGATTTGCAACTTGTTAGTAAGATTGAAGTACACGATGCATGCCTTCAAACATGCACTCCATAATAAAGGTATTGTTTTATATAGAAGTATAGTTTAAAGGTGCAGCCCTGAAATTACCTGCTCATGTCTATACTGGCAGAAGGGTAGGTGAGAGTATTCACACGTTATTTCACTGATGGACTATTTGTGGTGTATTACATTTTAAACATATTCATGCTGTTTATCCTAAGACAAAATAACCCAGAATATGCTTGATCTTGGAGCAAAATCTATTGTTGTGCAACGCTTCTATGCTCCCTGACTTCACAGACCCACGCTGACCAGCACCGTGAAGTATGGCCAAATAGTCTCGACAGACCAGCAGGGTGCGGGAAGGAGGCCAATAGTGGATTGACCAAGGCCTGCACATGTAAAACTTTTCTTAATTTCCTATAGCGATGCTTAAAGATTGGTCACAGGGCTTCTGTGGACTGCAGGAGTGCCATGAAAATTCTGTAAAATCACACATACTTGGTCATGTTGCCGTACCGAGGTCTGTGGCAGTGCTATTTTAGTTAAGTGAAACGTATACAATGATCTTAAGGCTCCTCTCCAGAGCACACGGCAAAGTAAAGAGTCATTGTTGCCAAATGTACTGCAAAAGAAACCCAGACAATTCCTTTCTGGGAGAATCCCAGGATGGCATTCCCCACGGATAGTGTAGTTTATGAAAATAACGTTATCACAGTGATGGACTATTTGTGGTGTTCTTCACGTGTGAAATGTATTGTGCAACGAATCATAATTATGATTTAGATTGGAGGAATTCGATGATCCTTGAAGCTTTTTTTCACAGATGTCTAGTCAGGGCAGGTCAGCAAGTTACAACAACAAACAATAAACTGGATAGGAGTGCTACATATAGAAAAGGTAAGCAAGTCTGGAAACAAACAAACAAATAAATAAATAACTGTTGCTTACAAGTGAGAATTGCATAAGTAAATAAAATCCTGCAGACCTTTCAACGTAAATGCAACCTCTGCAAGGCAGAAAAACAACAACAAAAACAATCCCAGACCGCACCAAGACAACAGACAGACCCTCAATAAAATTGCACATTAGAAATTGAACTCTTGACACACGGGTAAGGTTAAAAATTACAAATAACAGATTTGTTCTTGCATCAAGTGATGTGAGTTTTGATTTTAAGTCGAGGTCACCATGGTGGGTCCTGTATGGCACATTCAGTGCAAATCGAACAGCAGGATGATAAAGCAGGTTTAGTCGGTTTAGTGCTTTATTCGTTATCTGTAAGCAGCGTCACAATAGTCAAAAAGTGGTTTAATGATAACTTTACCAATTTTCAGGCGCAATCGAATGGGAACATTTTTGTTGTTTCTGTGTGTATATATATAAAAAAACCTATTTTTATTTGATTTTCTTTGAGATGTGTTCAATGTGGGGTTGGAATGTACGTTTTTAATCAATCAGTAAACACAAGTATTTTAAACACCTCATTTATTCATTGACGTTTTTTTCTGATATTCGTAATAGGTGAAGGGAATTAAACTGGCTCTTTGTTTGAAAGCAAAACATGATCTTCGTTTTTGTTTAAGATTTAGGAGCAATTTTATTGATGGCAACTGAGTCGAAATCATGTTGGAGGTTATGTTTGACTTCGTTTGGAAATTAACCTGATACTAGCATGGTCATCAGCAAATCGATTTAATTTTGAGTGCTTTAGGTTTCGTCCAAAATTGTTTAAATGTAAGGAGAACAGAATTGTAGCCAGCATGGAACCTTGTGGAACACCGTTAGTTATTTTAATATATACGGACGAGATGTTATCACTATGTACCTTTTAAGAACGGTCTGAAAGGTAACTCTTAAACCAATTTATTACACTGTCTAAAAATGTTTGTTGACCAAATCTTGTGAGTAGAATATCATGGTCAACAGTATCAAAGGCACAGCAGTAGTGGCCTTTATTTAGGTTATTGAAGAGACCATTTAATACATCTTGATTTAAAGCTTTCGTGACTCCAGGAATCCATACTCTTTGGTTCTTTCGGTAAAGTCATGTAGTTATAAAATAAAATGTCATTTAATACATCCATAATTGCTGTTGGTGGTGCAGTAATCCTCTCAAAAAACCAGACTGTTATACTGTGCAGCAAATTGCGACTTTTTGGGAAGCAGTTTATTGGTGATTTTTTTAATCGAATATTTTAGTAACTGGTGAAAGAATAGAGATTAAAAGGTAAAGTTGAACTCTATAATTTCTATCTCACGCCACTGCTGGCAGAAGGGGGTCAACGAGAGCGAGATCTAAAGTTCCGATTGAATAACTGCGGAGTACACATTGATGCTGATCGTGGACAAACGTGGGCTGGGGGGGGGGATTTAAGAAACTTGCCCACTTTCCAGTAAATTATCTAAAAACTTTGAGTATAATACCAAATGACTGGCAATGTTATCATCACTATATGACATTTGTTTGTTGTGTAAAGTAAACGCATCTGCAAGGACGTCCACCGCGGAGATGGAGTGTTTTAAATCGGTTATCGTGCGGGTGCTCGGTGGACTACTATATCGCAGGATTGCGAGCGGTGGCTACAGCTTGGGGAACCCTTCATCCAAGAATGGATTGAACATAGATGATGATACATAGAATAACAGCTCTAAAACAAAAAGATGTCATATATACAGTATTACATATTCACGTGTACAATTTTTAAAAAATATATTTTTAATGATATCCTCATAGTATTATTGTGACAGTGATTATACTTCAGTGACTATGCATAGTATTCAAGAAAAAAAAACTGCTTCATTGCACCTTAAAGTCAATTACAGTATGTGACAAGGACATTTTTCACAGGTAAAGCATTCGCGTTGGGGCAGATTTATATTGGAGGTATGGGCAGAATTGTAATCATGCAAAACTATGCTTTGTATACCAAATGCAATATGTTAGCTGATTGCAAAATGCTTTTTGTTATATTGTAGCTTGTTATTTTGGTCCAGACCAGAGCTTAAGTTATCGCGAGATTGTTTTCCAGAACGCTGCTAGCCTGGCTCAAAGTAGGCATTACAAATCAGCATCGAGTACACGGTATACCTATCCATGAGAATGCTATGTTATTGTAACCTATATTTCTATAATCCTATGGACAGGCTTATAGGAACACAGAGAATACAGTGATGATAAAATAAGGTGAAGATGGATGTGACGTACAGGATGAAAATAAGCTCCCAGAACAGCGTTCCGGCTGAAATTAATCACCGGTTCAGATGAATAATTCTACAAATAATAAGTGTGTTACTTTATCGGTCAGCAACAGAGCCTGAATCACTGTTCTCCATTTTTTCCACAACAGGCTTGTAATATTTTTAAATATCACTTGGTGGTGCTACATGATTACACTTCCACACACGTGCGCAGACATAAGACTGTGTACTTCTATCGCATGCTGGGTGACTTGGGCAGCTTGTTTTCTGCCTTTACTCTTTAAAATATATGGCCCTGTATGCACATACCATAGTTGTACAATTAGTGTTTCCCTTCCTGCTTAGCGTAAATTAGGACTTGAAATTTGTGTGCGTGATGTATACATAGATGGAATACAACCTGGCTGCCTTGTCTCCATGGTACGTTCGTTATCAACATCGTCAAGTAGCAGTAACCGCAACAGCAACCACAGCAGCATCTGCAGTGGCAGAAATAGCAGATGTCGGTGACTCTATCGGTAGGTGTATCTATAGTAAGTGAAATCTCTTGCTCTGGCCACTAGAGGGAGCTCTATGGAGCCCCCTCACAAGCTGCTCAGACATGTTGGAATAAGTGAGAGTAGCGCAACACTTGACAAACCAAAACACGCAAACCTGCCGAATATTACTGCCAGTGGGTTGTACCCTTTTATATTTCTGAGTGGACAAAGGTGCGGTGGCATTTAAGAGCGTTCCAATTGTTTCAGCTGCCCTGCTGTGAGATGGAACTTGCGCCCCGTGGATTGTAAGCTCAGTGTGCGAACCAATACAGCAAGGCAGCATCTGGTATCTGTATAAATCGTGGATTAAATCAACTTCCGTGAGTTCTTATCTGAGAATGTTTTCCGAAGGTCACTCTCTGCCAGCCCAGCCCTCGTAAACATTCTTAGCAGAAGCATCATCATCATCACCATCATCATCTTTGTTGCTTATTGCTGTGTGTTTCGGCTTGGTTCCATGTTCCATAGCACGATGATGATGATGAAGACTCGTCAGTGGAGAACGCTTGCATTTGTTGAAGGTTCAATCACAGTGGTGCATTTAATCGTATTTTTTCTTTTGCTGGGTAACAGCAGACTACGTCATGCCACAACGACCACATAACGTGCCCGCGCTGTTATCAGGTTTCCCCTGGTTAGCACTGCCAGCTCTGACTCACATGCCCAGTCAATTTGTGTCTTGTTTGGGGCATAATCAGGTTAATTCAATATGGACAGCACTAGGGGTGATTCAGAAGGAGTGACCCTGAAAAGAAAAGCTTCACTTTGTAGTTGGCTTGTGCCACATTGATCTCTTTAATGTCTCGCTTACTTTCTCATTTGAAGAAATGTCAGCCTGCATGAGGCTGATGAGAGAGCACAGCAATCCGCATCCAGTGTTATAATATTGTATGTTGTCTGTGATTTGGCGTGCGGTGATTGATATTGAGCAAGTTGCCGAGGAATAAGAGTGGCCACTTAGCACGTGGAATTGTTTCAAGTTGCGCGCTCTTTCGGCGTTGAAAGCATTCTTTTTTCCTGTGCGTTTTAATTTTATTCCTATAGTTGTATGAGGTCATGGGTCCAGTCAAAGTCCGCGTGTTTTGGACACATCTGTGGGCTTAGCTGACCCAGCAGGCTCGCCCGTGTCAGGTTCATCGCTTGCGTGGGTGTGAAGTCAAACAAGGGGCCGAGTCTCTGGACATCGTTACTGCCAAATAACTAGTCCTCCAGGGAATAAAAAGAAATAAGTCCTCTGGGGGTTCCAGGGTGAGTGTGCTACCTCTGTAGTGGCGTGTGCAGAAATTAAGATTTGCAAATAGGGATAGAACACAAAGGGGACTCACTTTATTTGCCAGTGTGCATAAGCATTTGTAACCCCATCACTTGAAGACTTCATTATGCAAGTTGTGTTACCAATTTTCAAGGAATCTGGGGGGGACCGCCACAAATGTAATTGGTGGTGTGTTCTCCCCTCTTCTTCTGCCAGGCCACACCCCCCCCAATAATCCTACCTCTCCCCACCCCACAGGGACAAACGACTGAGCCACTGTGGAACCCCCCCCCCCCCCTCTCTAGTGAACTTCGTATAAAATGTAATGTCTAAAAGAAATACAATCTCTAACTTTCAGCTTAAGCAGTCTCCATATGAAGTCGTAAAATAATTGTACCGCAGAGTGTGCGTGGAACATCCAGCAATTGGTGCCCTTAATGCTTTTTACACTGGTTGAGCATGAATGAAAATGTTTACGAGCAATACAACAATAGCCATCAGCCTGCTTAGAAAGAAAGTCGGTCACACTGTAATGATGTTGAATAAATTTCAATCCCAGCAGTAGGGGGGGGGACACTCTTTTTGCTCAATTACGAAAGGTCCCCAAATATTTAAACGCGGGTGCAGGCTGGTTATACGGTGTTTATAAATCTCATGCTGGTTATTTAGCTGTAGGTGTATTTACATTAAAACCACATGTTCATTAGTGTAAGCACTATTGCCTTGCATCAGCTGCACTCCTGTACGTGTTTTATGGTTGTCCCTTGCATTAACTGCAGTGGAAAAGTAGGGACTGGGAGCCGGGTGCATTCATTTTAGCACGACACATAAACTTTTACTGCATCTGCACTGGTGAAGCATGTTCTGTGTTTTATAAGTATGATATCGGGCCAAGTTTTAAGACCTCACATCAATATTTTTACATTAATTAAAAATACAACTTTTATTTCTCATTTGAAATATGTTTGCCTGTGGATGTGTTCTGTAATAAAGTACATTCAATTCATATAATGTATATTTCCCGAAACGTCCATCCATATTCGCATTACTCTAATGTTTGAGGCATAATACATTGTGTGGGGCACGGTAGTGTAGTGGTTAACATGCTGCGCTATGAACCCGGCGACCCGAGTTCGATTCCCGCTCACGGCCAACACCAGTGACGATTATTTGAACCGGTCCTGGGCCTACCCTAGGTCGACTCAGCCTCAAATGAGTACCTGGTGTGGTGTGCAAACATCCCCACATGGAGAGACAAAGGCGGCCGGGCGTAGTTGCTGGCCACCCATCCCCTCGTGTACCGTTCCGGCCTTCATAGGTGTTTGCTAACAACACTTACCCCAACAGTCTGTTAAGGCTATATGGGGATCTTGTCTTTGTACTCTGTGTGTAATTGTTTGATGGTTGTTTGACATACATACAAATTTAGTATAATTACAAAATTAATTATTTGAAAATTGTAAGTATATCCATAATAGAGGTTTTTTTCGGGTTAGATCGCATAAATAAAAATGTGTCGTTAAACCCGCCACCACCCGACACAGCCAACTAGTAAGGTTTGTCAGGTAAACAAAACATGCCAATTCGTTACCAGTTCAACACACTGGTGTGTTGGAGAGTAAACCCACAACATTTATAATTCGAGTACGACGTTTCACCAGTAATTACAACTAGCATCGTCAGGTGACAGAAGTCAGATTCGTGGCTGTCGCCTGATGATGACAAACCTTTCTAATTGGCTGCGTCGGGTGGTGGCGGGTTTAACGACACATTGATATATTTATGCGATCTAACCCTCCAAAAAGCCTGTATCATGAAGAATATAGGTCGCGAAGGCCTTCGTGTTAAATTGGCAAGTATATGTTTGGTAATTGATGGGGTCAGTTAAATGTGTCATGTGATTGAATATATTATCTATGATACAGCGTTGGCAGTGACGCACAAGCACAAATGACAAACTCATTGCGTTCGTCAATAACACTAACGAAGATATTTTTTTCCGACGGAAACTCAACACGTTCATCAATAACACTGCCCTGAAAAAGGAAAATAAAAGCCACAATTGTATATATGTGCTAAGAAGAAAGGCCATCGTCCAAAACGTCGCCTCTTATAGGGTTACAGATTCAAGTGTAGCTGATGCACGTAAGAAGACTGAGGCATTAGTTACGTAATTTATCCCGGTACGGACGGTGACATTGTTTTTACTGTGTTTCGGTAAAAGGTATAAGCAAAGCACATCATTTAAATTAATAATTGTTTAATGCATAGCAACTGTAATAACGTTCAAACATCATGAATTTTTCCCATGGGCTTGAATCTGTGTTGGTCACGAAGCTGTGGCTCTCCAGCGCTGTGCTTGTTACTTACGGTGTCGTTTTGTGTAAAGCCGTGCAGTGAACCAACGTCTCACATTTCTTAAACAACATCAAAAAGGTTAACGGATAACAGCATTTGTCCATTGCATTTTTTTCAATGCATATTAACTACTGCAGTGGCAGCACCAAGGTATAAGTGCTTGTTTTGCAGTTCCAGATGTAAGTAAGGATCGGGATGGCTAGCAGAGAGGGGTGTTTGGTGTTTTGAGAGTATTTATTCAGAGTGTATGGATGGGTAAAAAGAGCCGAGGCATGTAGGACTTGATTGGTTGTTATTCTCAGCAAAGAAGCTGAAAGCTTAAAAGAAAACTTCATCAAACAGGCACCTCGTCATCATGGCCACACTTCAATAACCTCTTTAAAAAAACAAACCCAAAACATTGTAAAGTGGGGAAAGATATATATATTTTTTCTGAACCAATTTAATTATTTACCTGAAAGATCGTTTAAAAACAATTCTGGATGTATAGCCTTGACTCTGCGAACGACACACGATATGGCTTTGCGATTGTACAAAGTACATTTCTTGCAGACTTCTAGCGTAAGTAGAGTCACGAGTAAAAAGATAAAGGCGCGGCCCTGCAATTTCCTGCTCACGCCACAACTGGCGGAAGGGGCGCCACCAAAGCAAATTCTCGAGGTTCTATTCTTCCACATTGACCATATGTGCTGCATTAGAAGAGGTGAGCGTACACTCACAATATGCCCCCACCAAATGCAACTGACGATTCACTGTCGTGTACTCATTTTTACTGCTGGGTGGACAGCTGGTGGTGGTTGTGGGGGGGGGATTTGAGAAACTTGCCCCAGTGTTTCGACCACCTCTGGATTGCAAGCGTGCTAACCGTTTCACCAAGGCCACACATACAGGGCCACACATACAGGGGAGGTAGGATTGATATTGCCCTTCTTAAGTCCAGCCATGCTTTATGTGTAATGGTCTTTTGGTGTCCCACATGCTGCGGACCCAGAGGCCACGTTGCATAAACACGACCGAGTCATGTAATAGACTGGCAACTATGCAGAAGACCAGCAGACTGCCAGTGGGTTTGCTTTGCCAGTGAACGTCAAAGCAAAACCACGAGCAAGCAGTGTTAAGTTGCTATGTGCACATACTCCTAGACACGTACAGACAGCCCTTCTGTCAATCCACATGCTGGTCAGTGTGAGTTGAAGGCAGGCAGCATAGAATATACAGTAAAGTAATCAAGGTTTCTGCATTTCCAGAAACCTCCCACCAGATAATCGCACCATGGCGATCACCCATCCAAGCACTGTCCAGACTCAGCTGTGCTTAGCTTCCGAGTTCTGACCCAGAGAGTGTGCTGTCTGGGTGACTTGGTCATGCCCATGTAGGCGACATTAATAAAATCATACTGCATGCACTGATCTGAACTGATCTTGGAAGCTAAGCTTGGCCGAACCTGACTGTTGCTTGCATGAAGGACACACCAGTGCATACCAGGTGCTGTAGTCGTATGGCTGCTAGGGCTGCGAGGTGCCGGGAGATGGTGGTACGGAGATATTTGGTCGAGTGTGTCTCTGGATTGAGTCTCTCTGTCTGTGGATTTTTATCTATTTGTGCAAAGCGCAAATGAGTGCTATCCCCTCACATATGTGGATTTTCTCTGGGTACTCTGGTTCCCCCCCCCCCCACATACCCGACATTCATTCATGAAATTAGCAAAAATATCCCAATTTCAGGACCTTCCTGAAAAGTTATATTTTTAAGACTCGCTGAGGCTGCCCTGGGTAAATAATTGGAATTATAAAATTAGAGGATGCTGATGCGAGCATTCTCTTAGACAATGTTTGGGCAGCAAATTTCAGTATAAATAAGTTGTTTGATCTTTGAACTCTGCTTTGTGTCTAAACCCAACATGTGACTAACATCCCAATTTAAGTATTTTTCCTCACTTTTTTTTATTAGAACTCCATTCCAACTCTGATGATTGCTTTGGCATGAAAACAGTGTTGCCTATTTTATGTGGGGGCCTCAACCAACATTTTAAATGAAATTGCCATTGACACAAGAATATTCCAAAAATAGCAGCTTTTAGATGAATAGACTATGGTGTGGCTTGGTGAAGCCAGGCTCTATACCTGGTGTTAAAGGCCAAGCCTCAATCATGCTTTGGGATCATTCATATTTTAGCAACGGTACATAATTTAGTCAATTGTATTGTCCACTGGATTTGTATGGGAAATGTGTAAATGCTGTTCAACACTTGTATAAAGAGTTTTATACGTGTTCCGTGTTCACGGTGAAATGTTTGTTTTGAACAGTACTTCTCTCGTGATCAGCTCGACTTGCAAACATCGTTCATTATGCTGCCTGTCAATCATCATTAGCAACGCTTCACTGTATGAGCAGTTGGGTGCCACCAAATATTGGTATGTTATGACGCAGCTATTGATACATGTCATTTTAAAGACGTAATAACAATCATTTTACGCAGAAAACCTCACTCGGTCGCCAAACTCTTCTACAGTAGTGTCCCACATTGGGATGTTTGGCGAAAACCATTAATATGATTTGAGCATATGTATGGAGATTGGAATACCCACAGAAACCACGAATGCGCCATATGAATTTTTTCAATAATACATTGTGTACTGACATTATGGCGATCTCAGCCCGGTGATTGTAATACCTGGAAATCCCTGCTGGTCACCCATACAAGCACTAACCAGGCCAAGCCAAATTTGTTTCCGAGATCTAACAATATCAGGTGCATCCAGGATTATCTAGTAAGGTATTTATTATCATTGTGCTATGATGTAATTAAACTAAGGTAACTGACTGTAATACACAAACATATATGCAATTATTGACTTTTACTATTGCGTATGAATTTTATCAGGTGTTAACTATACAGCTAAATTCATACCACTTAGTTGTATTGCAGAAAGTAAGGCAAAGTAAGTGCAAAGGGAATCATAACAATGGAGCCCAAAGGTTTTGGTCATTGTAAAAGTCCCCTTGCTTTTATCATAAAAAATATATAATTGCGTGTATTTGCATTCAAAAGAAGATTAGTTCCACAGTGATTTCCTAAAGGGGAAAGGACTTTCACTCGAATTACATGCTGTCACATTTTCCCACTTGTATAACTAGCTGAATACAGGAGTTTTACAGCCCTTTGTCAATCCACTGTTGTAAGCGGGCCTTGTAAAGCTGTCAGTCATAGGCGTTATTTAAGCGTAATCACCACTCTGGTCAGTGACGTTTGACGAAGGGTCGCTATACAACGGCAGTATAATTCACCATTTGGTGATGCCTATGCGAAGAAAATAGGAATACAATTCGGGTCGCTAGGCTCGTGATTTTTCCACTGTGGCACCGCTCCACCCGAACCAAAGTAAATATAAGGTCTGAATTGAAGGTTCGAAGGCCATGAGCATTATCCAATGCCACCTGTAAATAGACACCAACCTACACGATGGTGAGGCAGCATGGCCATGACAGCGTTTAATTTTACCATTTTGGCCGCCTCGCACGTAGTGATGATGTGCATCCTGCGTACAAGGGAACAAGCCATTTTCTGCGGGGAAAAAAAATGTGGCTTTCTAAACGTTTTGTTCATGATGACGATCACCATCATCGTCATCCGCATCTTTGCCTTTCTTCAATACATCATGCACCTGCATTTTTGCTTGTTAATGAATGTTATTATGTGACAACGCGTATGTATTCGTGTACCCAAGACAGCCTTAAGAATCATGTTTTGAGCACTGCTGGCACAGCCTGGTACATGTGCATGAGACTGCCTTATTGGCAAGGAGCAAAAGAACACATTTTGGCAATACAACAAACTGGTCCTGCATTATGAAAATCAATGTTTGGCATAACCCATGTCTAAAATCATGGTTTCATTTGTGTGCAAAAATATGCTACCAGCCGAATGGTTATTTATGTCTAGCTTCGTAAAAAAAAAAAGGTGTTTTCTGTCAGCGCACAGTGGCTACATTTTTGGCTCGTGATATGAAAGTCTCCGTGCAGAAAATTTGTAAGGTGCTCAATTGGGAAAAGCCACAAATTCATCACAACTGTCAACCACATGGGCATTATCTCCAGCTGTGAATTTTGGCAGAGCATCAAGATTGAAGACACTGGCACAAAAGATTACTACCGACCGTCATGTGACTTAGCAGTCGGTAATATTATCTTTGAGTGATCACTGTTAATAACCCGTACACCCAAGCAACATGTATTCAATAATCCACACAATTGGAGGGCCCACCCATGCAATCGCTATTGCTGATGTGACCCATTGCTGCGCGAGTTTCCTCCCAATTGAAATTACTCGAATCATTTGCCTCCGGGTGTAATGATTCACACCGATGCCCCGATTGATTTTATGCACTGTCTGAATTCATATCCACGATTCCGTTGAAATAATTTCTATTTTTTCGTTTGTGTAGTTTTCTGTCTCGTTTCTACATGTATTGTTTCACTCTATTTGAACACATCAGTCGCAGATAATGCGCGTGCAGTAGAAAAGAAGAAATCGATTGTTACACATGTGACCCAATGCATGTTTCGTGAGCCAAAGGAAATTATGCGAATCGATTAATTGATGCGTCATTACTTACCTAATGCTGGAGCATACCTAGTCACGCACACAAGGACAATTACAGGCCTATATTTACTACATATTGAGGGAAACAACAGAAAACTGGCAAGAGTTTATGTAACACTGTCTTTTAAAACTGCTAATTCACGGACGTACCGTAGTCCAGTTATAGATGTTTACACTGATTATGTTGACAATCCTTTGACGAGCCACTGCTGGATGAATGCACTCCCATGCTGTGTCAATCGTGGGGGCTGATTGGCTAAACCTAACCACGCTGGTCATTGTGGGTTGGTGGAGGGATGCCCCAGGACTGGTTCAGATATCACTCGCCACTGATGATATCCATGGCCAGAAGTCAAACTCAGGTTTTCGGGGTTCATAGAAAAGTACACGAATGACTACGACACTGTTTCACTCTACCGTGATATTATTGCTTGCTTTATGACAATATTCTTGCTGAAGAAATTGTGCAACGGATGGTCGTAGAATAATATCTTGGTTCACAGTATGTTTTCATGTGAAATGTTCTCTTTATCACAGGTGTGTACAAATCTGCTCTAAATTATCAGCAACTTTTAACACGTGCATGGTGTTGTTTACTTTACCTGCAATCATATTACATTGGATGCCTGGTTAGTACTTGGATGGGCAACTACTTGGAAAATACCTGGTGTTGTAGGCTCAGGACAGTAGTTAAAACTTGCATATATTAGTGCAGAACTTTCAATGTTATCCCCTCATATATGTCGCCAAACATGCCAACGCAGGACCATCCTGAAAGTCCGTAATTCGACGGGGTGAGGCTTTCCTGGTAAATATGGCATTATTCTTAGTTTCATTTAGTTTGTGTAACTCTATTGTTGTTTCAAAAATGTCGATTAGTTTGCTTCATCAGTTCACAAAGAAATCATTAATGTTAATCGATGTTTCAAGATGTTCACAAGCACAAGCAGAGGCAGGGCCTGGTTTACAGTTGCTTAGTAATTGCATAAGAGCTCGTTTAGTAAACCCAAAGTATAAAGTCGAAGCGACGTGAGGTCATTGTTTAAAGGATGCTGTGGAAAACCTTGATTATTTTGACACTAAGCCTGAGCAAACAATGAAACTGCACTTCTTCACGTGTAAACTCCCTCACCATGACAATCGGGATTTACTTGTGGAGCAGTCTCTCCATATGACAACCAATGTTGACTTTCCACAACATTCAAGCTATATGGTCTAACTCATTCGAACTTATAAAGAACCAATTTGCATTCCCTTTATCGGAATCATTGCCCTGAAATTAACTGTATGGGCATGAAAGCCACATTTTTATCGATAAATGAATGTTGATCATGGCCATGTACGCTATCATGGCATGCGTCTCGAGACCTTGTGTAACAGGTTTGTAAAGGTGGCTTGTGGGTGCTGCGGAGCCAACTGCATTTATTTAAATGTTGTCAACTTTGTAATTTTATCACTAGATCTAATTGCTATTTGGGTTACCATAGAGACACAAGTATAGTCAAAGCGAACAGTGACAAATGCGGATTTAGGAGCGATTGCAGAAGTGTATTAAATACGCTGTATTGGTTCATTGTGTGTAACACTTCGTCAATTGTCAAGTGACATTTTGACGACTTTAGAAGGACTATCTGGTGACATATACCGAGAAGCTCGTTTTGTGCCTGTCCGCTTTGAGGAGTTGGCAACACTGTTGCAGCTGAGCAAACTTGTTTGGCGATTTACTAATGCAGCAGCTAAACTGTAGATATCTGATCTTTGTCTGCCGACGAAAAATCCTTTAATCTGAAGCGGTGCACCTCCTTTCATTAAGCACACTCGCAGGCCCAATGGCCCGTGTTTAGATGAAGGTTGTGTTGTGCAAGATGCACATGGGCAGTGTGTAAAAGTTGAATTCCTGTTAGCTGATTGTGCATAAAAAAGGGTGTGGTTTCAGGGCAACTTCCACCAATGGATTGCTCACGAGACATGAGCGTGTCCTGTGGTCGGTTGTTAAACACGCAGAGAGCATGCATGGAAGCTTGCAATCTGACCTCTTGGCTATCATGTGACCTTGGGTCATGTGGACTATTCCCTTGTGGAGTCTTTCCGGATATTGGATTAATAATTAACTATAGTAATTCCAAGTTCTGTGTGCATTGGTCATCATTTACAAGCATCAAACCTATAAAAATAACTAAGGTGAGATATAAGTAAAATAAAATTATCATGGCAAACAGAACTATAGTGAAGATGAATGTTCGTAGGGAGATAGCATATATCATTGTTTATTCAGGGATTAATGTAAAAAAAGAATATTGTATCGACAGTTTACTATTATATGGTACAAACCTACTGTAAACAATTATTAATAAAGTAAAAAAAAAGATTGGAAATGGAAAAACAAATAATACCAACAAATAATTGGCGACATGCTGCTAAATTTGCACGCCATGCTACATTTCTAGACAAATATATTGTGCTCTTCGTGTAAATAATGGATGAGAGAGTTAAGGAAACTGGTTTCAGAAATGTATACAGTTCTGTGCATGCACGGAGTGGATCTATGTGATTCTAACTCAGGATTATTTCAGCTTGTGTTGGTTGGTGAAAGCTCCTGATCCATTGTAACAAGGCATCAGCTGACGTATTAAAAATATCACAAGGTGATTGAAACCCCTAATTTATTTCCAACTCTAGTGCATAAAGTTCCCGAACAAAAAAAGTGTATTCATACTGATTTTAAAGGGGAGAGGTGGGCAGGTGGTGAGCACAAAGCACACTGAACTCGGCGACCAGAGTTCAATTCCTGGCCACGGTAAACATTGGTGGCGAGCGATATCTGAACTGGTCCATGGCCCTCTCCCCTTCACATTCCCTCACTGATCAACATAGCGGAGGATGGTCAAACAGCCACACGACGGGCACGGTGCGGGGAGTGTATTGACAAAGGGCTTTAAATTCGAGTAGTTTCAACATTCATATTGATATGAAGAAAACGAGGGCTGTGACATGCTACGTATCCTATTTTTAAATCAAGTAAAATTGTTACATCGACATCATCAGCCAATTAAATGCAGGATGAAGGCCCTTCTCAAGCTGCTGCCACTAACCTGGATTTGAAGCTTTCGTCACTGCAGGAATCCATACGCTTTGGTTCTTTCGGTAAAGTCACGTAGGTAGAAAAAATAATAATAGATCACGACGTTTCGATCGTGATCTATAATTATTTTTTCTACCTACGTGACTTTACCGAAAGAAACAAAGAGTATGTCACTAACTTCTCACGATCCTGCGATGTAATAATCCACCTAGCAGCTGCACATGAGCCGATTTTATCACTCCATCTCCTTGAGGATGACTTACTTTCCCTCGGCTGCCACTGTTATTATTCTTGACCATCAGCCATCATCATTTATAGCGATGACATGGCATTGTTTATCAATAAAAAAACCCCAAAATTACTTTTGAAATCACTGGCCACTGCATTCTGTGTTGAAGGCGTTGCTAACCTTGTGTAATGTGTATCTAGGATCAGTGCTGAGTGAAAGTTCGCTGGCAGTGGCAAGGGTGTAATTGTAAACACACACAATTATGTGTGTGTGGAGGTGACTGGGTTGCTTGGGGGTGCGGGTGGAGGGGAGTGGGGAGGGTAATGGCCATGTCACAGCAACTGAGCCAGTACTACTGAGCATCCAGGGTCCCCCAACTCTGGGTGGTCACCTTTTATGAAGTCGGGCCCTCGTAAGTTGTGCAGTTGATTTATCAGTGCAGTCATCGCACGATAAGGTTTTCACATTCAATACATGTTTTTTTTCACGTTTAATTCAGGAAAGTAAAGCTCTGAGATTCATCATCATCAGCCTTTGATCAATCCACTGCTGGATGAAGGCTTCCTCATGCTGTGTCGATTACGTATCTTCGTTTAATCACACTTCACTCTGCTGAATAGAATCAAAACTGGCTTGGATGTCAATCTCCACCGATGTTGGACATGGCCGGGAAAATAAACTCAGGTCGCCAGATTCAGAACGCAGTGCGTGAACCACTGTACTACCACCACCCTCCCAATCCTACATTACTACAAGTAAAACAAATTACAAGATGGCTTCAGATGACTGCGATCATTGCCTAGCAGATGATATGAAATACAGTCGAGGCTTCCAGCTGGACCACACGTGCTATAATGACCCTACCTCAGTGAATAGCCTGCATAACAGATACATCTTGACTTAAAGCTTTCGTGACTGCAGGGATTCATATTCTCTGGGTCTTTTGGTAAAGTCACGTGACTATCTACGTGACTTTACCGAAAGACTAAAAAGAATACGCATAACAGTTTATATTCAAACAACTTCCTTGCTCGCGTTTAGCAGAAAGCAGTACCAGATTAACGTCACGTGATTAGTACACCAAATAGGGTTCAGCAAAATAATTCGCTGAGAAATACGTGCTCGCGTATTTCTTGTCTTATTTAGTCATCAGAAACACAATCCAGAGTTTTTTATTGTCATTGTATTCCCTGTTCCCACCCCCCCCCCCCAAACTTTACCCGCATGACCTTAATTGCAACTGAACGTAGACGTATATTTCGTAAGTAAAAACAAACCCTTACATTTTATTACATACTAAAACTTGCTTGGCTTCTGGATACTTTTTTTACCACATTTACAATTTGACTTTTTAAGCTGAAAATTAAAGGGAAAAAATGAAAGCCGGCCATGAAGGTAAACAAAGTCACATCAAACTTGGTTCGAAGCCAAATTTTTCACATTTAAATGGTTTTAACAAGAGAAGGAGCTGCGTCTGGCTGCGTTTATAGGTATGTTTTGTCAATATGTCTACAGTTAACGTGGAACATTGCAAAATCAAATGCACATTTTTTACTATGTAAATATAGCACGTGGTTAATTATGGTCAACTATGTATGTAATTGGACACAGACCCTGTGACATGTGACCCATAATATTTTCATTTGTGCAAACTCGTTGAATACATGATTTTTCCAAATACTTAACACCAATGGAAACAGCTTGCACAGTGCTCATCTTGTTTGTAATGGCCTGTCAATTAAATTAATCCTTTTCATAGAAAATTTGTGTGAAAAAAAGACATCGATGCTTTACACTAATCACCATTTTTGCCCCTTTAATTAAGTTTAGATGAAAATTGGGGTCTCAGTTAGAACCCAATGTCCCTCTTTAATACGTTTTACTTGCAGAATATTACAAATCTGCTTACGACCAGATCACATGGAATGGATGAGATGTTGGAAGCTAAGCAGGTATCTTGAGCCTGGGCATTGTGTGCAGAGGGGTGACTGCCTTGCATATAGACAGTTGTTGTTAGGAACATTCATTGTTGGGCTTTACCAAGCTTCAATGTCTATGCTCTCCAACGTCACTTAACCCACGCTGACCAGCGTTGTAAAGTATGGTCGAATCTCCTCCATGATCCGCAGTGTGGAAGGCCCTGACGTGCAGCAGTGGATTGACAAAGACTGCATATTTACAGACTGTATAACAAATACAAAAGGTATTAGAATGTCAAGTTCTGTAAGTCTGATGTTGAAGTTTACTTCACTCTTTTTAGACTCGTAAAGATTGAATTGTATGCAGTGGCTCTAATGTACAATAACAGTGAGATAACCCCTTCGGTGTGTTTTCCGGGTTGCACCACGCGTTGTTTGGCATGAAGTCCGATGTTTCGCTCCACGGGCCGGGAGTTTCTCAAGTCAAATCATGAAGACGCTTTCGGCACATGGAGTGAAACGATGGACGTTGTGTGCGAAACAACAACAGCAACATGCGGTAACAACCCTAAATCACACCGGAGAGCTGTACAGCGCAACCACGAAAACATCCCCGCAGCAGTACTGAGATAACCTTTCAGTGAAAAAAGCCACCGCAGTAAAGGTTGTTTCGTGTAAGCTTTTAGGAAATTAACTTTCTTTGCATTTGCTTCTCCAACATGCCCATGTCGAATGATCCAAGCTGGCCATGGATCTGCTTTAAGTGAAAAGAGAGCGAGAGATTGAGAAATATCTGCCGTCAATAAGTCGCTCATTATGATTCGAGTGTAGACCGTCTCGTGTTACGTCCAATTTTATTTGGAGCCTAGCGCCGCATGGGACGACTGAGGAAATGAAATACCAAACAGTGGCGGCGCTGGTGGTGGTGGTGGTGCTGGTGGCGGGATGCAAATCTAAAGGTAACGAGAAACTCTGCGATAAAACTGGGTTCTGGGCACACATTTGGCCGGCTCAAATCAGAAGCAAATGGCAAAATTGGCTGCTTTGTGTATGCATGCGTGTCCGTCGCTTGCACTGTATCATATCCTGCTTATATTGGGCTGGCAGCTGCCCAAGAATGAAATCAAGTAACTTGTTTTTTGGGGGGGCACGCTATTTAGTAGATGTGCCGGGGGGGGGGGGGTGTGTGAATAGAGAGCGACGTGGTAGTTGCAGTGCATAATCCTCTTTGTATCTTAAAACACATTACATTTTGTGCAAAAATACAGACACCTATGACGGCTAAAAACAAGAAACCGGCTACAAATACAACTAAAACGCAGAGGCGTTTAGTTATGGCTTTGTCTCATGTGACAGACAGCGTGAAAAGGCTTGGGGAGGCCTGCATCCACTAGTCGTAGATGAACTACGCCTGATGATGAATATTTAATAGCTTCTCACAGTTGCGTCACTAGAGGGATGCGGGGGTTGTTGCGGACCGCACCGGGTGACACTACCAGAGGGGGTGACACCAAAATGACCGTCTGTAACATGTTTTTGTGTGTGCAGTGTTTCAGCAGAAATTGGTTGTTATTTTTTTTCTCATACAAATATCCCCGTAGTTAGTTATAACAACAACAAAAAAAACATTTTTTTGTAAGCCCAGCTTACATGTACTGTATCAATATACCTACAAGGCTAAAACTCTATGCTAATTTTACTTTTTGAGCCTTCTAATGGCGCTCCGGTCAGAGCTGTCATCGTTACCCAACTCCAGTGACGCTTCGAGTCACGTGGTTTCGTCTGCACGCGCTGCAAGCACGCGCTTCTGTTTTCGTCGCTGCTCGTGTTTTTATAGTCGCTGGATTTGTCATTTTCTGGTGTTTTTGCGACGATATTGTGGTAATCAGCATTTGTGAACCTATGTCAATAAAACTGATTTGAAGCTTTCGTGACTGCAGGAATTACTATTTGGTTCTTTCGGTAAAGTCACGTAGAATAACTTTTTTTGAGAATGAAGTGATAATTGAAGGAAATATTGTAATTTGAAGGTGTAATTTTAATTCTGCTAGTTGTTTACGTCACTACTATTGCCATGACATTCAGTGATATACGGGAATTACGAGTTACGAGTAACACAAAAAAAACATTACTAAGGATTCTGTATGGTCTGGTTCGGGCGGAGGTCCATGTGGGGTGGCACCATGAGTTACCGCACTGGGTGACACCAACCCTCGTGACGCCACTGGGTTCTCATCTAGCACTTAGCCACACAAGTTACTGCAGCATATTCCAGAGTGCTGAGATTGAGATTGTGGTGGTTACTGTTTGCGTTTTTAATACTCATTCATGGAGTTATTAATGGTGGTTGCCATGTCCTCTGTAAGCAAGGGTGAAATACGCCATTGTGTTACCATTAACACACTTTCCACGGGGAGTGTAGATGAGTGTCTTAGTCACCATAATTATTGTGTCAGCGGAAGGCATCTAACCCTGACATTTCCAACGTAGGTATTCGTGACCCCTAACAAGGACATTGCTCCGTTAATTCGCCAGCGCAGTTTTAATGTCTCGATTTGGTGTACAGAAACCTTAGTGATGATAGCTTCCGCGAATCGAGCATTTACATTTATATTTACCAATTTGGCAACATTGTTGTGCCTCATTTCATATTTTCTGTACCTAAAGGCAGCACAGAGTGTGTTTGCAGTTGGGAACGTTTGTATACACGTTGAGTGGTGACTAAGCGGTTTTGGCAAGGTGACACACGCCTGTAATTCAGCACTTTGGAGGTAGGCGTTGGCAGATTGTGAAACTTACTGGGCTGCGACGTGGTTATGATATGGCGGTAGGGAAATAGATTATTGTATCCATCTTTGCAGAGCTATGAGTATTATCCCCCTGTATACATAGGGTTCTCTAGATACACCAAATTTCTCCCTCATGCCAATCACTCAAGGCATTTGCCAACATTGCAAAGCAAGACCCTCCTTCAAGAGTCTTAAGAGACAGTGAGTCTTTTATGGATAAATAAAGGCCATTACTACTATAGTTTCTAGTTTCTTATGTTTGGCACCAATTACAGTATATTACAATTGTGAATTTCTGAGTGCTTCGTGTTGCATTTCCTTGTGTTAAAACCCAGCCTTCATATGGCTTTAATTGTCTAACATACACTACCACTGCTGTGCCCTTTCTTTATCTGTCTGGAGATGACCAAGTAATTAATTCTTTGATTTTCTTCCAAATATATATAATTGTTGCCCTCAGTATTTTGGTTAACAAAACTAATCGCGAAATGAAATCAGATACAGTTATTGGTAACTAGGCTGAGACCTTCAAACACACATGAGAACGTGTCTTATTATGTGGCTGACCAGGATCTGAAGTCCAAACCCACGATCTCATCTGTGCTGGCTCACTGCTCTGATATGGGCATTAGTTTCCAAAGACACCCAGCCACCTTCATGCTTAGGATTACATTAATGCCCAGACAAGAGGAGATCAAAGACAGCGCTCATGTAGGCGCTTAAATACTGACCATAGGCACAGATGGTGCTGGACTGCAATAATGGCACAATGGGGGGACACGTCCATATTAACATAGGCGAAGGTGCAGCTCTGCAACTGCGTTCTTAGGCCACTGCTGACAAAGGGCCCTCAACTAGAGGGAGCACTAGAGAGCCTCCCTAAGAGGGCATTCAGGTCGTACTCTTTCATGCCGGCCTAGACACTTCGGAAGCTGTTTGGAGCACCCACACTTTACCCCGGTGCACACGACCTGCTGATCGAGTAACTGTGATGTCCCACATTTTATACTGCTCGGTGGACAGAGGAAGGGAATTTGAGAAACTCCCCCCATAGTTTCAACTGCAGCGCCGAACTGGCGACCTCCGCATTGCAAGACCAGTGTGTTGACTTGAACATATTAACTTATTGGAGGGGAAAGGGAATGACTGCACTGTGCAGGAACAATTAATTTGTCTGGATTTGACTGTAGACGGGCTTGCTAAGACTGTCACCTTCGGGAAATACGCGAAGATTCATTGTTTAGTATACACATTAGAGAAGTGTGCAGATACAATCAACATTCACTGTCATCACCCGTCATGTTCAAGTAGAATATCTATAGTCGCAGTTACGCATTAATGTCTCCAGCAGGATCAATTCATCTCGTCGTGTGATCTTAACAGATCGCAAATCATGCATTGTGGTACATTTTTGTAAGGCACACTCTGTGCAAAAAGTTTGTCAAGTGTGTCAGGTTGTACCATATTTTTTAATCCTAATTTTTTTTTGCACAAATTATATGCCATGTGTTACAGAGAATGTAAAAACAACTAGCAAAGGGACATTAACGTCTGGAGTGAGATAGTTTATAAAATAAAACGGCCGTTTTGTCCCTCAGGGGAATTATAAATTGTGCAGAGCCTGTTTATTTAAATGTTCTTATGTAAAAAAAAGTGTTTATTATCGAAAAAAGGATTTTGATGCACGTTTATTACCATTAGGGAATATTTATAAATAGTTTTTCTCTTGCTTATTTTTTGTCAGGCTGCGGGCAATAATTCTAAAATTTAAATCAAGGTCGACAACCCTTTGTTATCCGTTCAGAAAAGCTCACTTGAAGAGGTTTTACGAGCAACTTTGTGAAATTTAAATTCGCCAGAACAAAAATTGTCTTTCCCAATGTGGCAGTGCTCCTAAATATAATGTGAGGGATGGCACAGCATCAGATATATTGGTATAATGTAAGAAAAAACTCAATAACTATAATATTGGTTATACAATTTGTAAATGTTTTTCCCATTGAAAAAAACAGCTGCTTTAAGTTTAAGGAATTTAAGGCCCAGGAGCCAAATCATAACAATTGAGCAATAATATTATAACACAGTTACTAGTTATTCCAAGCTGTTTTGAGTTCTGTATTGTTAAAATATGGACCATTGTACCTTTCAAATTAAGGATTAATATGGTTATGGGTCATGACAACACCTCATGCATATAAATCAACGGTGTTCTGATTTGACATATACCGTACAGAAAAGAAACTGGATAAATATAAATGTATGTTGATTAAATGTGAAGACAATGCAGACATCATTTTATAAAGCATTTAATATTTGTTCAAGAGGTGAACTAGGGCAGGCAGGCAGGCTTTTTTAGCAGCAAGGGTGTTTGACTGGCAGGCCCTTTATTAAGAGCACACATGACCCCGTGGTATGTGAAAGCTGGTTGGCCCTCTCTCAGAGGAATGCAAACACGGACTGTGTGAGAGATAAATGAGAATACGTGGGCCAGTTCTGGACACACATTGGGAAGTCTGGACAAAACGATGCTTTAGTAAATCCACATGTTGTTGTCGAAAACAGTAGAATGGCAATCTCCATTTTGACTGAAGTGGAAATTTCACCAAAAAACCCCTAAAAATTTCCAGTAACTTTGCTTTAAGGAATAACAAAATGATGTTAAAAGTCTTAAAATATTTTTAGTTTACAAAGGGTTTTTAATTTTTGTATTAATTTATATATAAGATAAATAAATTACCTTACAGGTTTGGTCAGCAAGACCAGGCTACTCAAAGATCATTTATCGTTTTCCATGAGCCCACTATAGATTTTAGTCAACATTGGCGAGTATGAAATAAACTTGATAATCATTGAAGCCCATGAGCCAAATCATATATAATAAGGAGCATGTATTTAAAATGTGTTATTTATAAGCGAAAATGTAATGTTCAGGGCATCTGGCAGATTAAAGAGTCTTTGCCCTGGTGCTGGTTAAAGACAGTGTTCAACGTTGCTGCTTTAGGGTGTACCTGTTCAGGGTGAACTACACAATCCCCCAGTCCCGTCAAGCAAGGCAATCGTAATGTGATATACTGTATTGAACTGTGTTTGTACATTGCTTTGTAACAAAAGGAAACCTCAGAGCTCATGGATACCCCTGGAACAAGGGGTAATATTATCTTGGAGGTTTTTCATATTCTTTCAAACCTTTTCACTCAGTATTAAAAGTTATATATATAAAAATTGTAAAATATTGAATTTCATATCTGAATGCTGGCAAATATA
Source organism: Petromyzon marinus (assembly GCF_048934315.1). Taxonomy (NCBI): domain Eukaryota; kingdom Metazoa; phylum Chordata; class Hyperoartia; order Petromyzontiformes; family Petromyzontidae; genus Petromyzon; species Petromyzon marinus. The sequence continues at coordinate 12,818,909 of NC_133669.1, forward strand.
TAATTACTGTACTGTATCGCTGAATTGAAATAAGGAATACTTGTCTATCTTTTTTCTATCTGGCCAGGTGGCTAAGTGGAAGAGTGAGCAGCTCACAATCAGAAGATTGCGAGTTAAAATCCTGGTTGGGGCTTGATTCGGCCCACCATCTCTCTGTGGTTGATAAAATGTCTACCATTTCATGAGAAAGTCAAACGGTGGCTTCCCTATTGAGAGACTCGCCCCCCTGATTAGGGATATTAAATTTCAACAATGAAAACAAAGGACACTTTCTTAAAACCCGCCACCTAATGTCCATTCAGCAGGAATATTGGGTTCGTCGTTCAACAGTCTGGTTACTCCCACCTCTTCCAAGACGTCTGGCAAGCATGGTAGAGTCAGTCAAAATACCCTTCAGAGGAGCTGTCTTGGAAGCATTCTGCCAACAGTGGCACAACAATAATGTTCATGACTGCACCTTTAACTTTTGTTCACGAAGGGCGAGCAGTACTGCATTGGTTAGCATATTGCACTGGGAACCCAGGGACCGTCGTTTGATACATTTCGTTTGACACTACAGTTCATAAAGGGATTCAACTAATACCTCATAATATTGATACTAAGCAGCAGCAGCAGCGGTGATACAATGATTAGCACACTCAACTCTGAACGCAGCAACCTGAGTTCAATTCCTGGCCACAGTTAACGTCAGTAGCGAGTGATATGTGAACTGGTCTCGGGTGCCACCCCCTCACCAACCCGCCCTGACCACCGCAATGACATATGGTCAATCATCCTTCATGACCAAGGCCTTCATCCAGCAGTGGATTAGCAAATGGCTGTAAATTGTTACTAATCATTGTTATTATGTTAAACAATTAGGCTTTTGATACCTCACATAAAATAAACGTATTGAATTAAATAACATACTTCTTGTTTTTTAAACGTTGGCTAAACATTGTCCCTCGAAGGTTGATACATTGAGTACCTCCTCTTGCAAAGTCGACAGAAGTTGAAGTTTGCAAGAAGCCCCTGCCAAAGGAATGTGGAATTCCCACCACTGGCATAAGGCCACGAGTAGAAGTAAGTGCCATTCCATGCTCGTTTGGGCACATAAACACTTTAACTTGACGTTGAGGTGCACATGTAAGTCTCCACTTACTGTACACATGCAGAGGGTATTAATCATTGCCAGGCAGATTCGATTTGGCCCCAGCAGCCTTGGTCCAGTCTATACTCAGGTCACATTTGCACTCGCCAACAGCTCTGTTTGAGCGTGACGTCACACAAATCAATTGTGATCCATCGGATTGGCCACTGGGGAGGGTCACATGCCCTTGTTGGGTTACAACCTCGAACCCGATCAGCACTGCCCAAACACAAACCAGGTTGGTCCTGTTACGGTCTTACAAAGCGAAAATGCGTTAAATGATTTTAAAAGCAGCCTGGCCTGACTAGAACTGCAGTGGTCTGGCAAGCGCTGAAAAAGTTCCTGCCTGAGGTGGGGGTGTACTCTTGCTCAATTGCAAATGCACATGGTAAACACATAAGCTTAATGTATTAGGTTTATTTTTGAGTAAGAATCACTTTGGAAGATTAAATTACCATTGGAATGATTTGTGGGTGTTTCATAGCTTTCTTAGGCAGTCTACAAGCAAGCAGGTGTGGTATTGAATTTGGTATTAATGGTTGGTCAGATTTCCCACTTTAATTCCTCGTGTTGAAAATTTACATTCTTTACATGCCACCACATACCACGCGGCTTTGCACGCATTGAGTAATGCACATTATTTCCTCATCTCACACCTGCAGGACTGCAGAGACAGCATATTAATCTTGCTTTGATGTAAAGAACAGAAAAGACAGGTCGAAAGGATTCGTGAATTATTAAATCATTTTGTTACCCTAAACTGTGTGTGGTAGGACAGCGCGTTGCTTTTGTAACTGGATAGCACACAAGTACACGAGGAGAACGCCTTAAACGATGTATAGCACCCATGCTCCTATTTTTATTAACTTCGAATGGAATTAAATTATACTTGTTGTAAAAAAGAAGACAAAGAAGGATATTGACTTTGTCCTTACATTATTATGAAGCCATTGTCTGGGTAACTTGGCTTCTGCACTGGAAGAATTATGTCCTTCATATTAAGCCCTGTTTGAGCCAGGGCTAAAAGAAAGCCTATTTAGAGTGGAAAATCTGCTTTGCTCATGGTACGCGTAGCAAAAAATACAAAGCACATCTCTGGGGACTACGGCAAGATAGTTCTTGCCATGTTTATTCATTTTTTTTTAATAAAGAGAATATTGAACACTGGACTTTTACACAAGTGTGATGGTTTCTTTTTGTCCCTCTTCTTTTGTACATTATTGTGGTCCCCCCCCTCCCCCTCGACTTCATTTCTTCTCAAGTATTGAGTATCCACATTTTCTGCAGTCAAGAGAATCATAGCTGAGCCTCGGGTGGCTGATTGATTTAATCTGAACCCTTAGCTGGCATGGGTATAAAGATTATTTGGCAGGCTCAAGCCCGGGCTGCGTTTTGTTTCGAGTTTAAGAAAGCAGAAGCTGTGGTTTTCTGCCATCGGAATAAATGATGTGCTAAGGTCATAACACATTGTGTGTTTGTGTCACTGACTACTTTCAGTTTTTAGTAAAGCAAAATATTCAAATCATGTCTATTTGGGCATCAGTAAGTATGGTAATGATAGATTGTATATATATAATATCAGATCTTGCTGAAAAACAGTATAAACGAATGTTATTATTGTCTTAATGCATAGATTCATATAATCAATAACAATGTGAATTTACAGTGTATTGATTACACTCAATTATGAATGCTAACTATTTAAACATGTAACACTACTTTGACAAAATCACTGCAAGACTTTAAAGAAAATTAATTGTACCTACACAGGCACGAATACTATTTAAACATCAAATATGCAAACTGCCCAGGTCGCTCAGCGGGAGAGAGAGTGGCTCGCGATTGGGGAGGTTGCTCGTTCAAATCTTGTACCACGTTGTGGCAAAGTAAACGGTGGTTGTCCTATGGATAGAGACGTGCCCCCCCAAAATAGGAACGTATAATTTCTACCCCCACGGTTCAGGAAAAAAAACACTGACTTAAAAAAAATTGATAAATGGAAAAATCTGCTTTCTAAAGGATTTCTAATTCGTTTTGCCTAACGGCACAAGCCTAAGAAGAAAAAAGACAACCAGGAATTCAATTTTAAAATTGTAGACGCCTGATGCTGATCTACAAGGGATGGACTCTGGAGGGTGAAGTATGAATCACAGGCTGGTCAGCAGTACCTTGAACTCCTGCCGCATTCCTCCAGCATGGCTAATGCCTCAGGGATAGAGAGAAACGTGAGCAGATAATGTGACAGTTTATTTCAGCATCCCTCTCATTGCTTGTGACCGTGGCCCATTGTAGCTGACCGTGTAATCAGCGTAACGACTGATCTCCCCGATGCTTGCTGGTGCTCTTTCGAAGGGTGGTATGTGTTTTTGGGGTGATGGGTGAGTTGAAGGAATGGGCATTTGAGTAGGGGTGCAGGGGCAGTTGTTGAGAGAGGTGTTGGCTGGTCAGGGAGCTAATGTGTGGCCGCTATGCATAAGTGAAACTTAGAAAAAAATGGCAAATGCATTAAAGTTTCACGGAGCATTGTGAAGAAATGATATAGATTTGCTCCTGCATGCAGAGGCTACGTTCACTGTGTTCACTGATTGAAGACACACATTTATGTTCTACAGGGGTTAACAAATGAGTGAATATTTGTATGTGGAAAATGAATTCAGGAATTGTTATATAGTAACAATGTCTCGAGGAATATGAATAACTGTGCAACTCTATGACACTATGTGATAAATGTAGCCGTTAAAAAAGATTTCCAAGGATTGGACAATATTCATTTAAAAGTACAACCTTTAAGAGGGAATTTCATATAATACACCAGTTTTTTTTAGAAAGTTGCATTTCACGAAACTGTCTAAATAGTTATCTAACTATTCTATTAACCTCTTCAAATGCGCACCTACGATTAGCACGGTTGGCTACTTACGGAGGCCAAAGAAGTTCAACATACATACACTATTTTTCTATCGAATAACGTGCGTATATATGTGCCTGTTAACAAAATGACTTATCTTTTGGATAGTTTGTCTTAAAATTGCCACTTTCATCTGAGAATTAGAAACGGCGTGGCCATTGTCACTGTGCTAAATCAAGCCTGATGTCCCCAGTGTCCGATGTTTAATGCAAATGCTTAATCCTATTGATCCACTAATCACATTTCAGCAGTGGAAAAGCATCATATCTGACAAATCCGACTTAAGTTCACCTGCTTTGAAGTCACAGCCACTGTAATTACTGTGACGGAGCGTGGGCTGCAGGGATGCTGTCACATGTAGCAGCGCGGGGCGGCTAAAAGTGCCGTGGAGCTGCCACGGCGGAGGTCTGCTTACAGGGCCACCCCTTCCCCTCCACTCGAGGCCGGACCCCCTTCCATTCTTCTGAGTTTCTCGGGCGATGCATTTGTTCCCAAGGTAACCAATTTCATCTGAAGGTGCTTTGAAAGCGGGGGCAAGACGATAGGGTGCTTCTCAGGGATATCTCGCCGCGGTCCTCGGCCGTGCACACTCCAGTAGTCCTCGTGTGCGCTTACCTGTGGGCAGGCATGCATTAAAAAGGCAAGCAAATACTCCCCAGGTCACCCACACTTCAGCAGCGCGCGATGAGCCCACCCCCCACCCCCACCACCGAACGCCACCTCCACAGCTCGGCCGTGCTTAATGAGAATTCGCCCACGGTCGAGGGCTTTTTTGGGAAGAGCTGCGCGCTGTCACTCGCTCCGAGGATGAACGCCGCCAGAATGTTCGACGATGCCGGGACCCGTGCGAGTGATGGACCAATAACGCTGCGGTGACAGCGTGGTCGTGCACAGCAGGATGTTTCCTGCGGCCACCAACGTATCTCTAACAATTTCAGTGCCTGCACTCGATTGGCAATAGAATGGCAAATAGCATATGGAAAGGAGGTATGTGCACATTGCAGTGGGGTGATTTATTTATTTTTTATAGACAACTTTAGTCGAGTAATAAAATGCGCGCACTTTTCTCCAAAACGTGTTAATAATTTATCGTTGGTAATCTAAGTTGTGCAATTCTAGATATGAAGTTTTCGTGACTGCAATGATCCATACTCTTTGGTTCTTTCGGTAAAGTCACGTAGGTAGAAATAAATCAAAAGAACCAAAGAGTAGGTTGTGCAACGTTTTAAAGCACTGTCTTGCGTTTTGTTTTGCATTCAGTAATATATGGCGTATGTAATATGCATTGTGCCAGAGTGGGTTTTCCCCTCGAGAAGATGGAGCGATGAAATCAGCTCGTGAGCAGGGTGCTGTGTGGAGGATTATGGCATCGTGGGATTGTGAGGGGTGGCAGTGCCTTGGGGAGGCCTTCTTTCAGTATTGTATTGACCACGGCTGATTAATGATGAGATGATGATAGTCTCATGTGTATCATAATTATAGTCTTATTATTGAGTGATATTTACACTGTGTCGCTATCATGCCACAACATTGAGCTGAAAACGGGTGAGATACAAAACGGTCACGTAAAGCATGTTTCTATTTTGAAACTCTTTGAATAATTTTGACTTCGCAGAAACAGAAATATGGTACACATAATACAGACAAGAAATATAGCAAAATATGTATTGATTTAGAACAAAAATCATACTTAATCATATATTCAACAGATGAGGACCTATTGAGACTTCAAGTCAGTTGCAAGGGTGAACTTGATAAATGTTGGGCCTGAATGGCAGTGCAGAGCTATGAAAAAAAGCAGAGAGAAAATCCACATATGCACAATACACGGTGCTGGAAGAATATGGTTTATGCAATTTAATCTATAAAGGTAAACAACATGCAATGGAAAATTGAACTTCATCATGAAAAGCAACAGAATGGTTGCGATTCTATTGCTAGTAGAGTGCATGCACTCTATTTTTAGAGATACATTACGGTTACATAAGACGTGTTACCTGCTGTGACATGGATTATAAAAAATAAGATTGTGTACAACATGGCATAAAAGTTAAAAACCGCTCAAAGAAGTATAGGGGAGAGGTGTATGTGTGGAATTAGACTGGGAGAAAATGAGGAACGCGTGGATTAGAGATCATACGTAAGTTAAAGAAATGTTAAGTCGAGATCCTACATAAGAAAAATAAATAATCGCATAAGAAAGGTAAGTTGGAATGGGCAGGATGGTCGCTAGAAGGGTTATAATGGATGGTGGCGGAGGCTAATGATGGAGTGGTAGCCAAAGGAGTGAACAAGCCCAAGAGGCCATTCACCTTGGAGACTGAGAAATGCAATCAGCTCTTGTGCAGGTGTGAGCTAGACTGTTGCATTGCGAAATCTGATAGATGGTGGCCACTTGGGGAAACCTTCATATAGCAGTGGATAGATCATGTCTGCTGATAGATACTGCCATGGATAATTGAAACATGAGATGCTGATATGCAATGGCACTATTCTGCATGCTGTTTTCCGCTTGTTGAACGTTAAGTTCCATTCGATATATTTCCCTTATACCTACTTAATCACAAGGAAATTAATGATATCACATTCAGACTTGGCATCTATATCTCATCGTATAATACTATGATGTAATGGGAAATGAGCTAAGTTGCTTACGTGCTAATCTATTCAGGCCACACTTCATGGCTAAGCAATATAATGCCCGAGTTTTTGCCATGACATGTTTTTTTGGTGGCAAATTTCACCTGCTTTAAGTGTGGGAACTCATTAATTTGTAACGTATTGATGTCTTCCTGTCTCCTTTATCAAACTCAAGGCTTGGCAGGAAGCACGTTGGGTTCGCTGGCCACAGGGCAAAGACACGCGGTAACTTTCCAGGTGTCTGTCTCCTGCAACAAAAGCCAGAGGAAAGCCTCAGGACAGCCTGTCACATTGACAGCAACTGCAAATTATTTCCTCTCTCAAAAAATATTAAAGTGTTCTGCTGGTTCCGTTCAAAGGCTATCTTTCATTTTTGAACTAAAAAAAAATCCATGGCATGCTTAATTAGTCGATAAGGTGTGCATACCTCCACTTGCCAACATCATCGGTGTTTTGGAGAAAGATACTAGTACGTGTACTAATTGTTTTTAATGTGTATTGTTGACATTTAGTTACTGGTGTTAACTTTCATCAACCTGGTAAGCCAAGTTCAATTCCCCACCACATCTACCAGTTTACAACTCCCGTCTTGGAAATTAACAGACACAATTCCACTAAAGGTGTAAGACATAAAGCACTGACCAAAATAGTAAAGCATGATCAAATAACTCTCACAACCATCACGGCATGAGAACGTCTTTGTCCAGCAGTGGAGTAATAAAGCATTATAGATTAGTGTTGTCGTTTTATTCCAAAAATACCACCTTGTGGGAAAGTCAACAGTGATTGTCCTATTAAACGATTCACCCACGCCATAGTAATGTATCATTTTCACCACTGGCACAAGGCTGTAAACAGGAGATGAGCACCAGTTGAGTCAGAAACCGCTTCGTCTTTTTGTCAATTCCAACATCAGGTTTTATTTTTGGCAAATTCCAATTGCAAGTCACACAAAAAAAACCTGAGTTTACTGCGAAGACGAACTTCCTGCCCTCGTGCACACGATTCCACATAGCTTTCCAAGCAGGAAAGATTCTCACATTCCCTAGCAACGGCACATTTTAGCCATATGTTTATAGGTGGAAAGTCAAAATATTGTCCCAAATGCCTCAGTAGACAGCTTCCTCAGACAAGGCTGTCTGACTTAAGTTTGTTTAGACTACCACCAGCTCAACTGTGAAAGCATTTACCAAAGGGCTTTTTACATGACGCTAACAGATGTCAGAAAAGTCTTCATTGTAGACTTTAACAGGTTTCAACGATGAAAGTTCAAACTTTGTTGAACATTTTTTTTTACCGAAGGTCAAAAATGTGACGTTTTATCTAACTGTCCGCTTGGTTTGTCAAGCCATTTGGATGACCAATGTTGAAAAAACACATGTGGTCAAATAAAAAAACGAAAACGTATGAACTGTGAAAAGAGTTACCACTGTAGCCTCTACACCAAATGGGAGCTGGGTTGTGATAAGGAGGAGGAGGTGTTGGGGGCAGATTTGTTGTGGCACTTGTTCATGATCCAGCTCTCAGAGGTCATTTCAGTCTTGCCTGCCAAAGGAAGATCACCCCACCTCCTATTTAACAGCTTTCCCTCATTGTGGTCACACACTGTAACGTAGACAAAATGTCATATTTTGACAACCTTAGTGCCTGATCCACAACACGTCTGAGCTATGTGGTACAGAAATATGACTAGGACTATCCTGAGATGTAATAGTCATGTATGTAAACATATTGTGGTCACAGAAATAAAAAAAAAATATCTTGCTTATATCACAATCGTATTACAATGGTGCTACCAGCATCAGGTAACAAGATAAATGAATGTTGATTAGAAACTCTCTGCAGCTGGTAGTGCAATGGTCTGAGAATATGTCAAATAACTACTTATAAGGTCACTTAAAATAGCCAAACTGGTGTCACATATTTTATATTCCCTGCAAAGAGTCTTCAACGCATGCCAATTACACACACATTGTTAAGTCTTACAGCTGGAACTTAGCTGAATTATGTGAAGAAACAAATTGAATGTGATAGTTGTTTTGACAATGCTTAGACCATCAACTCCCTATGCCTGAGAATCTTGTTTAATTGCCTTGTAACTGTCTGCATTTGAATCCAGGATCTCAGAGGTGTCTGATAACCCTGAGCCACCGAGCTACCCCACTAATAAAAAAATAAACATCTATTTAGTCTTGATAATGTTTTTACACATATAAAAACATGAAAAGCATAGAAACCGCATCGAGATTAAGATGAAGATGACCATATTTAAAAAAAAAAGTTGCTTTGTTTTGCTGTCGATAGGGTGACTATAGGGAAGGAGAAACCTGGCAGACCTTAGCGGATTTATATTGAGGCTCAATGTGGGGCAGGTGGCTGAGTACGGGGAGACGGAGTGATCAGGAGAGGAAGGTGAAGGCAGTCAGTTGAGGAGTGATTGGCAAGTGGTCGACAGCTGTAGTTTTTATGAAGCCGTTGCTCGCATACTTTGAGCTTTAACCAATATTCTTTGCTATATTAGGAGTAAACTTTTATTTCACCAGGAGATGTAAACTATCTGTTAAGATCACATGAAGCACCTTCCCATACGCAAGGGTGTTGTGGGTTTAATCGTAAGTTTCATTCCAAAATCGTACAGGGTCAAACGCAGCATCAGTAACACACATCTGAACAATGACAACAAATATTGATTTAAAGCTTTCGTGACTGCAGGAATTCATACTCGTTGGGTCTTTCGGTAAAGTCACGTAGATAGAAAAAGAATAGATCACTACATTTCGATCGCAACAAGGTGAGAGAGAGAAAGTTACTGCAACAAGGTCTTAGGCCTGAGATGGGAGTCCCATCAGGGTAAGAGGGCGGGGCTAGAGATGGTCTCCCTGAGGCTGTCGAATTGGCCCTTGTATTGTGAGAGGTCAGCATGTCAATGATGCATCGGTGACAGAGCGAGTAGGACATCCAGCCTGTCAATACAAAGACATCCAACCTAGTAATGCAACTCAGAGAGTCAGATAACATCGGCAGGATGGCTTCATGAACAAATCTTTGATGACAGCCAGTGGGTTTGCAGAGTACCTTCGTCTTGGAAAAATCTATTTCACGTGAGCCCACAGCTTTAAAACAATGATCAGCCACGGCCGAGGTATTGATCCTACCGTGTTTCAGATCTGCCTTGCGTTCACGAACACGGTCCGAGGCATATCGTTTAGTCTCCCCAATGTAACTACTGCCACAGACACAGCTTAGTTTGTAGACACCGGGGTATTGCATGTCAGGGATCGCATCCTTCAAAGATGGGATCAGATCAGATTTTTCAAAGACGAAGGTGCTCTACAAACCCACTGGCTATCATGAAAGATTTGTTCATGAAGCTATCCAGATATATAAACACAGACACAACTTCAACCGAGAAGATGGGTATAAATTGAGCAAGCATTGGAAGGACGTGATTAACCAGGTAAAGTCTTAACCTGGTGTGATGTTTCCATCCTTCCTGCTAATGTTAGCTGACACTCTGAGTTGCATTACTAGGTTGGATGTCTTTGTATTGACAGGCTGGATGTCCGACTCGATCTTCCACCGATGCATCATTGACATGCTAATCTCTCACAATACAATGGCCACTTCCACAGCCTCAGGGAGGCCATCTCTAGCCCCGCCCTCTTACCCTGAGGGGACTGCCATCTCAGGCCTATCTAAGACCTTGTTTCAGTAGCTATCTCTCTCACCTGAAGACGATTGTTTGTGTTGCGATCAAAATGTCGTGATCTATTATTTTTCTATCTACGTGACTTTACAGAAAGACCCAGAGAGAATGACAACAAAGGTGAAATTGCACCACTATATTTTGGATATTAAAACACAGAATCAAGTAGTTAATCAAACATTAGCCTTGTCATATATAATTATAAACGTAAAATTAGCAATCAGTAAGTAAAACATATAGTCAAATAAGCATAGATATTACATGAAGAAAGATATCACATGCTGTTCATGTGACAATTTCTGTCCAATATTTGTATTGTAGAAAATAAGATGTAAGTCTCTTTGCAGTATTTATTACCGATTGTACTCCATAATAGTGAAAAATGTTTTTTCCCCCTACAATATCGCTTTTTGCACAAAACAGGGCCCCGTCATGTAAATTGAGTGTATTGCCAATAACATCTAGCTGGCTGTTTTTGTTAAATAAATATGACTATGATGAGATCCAGAAAGTTTCAATCAGTCCAAAGTGTTGTTGCTTAAACAAATGGTCCTGGGTTACATATAGTTTGGAAAGTCCAGAGGCTGATCGACTGAATTCGTTTTTAATGTTTAAGTGGAGACATTAATGTCAGGCTATATATACCTTATTATATTCATACATTTTCCAAAATAGCACAAAATTAGATTTTATTAACAGTAAAAGTATG